>NC_081414.1:662130437-662730437 GCF_030272615.1 Cryptomeria japonica
TTATGGTTATGTTCTTTCTTTCTGCTACTCCATTTTGTTGTGGATTATATGGTACAGTATACTCCCTCTTAATCCCAACAGAATTACAAAAGTCTTTGAAGTTGTCAGATGTATATTCTCCCCCATTGTCGGATCTTAACATCTTAATTTTCTTCCCTGACTGGTTTTCTACTAGTGCCTTGAATTCTTTGAACTTAGATAGTACTTCATTTGAGTCTTTGCACTTTAGAAAATATATCCATGTTTTTCGAGAGTAGTCGTCAACAAAGATTATGTAGTATAAGGATCCAGTTAGGGATGGTGTTGACATGGGACCGCATAGGTCTAAGTGAATTAGTTCTAAAATAACTTTTGATTTGTGCTCGCTTGAGGGAAAAGAAACTTTCACATTCTTTCGCAAGGCACATCCTTTGCAAATGCCTGTGTGTTCAGATTTTAGTTGGGGCAGTCCCAAAGTAATCTTCTTTATGTTGGATAGAGCACTATATCTTAGGTGTCCTAATCTTTTGTGCCATAATTCATTATTATTTGAAACTTCAAGATTTAGTGCTTCCTTTTGATCACTGCATAGTTTGTATAGGCTACCATCTCTTGAACCTATTGTTATGGCATTTTTTATATTTGTATTTTTAGGCCAGAGTAGAACTTTATCTTCATTGAAGGTAACCCGATATCCTTGATCAGCTAGGCCTAAGATTGAGACTAGATTTCTTTTTATTCAGGTACAAACAGAACATCCTTTAATTGTAGAGATACTCCATTTCTTAGTTTGATAGTACAGGTCCCAATTCCTTTCACAGGATATGTGGAGTTATCTCCAATAGTAACCTCTTCACTTGAGTGCCCATTAAGTGTTTCAAACTAATTTCTGAATCCAGTTATATGCCTTGATACTCCACTGTCTACGATCCAAGTGTTTTTATTTGTATTTATTTCGCTTGATAGGGCTAAGAAGAAAAGTGAGTTTTCTCCTTTGACTTCGGCTAGAGTAGCTTGCATTTTCTTCCTTTCTGGACAATTCATGTGAGTGTGCCCATATTTGTCGCATTTGTAACACTGAATTTTAGACATATCTCTTTTCTGATGGTTTTTATTTCCTCTCTTCCATTTGGAGAACTTTTTCTTTTTGTTGAAGGTATTTGTATTAAGTGCTTGGATTTCTCCTTCTTTATTTGGCCCTAATCCTCTTGAGATTAGTCGAGATTCCTCTTGAATGCACTCATTCTTAAGTTGTTCAAATTTGGGTAAGGGGGGTGTTCTGCTAATACATTGAATGTAGGATTCCCATGAAATTGGTAATCCTCTTAGGGCTATGAGAGAGATTTCTTGATCATCTACCTCATTTCCAATAGTTTGTAATTGGTTTTTTACTTCAGATATCCTTGAAAAGTATGTAGATATTGTATCATCTTTATTCATCTTTATGTTTAAAAGTTGTTGTTTCAAGGTTAACATTATGCTCGCATTGTTAACTTCATATGTATTTTTAATGGTTTTAAATACTTCATATGCTTTAGGCAATCTGGCTATAGATGGAAGAATATGATCTTTGACTGAGTCAATAATTATTTTCTTTGCTTTATTATTATGCCTTTTCCAGGTAGATTTCTCTGGTTCATCATTTGGCATGTCTAGATTTTCTTCTATGTAAGACTCTAATTATAGTTCTTCAAGAATGGCAATGATTCGTATCTTCTAGGAAATGAAGTTGGAGGCTCCTTCGAGTCTATCTTCCACTCTCATATTACTTGACATTTTGAATATTTTCTTAGTCGGATATATCCTCTATGTATATAGCCTTTGCATCGATTTGTTATTTACTTCCGATAAATGCTTATGAGTAATATGGCTGTCTAATTTATTCTCTTAATATGTTGGCTCTGATACCATGTTGTGAAATATGGATCGAAGAATAATGACAACGACTGTGGAAGACTGATTGCCGTGAGTTATTGATTGTCTCCATCATTGAATCCAGTTTAAATACAAGAGGAAAGGTTGCCTACGTAGGGACATGTCCATACGGAGGCAACCGTTCATAACAATTAGTTTGTTTATGTTTAATTTCTGAACTATATGCTCTGTTAATATATCACTCTCCACATAATAACCGATTTACCATCAGTTAGATTCATGAGGGCTATATCTTAACATTGCTCTATCATTCCCTATTAATGCCTCAGTTGTTTCCTTCGACCAACGAGCATGAAGATCAGATTGTCCTACTTAATTTACATCCCCAAAAAACTTCTACATCTTGATTTGCCTCGAGCCACACTTCTTTTGTCATTGACTCATGATTTATAGGTACCTTATTTAAAGTCGGCTTGCTCATCACCTACCACGTTGATGGACACTTCACTGACCTCTGGATGCTTGCCACCTGGTATCCACCTGTCATCCTTGTCGGCATCCACCTTTGTTCAATCCACTGAGTCTGTTTAGATTCATTCGTCAACCAAGACATACTATTGGTGTTTGCTCACCAGTTTAATCACCCTACTTGTACATGTCACCTTACTAGTTATCCTTCATGCTTGCTTTGCTTTGTTGTCGGTGGGTCGACCTGGCTTGTCAACAAACACGCCAATTCATCCACTAAGTCTATTTATCGATGATATTACACCTGCCTTCCTACTGGTGTCATGCACATCCTGATAATCATGCCAACAAGTGGATTACACTCTTCTCTGTTGTCTTTTGCTTGCTTACCGGTGGTCATGTTTACTTACCAGTGAACGTCTCCTTCTTGCATCCTGCATATACCTTGTATGCTAGTAACCATCCATATCGGTGACATCCTATACTTACCGGTTGACATCAATGACAATACAATGCCAATAAAGACAACCAAGTTCAAGATGATCTAGTAGAAGTGGATATTCTAGCATCAGGATCTACAAAACAACAAAGGGAAGGAAGCCTACTATTGTAGAAAATTCCACATGACCTTCAACCTATAGCGACATTTAGACCTACCTTTTCTATTGACCAATTGAAAGCGTATGATAAGATATTATAATATTTGGTATTGGTAGAGACATTTGATAGTGCACAAAATGACGCATCTAATCCAATTCAATTGAAAACTAATAATAGAGTCATTTGATCAAGAAAATGTAGATTCAAAGCGATAGATGCAACCCAAATATCAAGTTGTGGAATCACTATACATAGTACCCATTTGGCTCAAGGTGAACATTCAAAAGAAGAAACCAAGGGTAAGCACAACTACTATTAACGAGTAAGATATGTTGAATAAAATGGATACTCCCATAATAAAGAAAAATGCCAAAATTTTGTCTACAATAACAAAGAATGCATGAGGGTATAGGATAATGAAAATTGCTAGGTTAATAAATGATAAAGATAATAGACCTACTAGTTGAGGATTATCAATCAATAATAGTTAATTTGGGTAAACTTAATAGACAACGAGAGATTGAGGAGGTGCAGATTGTAGTATCTATAATGGTATACAAGATGAAGAGAGATGAAAACACCAAGAAGGAGCTTAAAAAATAATAGTTGAGTTATCGGCATTTATTAGACAACTAATTGCTCTATTGTAAGCAATAGATGGAACCTTCTCTCCTTCTATTATCATTTTATAATACAAGGCATATTCACTTGACAAAATGAAATGTTTATCAAAAGTTATCAATGAATTGATAAAAGAATTAATGAAACATAAAAATAAAATGATTGAACAAGCTACAAATCTTGAAATGAATATAAAATCTTGCAAAATAAGATTGGTAAATTGAAAGATAACTATAAATAATAATAGGAGCAAAATAAACCATATCTCGTAAGGCCTTTAACAATAGAAAAATGGATTCTTAGCTATTAGTGAAGGAAACCATTCTAGAGTAACAATCACTCCAACATCCCATAAAAAAGGATTGTGATAACACTAAGGGAACACCTACTTGTTGAATGCCTAGAGGAGATGTTCAAGCTCGAATGTCAAATAGACGATAAGAATTATGAAGAATTAGGATTTCTCAAGGAATCGACAAGTCAGTTATGTTGGCCATTTGGAGGAATTGGTTATGTGTTGCATTGATGTCTTGTCATTGATGTCAACACTAGTTGTTTTGGTTGTTTACCGGTATCCTTCTGGTCCCGGTAGGTTGCTTGGTTTCTGGTTGGATTAGATCATGATTATCCGGTATGCTCCAGTTTGTTTGGGTTATGGAATTGGCTTATTCATGCTACTCAGATTCATGTTCAGTCAGTTGGTTTTGATTTGGTGATCGGATACTATCCTGTATGCTGGTAAGATTGGTTTGTTGTTCCGGTGAGAGTTTCACCGGCAGAGCTTTGTTGAAGATCTTTGATGATATACATTAGTGGTGTTGGTGCGGCTTCTAGTAGAGATTCAGGATGCTAAATGTGATCGTGTTCAAGACTTGGTTGATTGGGATCATTGCTTTAGCGTGTGTGGACCTAAATTGGGTCCCAGTTTATCTAGGTTATGGACCAACTTAATGTAACGTGTTGATTGGACTTCTCTGTGTGTTTTTGGGATGTCTAATGGGTTGGATATTATTTGTTTGGTCTCAGGCCGACATGTTTTGTAATTATGTAATTGCTTTATTGTTTGGCAGTCGACCTTATTATTTATGGTTGAGGGTTTGTATATATGTGATGTAAGATCTCATTGTAGATCATATGTGTGGATGAAATGGATATGTAAGGAGCGAATAATGTAATAATCATTCATGCAGAGGATTTGGTTGATCATTGGTGATCAAGTTGGGTTTATGTAAGAGGATTTAGTCCTCTGGTATTGAGCTTAACCAGAACTGTATTTAGGCATAGAAGATGCTATCATTGCAGTTCATTCCTTCTTCTGGATTGTAGTATGGAATTTTATGTAGTCGGTGAGACTCCTTTTGTAATTAGCAGTGTGCTCTAGGTTGTTGGCCTTCCTGCAAGTGCAGGCCCCTCATTTGTAATCACATACTTACTGCAGAAGTATTATCTGACTGTGAGTAGGCTTCCCACCGTGGTTTTTACCTTTATCAGGTTTTCCATGTACAAATCTTGGTGTCATGTGGATAGTATTTATTCTCTAATTATTACTTGTGCTTAATTGGTTTATCTACTATTTTGGTAATTGGTTTATGCATTCCAGTATTGATCTTTTGGGTTCTGGTATTA
Source organism: Cryptomeria japonica (assembly GCF_030272615.1). Lineage (NCBI taxonomy): Eukaryota > Viridiplantae > Streptophyta > Pinopsida > Cupressales > Cupressaceae > Cryptomeria > Cryptomeria japonica. The sequence continues at coordinate 662,135,607 of NC_081414.1, forward strand.
AAGTTTTAATTGCTTACAATTCTGGTAATCTGGTGACAACTGATTCACCCCCCCTCCCTCTCAGTTTTCTTCCAGTTATTTGAATTGTCTAACAAGTTATATAATATAAAACTTAAACAATATTGCTAAAATGCAAGTTGATTTCAATAAAATTATTTCTACTAGTCTAGAAAAAACAAAATTGTTAATTCGACTTGGAAATTTTGAATAAAATGATGAGAATAAAGAATATGTTGAGAATTTATGAAAAGGATATTCCAAGAGGGATTATCCTTGTTTAAAACCTATAACTTTATATGCAAATTCATACAAGAAATATGCAATGCATAAAATTTTAACTACATGCATGGAATATTGACAAAGGGAGGTAGTAAAGGATAAATTGATAATTACAGATATTGTTGACATTAACGAGTGGGACATTTAACTAGGATTACTAAGAAAAATATAAACAACAAAGAGATTAATACAAAGAAAATAAAGACTGATATATTGAGTGAGATGAAAACTACATAGGAAGGAGGTACATATATAGAATAAATATCCTACCTATTGAAGGTATGTTTGTTGTTGCGCCAAAATTCCGAGCTATCAATGCCCACTATAAACGCTAGACTTACCCAAATCCACGGGAGGCAGTTAAGCCATGTCACGAACCCCAAAGGAGGTGTTGACCATCAAGTCAACAATCTCCCCCTCGGCACTAACTGAGGGTTCCGCACTGATGAAATGAAGGAGACTTCCAGAGATTCGAACCGTGACCCAAGGCTCTAATACCAATTGAAGGTATGTTTGTCATTGCACCAAAATATCAAGCTATCAATGCTCACTACAAATGCCAAACTTACCTAGATCCATGTCGCGAACCTCGAAGGAGGTGTTGACCACCAAGTAAACACCTACTACCCTACCCAACTTTTCATCTAAGCAAGCCACCTGAGCATTATTATACACCAACACCCCACCTTAAGCATAACATAGGTAAGGAAAAAGAGAGGGTCTTGACATACAAGCCTAATAAGGTACCCAAATACAATACACCCATAAAGAAGACCTAAGAAAACCCTATGGGAAAAAACTCCCTCCTAAATGAGGGTAAAAGATGATAAATACACAACCCCATGTGAGGAAAAAATCCTTGCGAGAAAAGAGGAGGAGAAAGACAATGCAAACCCCTCTTAATGTAGAATCTCTTGCAATGATCTGGTAGATGTTCTTGTATGAATGTTGACATTGATCCAAGCCTATCAAGCAAACATTCGTCCTCTTAGGAAGAAATAGAACCATAGAAGTATGCAAGTTATCATCCTAGTATTGAAAGAAATATGAGGAAATAAAAATTAGCATAAAGGAAGTCTTTTAAATTTTCTCAAGTGTCCCCATGTTGATGTTGAAAGGTACCATAGTAAAATTAAGTGTTTTAGGTCATAATGACGAAGATGGAAATCTTGAATCTAATGAAGACCAATGCAAATCATAGTATAATGACAGTGGTGACCCCTCCAATTGTTTCTCAAATGTCTCCACACCAATGTGAAATGGTGAAAAAATATGATGTAGAGATGAAACAAGAGGGTTTAAAGATGCCATCATAGTACTTGAAGAAGAAGACGTAACTCCATAGGAGTTGTCATGAAAAAGATGAATGCCCTTAATGGTTTCTGTTTAACCTAAGGTAGGACTGAGAGAGGGGGTGAATCAATTTAAAATAAATATTAATGTAGTATATGCACAATTAAACATCAACACACATCCAACTTATGAACATCAATATTTTCTAAGTGGAAAACCCAAATGGGGAAAAACCACAATGAGAACTTGCCCACAAAATATATCCACTTAGATAGAAATGGATAAAAAAGAGAAAGAGTCCAATGCTATAGACTCGCAGATCAAGGGTAAGTGCTCATGGTGCAAGATACAAAAGAGGATTTGCAAAACTTGAAGCTAATTGCACTCAGGGCAAGATACATAAATGATATGAAAAGAAGGATCTCCTGATCATGTTCAATCATCCTTGAACTCTGCATCAAGTGACTAACATCATAACACATAACTCAAACCTCAACTACCAACACTCTGTCTCATATCTTTGTCACAGTCTCAACGCAACTTGCATATCATTCAAACACAACTCTTCGTCTTTGCACTTTACAAAACCTCATTGATTATCCTCACATCAATCATCTACATTCCACACATCATCACTCTTTTCTTACACATAATTCAAGCATAAACATCCTCAAATACAAGATAGATCATCAAAGCTTGAACCAAGTCACCCTAAACCCAGAATATACTTTTTGAAGAAAAAATATACACATTGATCCACTCCAGGAGAAAGAGAGGACCAAAAAACATCTCCCAAAGATTAATTCATCAATCCACAATCACCAAAACATAACCAATAACATATCCAAATGCTATGCATCCATATAAGCAATTAATGGTCAAAACATATTCTCCAATGCAAGCAACTCAAATCTGTATCTCCACACACTATGGTGAGACCCATAGCACATCAAACAATCTCCCACAAATCATATATAGACCTAATGATAGGTCTAACATATTATATCACAACCAACATCAAACACTACTACAACACTTGGAGAACACAAAGATATTTCCAGACCACGGAACAATCATATCCATGATACCAATACTATATCCAACAAATATAACCATAATAAACAACATCAACACTTTATGGACCCGAACACTTCCAAAACAAACAATGAGCACCTGAAACGTCAACACAACAAGATATCTTTGCACCACAAATATTCTGTAACAAAGGCATTATGGAACAATAATTTGACACTAATGGAAACCATAACAACACATCAACACATACTTCCAATAATTTCCTCCAAGTCTATGATGTGATAATCTACAAACAAAGATGCAATATGTAGTTCAAATTTATTCTAATGAGATATATTTGGAAGACAATGAATGACTTGTTGCATCGAGCCCCTCGAAGTCATCGAAGAAGAAAATTTGAACTCAGAAGTAGAAATAGGTATTGGAAGAGATGAATTATGCTCAATTGTAGATGAAGTTGTGTCCACAAAAACTAGAGCAATAGGAGGCTAGTAGTTTTGAAGGAAACATCACTACTAGTTAGAGATTCAAGATCTACAAATAACTGTTTGATGATGGTCCAAGCAATGAAAAGCACTCAATGTGATCTATGTGATGGAAGTATCCCTCATAAATTATAAAGCATAAACTTTGTCATTTTTGTTAAACCATGTATTCCTCTAATATTCATCACTTGGCTCGGGAATGAGTCCAAGGAGATAGGGTAGTAGACCATGCTCACAATAGTGATTATTTATCCCTTGTTTCCGAGATAAATAGTTCTGTAAAGTTATAACATACACCCCTAATATATTTTTTAAATATTTGTTAGGCGAGAAGATTACATAACAATAAAATGATGATAATTTCCTAATAAAAATAATCTTAGTTTTTAATCATTAACTACTTGAACTTTTTTTGTTACAATGCTTAGAAAATTGACACCACTAACAAGCATAATAACAAAGATGCAACAAATTTCAACCCTGATTATCCACCATACAAAAGAGACTTAAAATGGAGATATTTCAATATCAAATAGACCTATAACATGTCTCTGAAAAGGAACAATCCACTACTAATTTGAAAATCAACTTGGTTAGCCTTTGCAAAGTTATCAGGCCTTCGGGCCTTACAACACTCCTTGTATGCTCAGAACTGTTAATCACTATGTCTCAATAATTTTAAGGCCTCCCACATGACTGACATATGTTCAAAAATCCCTACAACATCAAGCTTGACACGAATCACACAAGGGCAATAAGGCAAATAAATTCAAAACTCCCTTTGTCAACACCAAATCTATGAGGAAAATCTTGTTTGCTCTTCTAACACCCTATATGCCTTAGAAAGAGATGATTTGTAGCCTTTTACACGTATACTTAAAGATTGAAAGGTTCCCAAGTTCCCTTAAATACATTGTACAACCTAGAAGCAAAGAGATGATGTCCCAACAGTTCTCTTTCAAAATGAGGGGTTGACCAACAAACTAAAAATGTATGGCCAATTACAAAAAACTCAACAATCCCTTGTAAACAAATTAGAAAAAATTGAAATCAATAAAATAAAAAACCATGTAAATCTTCTTGAAACCATATAAATCTCCATTCTTGAAACCCCATGTAAATCTTCATTCTTGAAACCCCATGTAAATATTCATTCTTGAAACCCCAAATCATAGAGTCTCGTGCAAACCAAGAAAATTTCCTGAGCAATATTGAACCAACTACAATGGATCTCTCACCATCAAAACTAGACATATTGCAGAGTGTTTTCATCCTCAATAATACTTGGAAGAACTTGAATACTCCTTTCAACAACATCTTTGTATGTGTACGGAATTTGAATGAATAGATGAGAACTAAAACTCCAATTTATAGAGTTTGGAGGGAACCAAGGTGATGCAGGAGCATCCTTGGTCTATGAGCAATCTTGCATCAACCAAAGATATTTTCTTTTAGTTTTGTTCTTGTTGCATTTTCAATGTTATTTTCAACATTTTTTGGTTGTTGTGTTCTTTTTCGTTGCGGATCATATTTTCAGCTTCTAGGCTTATTCTTGTTCATCATTCCAGATTTCCAATTCATTTGAATTCTTTTCCGGTAAGTTATTCCTTCTTGAGTGTTTGTTTCTTGGTTCTGGGGTAGTTTTGAGGTTATCATCTATGTTGGAGATTTCTTCTTGTGCAGAGGGATTCCTTGGATTGTGGACCAATTTGGAACCACAAACGATGTTCTTAGGCCCTTGGCCAACCCTCCCTTGTGGTCCACACTTCATGTTTGTTCTTGGTGGATGAGATCTTCACATTTTGGGGCCAACCTGTTTTACATGTTTATTTTTCTTCCTTGGTAAATGTAATCTTTTGTGGCTGACCCGGACGTCTTCCGAATGGTATATATATTGTTGTATGTGATCCTTTGAGATAAGTGAAGTGGTATGATGATCTAGATTCATAAATTATAATTCAGATACTTCTTGGAGGTTTAGATGAATTGTATTCTGCGATGTAGTCTGTAATTGGGCATGTTAGCCTGCATGAAACCTGGATGTTACCGCATGTTTTATGATGAATATATGATGATGCATATGTCTGATTTTCCATTTTCTATGTTGTTGCTTTCATTGTGTTATTCTTCATGTATGATTTTGACTGTTCTCTTTGAGGACCCTCCAGGTCATGGTTGCATTAGATGGTATCAGAGTTGGTTGCGAACCTTGAGGCATTTCTTTGGGTGAATAGATCATCTAATTGAGGTAGGTTGCAAGTGTGTTCAATAGATCACTGACGGAGAGGCAAGTGAAACCTTCTAGTCAGATCGCCAAGATGAGGTATTTGTAATGGAGCAAAGGAGGAGATGTCACCAAGAAGGATGCACCCTAGAAGGGTAGAGTAGATGATGGAGGATTGCAAGAATGAGATGAGGAATGAGATCCAAAATGTGTTGGCTGGTTTGCAGAGGAATCCAAAATCAGAGGGTGAATTTGAAGAGGAAGGAGAAGAACTAGAGGTCGAAGAGGTTGAAGGACTGACATATGAAAGAGAAGACTTATTAGAGTGATGACATAAGTGAGTAATGTTCATAAAGTTGAGGTTTCTAACTTTTCGGGTTCGTTGAATCCGGAAGATCTGATGAACTGGATCAAAGAGCTAGAGGACTACTTTGACTTTGAAAATGTTAAGGACCCATAAATAGTTCACTTAGCACAAACTAAGTCGAAAGGGCATGTTGATTTATAGTGGAAAGAGTTGTAGAGAGATAGAGTGGAGAATGGTGAGATGAAAATCACTCAGTGGAGGCAAATGGTCACGAGATTGAAGGCTAAATTCATTTTGGGAGACTATAAGTTGGAGTTGTTCAAAAAGTTGCAGAACCTAAAGCAGGACATGAGTGTGAACTAATATACTAAGGAATTCTACAAGATGATGATCATATATGAACATAGAGAGATGGATAGGGAGAATGTGTCTAGATACATAAATGGACTCCGATTTAACATCCTGGATGAGATGAGTATGCTGAAGATTTCTATAGTTGACGAGGCTTACCAATATGCTTTGAAGACAAGAGATAAAGTGATGAGAAGATAATAGAATAACCCTGGGGGAAGGGAAAGACATGCAACAGATAGAGGGCAGATGAGTGGCAGTATGGAGAAGCAAACTGTTGAATCTAACCAAAATTTAAATGGAGTAAAGAACCAGAGAAGAAGACACAAAGAAAAGATAAAGGCAACAACAGTAAAGAATTTTTAGGGAGATGTTTTAAGTGTAGAGAAACTGAACATAGATCTTTTGAGTGTAAGCAAGGAATGGCAAGGAATTTCATGGCATGTGAGGAATCAGATGTTGGAGTTGTAGGTGAGAGCATGATATCACCGGAGCAAGGAGAATCCCTAATGTTCAGAAGAGTCTCGATGGAGTAAGACAATGAGGATACCAAACCTACTCAAAGGAAGAATCTTTCCTGGACTCTTTTCAAGTCAAGTGGTAAGTGTTGTAAGGTTATTGTAGATACTAGGAGTACTGATAATTTGGTATCAGAGGAGATGGTAGTGAGGCTTGGTTTAAAGAGGCTTGAGCATCCTAACCCTTACAAGGTGAGTTGGTTACAAGATGATAATAAGGTGGCAGTGAGAGAGAAGTTCTTGGTGAATTTTAATATTGGACCTTTCAAGGATGAAGTCTTGTGTGATGTGTTGCCTACGAGTGCTTGTCATGTTTTATTGGGTATACCTTGGTAGTTTTATAGAGGAGCTATCTATGATGATGAATACTAAGAGGGGGGGTGAATTAGTATGCCAAAAATCTCTGCACTAAAACACTTACACAGTCTAAGGATAAACCGGTAAAGCAGTCTGACAGTCAAACCGGTTACCACACATGCAAACCAAAATGCGAATAAAACATTCACCCACAAAAGCAATACAACCATAACACAAGATATTTGACATGGAAACCCAACTGGGAAAAAACCACAGTGAGATGGAACTCACAAGTCACTATCTACATAATAGAAACCAGACCGGTTAAGGTCTTACAATGTTCTTCACCAGAACAGATCCTATTAGGAATCTCAATCTCTGTTAGGAGATAAGTCTGATTATAGACTACCTTGTTAGAGGATTTTAGATTCACATGTGTGAACCACCTTGTTAGAGGATTTTACAAAGGCTTTGAGGCCTACCCAGTTAAGGGCTACAAACTTGTCAAAGATGTGAGTAATCAACAAGTGTTTGATCTATCTAATAGCACAAACTACTTGGTTAGATCCAGTATTGCTCACAGCTAATGCATTCCAGCATTACTTCATTCTTCTTTCTTTCTCATAGTTACAACTTGATCTTCTCAGATAAGATCGTTCACAACTTCCACCTTAAACCCTAGCTCGACATTAACCCTTTTCGCAACAGCAACAACAACAACAACTCGAAAACCCTAGACATGATGTCATTTTAAAGGAATCTGATTTCATGTCGGTCCAATAGGATTACATTACAATTTCTTAGGTTCAATGAATCTAGACATACTCAATAACACGACACAAGAATTAGAGTCAATGTGTCGGCACCGTCAAACAATCGGTGGATTGGTAACTCATCACAAAATGTCGATTGGTAACTCATCACAGAGTATTACCAGTTCATACAAAATACCGGTTGCTGGTTTGACAAAAATGAAGATTGGTAAGAATGTGTTGTGCCGCTTTGCTCCCTCGTACCGCTTGTGATCTGTGAACCACTTGGGGGTCGACATGCCGCTTCAGACCGGGAAACACATTCTGCAAAATCGCCACTAGTCTAAAGACTAGTATACCACATACTGGTTGGAACAAATATCGGTTGAGCATGAGCTCATACATATAAAGGGGATCTCAATACAAGTGTGTGTCCATCAATGACAATCACAACATAAACATAAAAAATGCCAACACTCTCCCCCTTTGGCATTGATGGCAACACTTAGGAAAATAAAATTTTGACATCTAAGTGTTTTACAACAAAAACTTGCCATTAACAAAATTGCTCCCCCTAAGCATATACACTATCCCTTAATCAATAGAGTGTATAGCAATTTTGCATACAGAGCATAATCATCAGAGCATATAGCATATATCACAACATATATCAAAATTTCAAAACAGATACTTCTCCCTTTGATATACTTCTCCCCTGATATATCAAAATTTTAAAATTTTAAAAACCAAAAACCAGATATACTTCTCCCCCTTTGCCAACAATGACAAAGTACCGCTGAAAAACCTGTTTCCATATATATATAAAAGAGTTTATGACAATAATGAATAATACTTGTCAAAAACTGATTTATAGTCCTGCAAAAATTGTTTCATGGATAGGGACCAGGACTCAAGTAGCGAGGTTGCCACTTCCTTCTTTGTCTGCATCTGGGATACCTGTTCCTCCATGGCATCTATTGTGCTTAGTTCCTGTGTGACTGTCAGGGCATCCAGGTTCAGATAACACTTCTAGAGAATTTGCAATCGTGGAAGTAATACCAGGTGAAGCTCCTGCAAATCCCTAGACCGTGTGCTGATCTCTTGCTCCATCTTGGCTGACTGGATCTAGAACCGGTGAACGGTTTGCCCATATGCTGCAAAGGAGTCGTAAGGAGTCTTGAATGTGCTCAAGTAGGACTGTAAGTCCATTTGAAGCTGTTGCTTCTTGGCTAGCACATCATCACAGAACATATGAGGTTGACAGATTTTGCTGAGTAGCAAGTTTCCCTCATCCAAGGTATTCCTTATGTCCTTTTGATCCTTTAGCAGTTCAATCCTAAGCTCATTCAACTTCTTCACTAGAGCAACATTAAGAGCCTTTTGGTGCTCTTTCTTTACATTGGCCTTTGCTGCTTCTTCTAGACTCTACACCTGATCATCCACTACAGTACATAGAAGTTTGAGTTGTGCTAGTGATGAATCAGTGTCAGGAAGATTAGTACTGGGGATTAAACCGGTAAGTGTGTCTACAGCTGCCTGAATGATGTCCTGTTCGTTTTTCCTGTGAATGATCTCAAGGCACTCTTGAGCAACCTTGATGCTCTACATAAGCTCCGACTCACTTGCAGATTGGAGATCGATAGGACTAGAGAGATCAACTGGTGAGGGTTGACTTCCAGTTGCCTTCAGAGTCTCCGCCTGAGAGCTTTTTGTTGCTTCTCATTCCTTGGCTTCTTCAGCTTTCTTCTTTTTCGCTTCTCTTCTCTTCTCTTCTTCCTTGTCTTCCTTTGCCTTTTTCTTCTCCTCTTCTCTCCTCTTCTACTCTTCCTTTTCTTCTTCTTCTCTTCCTCTTCCTTTTTCTTCTTCTCTTCCTCTTCCTTCTTCTTCTTTTCTTCCTTGTCCTCTTCTTCTTTCTTCTTCCTTTCTTCTTCTTGCTTCTTCTTCTCTTCATCTTTTCTTTTCTCCTCTTCCTCTTTTCTCTTCTGTTTCTCATCTTCATCCTTCTTCTTTTTCTCTTCCTGATCTTTTGTCGCTTGCTGTGTGTCCACAGCTTGTTCACCACCCTGATCGGCCTGTTGCCCCTGTTCAATACCCTCAGAAGGTATGTCTTGAGTGACATCTTCTACATCCAGGGCATCAACATCGATAGTGTCGACTGGTTCTTCCACCAGGTTTCCTTCCTCATCAAAAACCTCATCCGGTTTGGAAATAACCGGTTCCTTTTCCGCTTGGAGGTGGGCCATTCATGCTTTGTGAGAACTGATAGCATGGGCCATGTGCTGATGTGTATCCTTTTCTACATCATCAACTCTCCCCTCCAACAACCAGATTCTTCTTCTCCTTGTGAAGAAGAGACCTTTATTTTGATCCAACACATCAAACAATTCTGAATTTGAGAGTTCGGGGAAGTATTGTGCAAAAACTTTCTCCCTAATCTCTTGTTCTTTTTCAATGGCAATGCACCATTTATTATCCAATGCTTTAAATAATGAATTCGGTGTCTGAGATTTAATCTCTGATGGTGACCGGTCATTTTTACATAAATAAAGAATGATTTCCTGCAGTACTTCATATTTTTCTTCACTATTGAATTCATCATAATAATCTATTAAATCATGAAGTAACTTTCTCCTAATATTCTTTACTATTCTTTGACAATGTGTCAAAGGTTTGTAAGAGGAGATATCTATATTTATCGATGTGGATGTTGCTGGTTCATTCTTCTTCATCTTCTTTGTCTGTCTTGCCTTCTTTGGCTGTTCATCAGACTCTGTTTCTTCGAAGTCCGGTTCATTTGCCTTAGTCTTCCTCTTTCTTTCGAAGACTTTTGCTAGTGTTACCTCCGGTTTCTTCTTTGTCGGTGGCCGCTTGGTCACTCTTGGAGTTGCAGTGGTAGCCGGTGCCGATGCTGCAGGCACTGCCTTAGCTTTCTTAGCTGCCGGTTCTTTTCCCTTCTTCTCTGATGGTTCTTCAACCGGTGCAATCCTCTCCGAGTAGGTTTCGGTCCTCTTAGCCTTTGGATCAAGAGGCGAGGCAATAAGGGTTGAGGCATACCCTTCTAGCATGTCATACATAACCTCATAGCCCATTGGCTCCACTTCCTCCATTCTAGGCTCAACAGCCTCCATTAGACATTTGTCCACCTGAATAGTGAAATAGATGTCATCTTCATATTTCTTCACTATGTCACCTGAGATTCGTACCCTCTGACTCATCTTTCTTCTGAACTCATCAAAATATTTGTTCAGTACCTTAGGGTAGCCGGTTCCAATGGCTTGCACACTTTCCTTTATCTGCTTGGTTACCGGTTGGTCAGGGGACCACTGGACATCTCCTACACTCGGAAAGTAGCCTTGGAAATAGAAAAACAACCCTACCAGTAGTTGTCCAAACTTAAACCTCAGTGAATTGTCCTTTTTTATTGCTTTTAGAATTAACAGGAGTTGCCTCTGCATACCGGTGCATAGGTCAAATGATTTATCCTCTTTAATCATCCGGTAAGTGGCATTTACCACTGCAGCAGATACAAAATTAATCCTGCTGGCTGAGAATGTTCTGTAGCCTATCACCATGTAGGCGTATTTCACCAAATCATCCTTGATAGGATTAACTGTCATATCTCGTGAATCACTTGTCCAACCGGTCAGCTTGGTCATTTCCATTTTGCTTACCGTTCTTAGGGCTGGCACTTCCCCTATGTTGCAGAAACCGGTGACTGCATGAATTGCCTTAGGCGTGCTATCATGCGTCCTCTCTAGGTACATCTTGTCACCATGGACTCTGCTCAAGATGATCCTGATGTGATCCTCTGTGAAGTCTTCCAGAAAATATACCGCATTATGGAGTTTCTTCTTCTCCAAGATATTGAACTCCGGTTTGATCATTTTGTCCTTTCTGCAAAATAGACCTAACTGAGTATGAATGGCTAAAGACCCTAGGTCTTCTATTTTGCAATCAATATAATCAAAAATTCCTTCTTCGACTATGACTCCAGCCGGGACTTGTGACAAAGCATTATATTTTGACTTCCTCTGAATAAAACTTTCTGACTCAATTGATGTACTTGAACTGGTATGAGATGTGGAAGCCATTGAAGAGTATTTCAAGAACACGAAAAATACCTTTCAAACGCGAATCTAGGGCTTCCTGATTTTGCTTCACTTCACTCTTCATCGGATACCAAATCACCGCTTTGAGTTCTCCACTACCGCTTGCAAACTAGATTTGAATCTCTTTCAAGGTTATCCAATTTCTTGAAATCTAAGCTCAAACCGTCTTTTCTTCGCTTTGCACTTGAAAACTTTTCTTCGCTCGAAAACAGATAGTGAGAAATGATTTGAAAAATGCATTTATACATGTCTCTCACCTACCATCATTAATGCTCCTCTATTAGGGCGCAAACCCTAATTTGCCTTTTTACCGTTTCCGGTCTTCTGCCAAGTGACAGGTATAGCATACTGGTTAAGGTCTTTTACCGGTGTTAACTGGGGGTTCGAAAGCATTTCGCCATTTGCTCCCCTTAAGCCTTTGAGGCTTAGTTTGTCGGTTCCGATATTTCCACACTAGGTGCAGAAACTGGTTCCTCTTCCGACATTGTTGGTTTCTTCCTCCATGTTTTCTTCATGTCCCCTTGAACTTTTTCAACATCGATTTCTCCTTCCTGAGTAACCGGTATATCATCAGATATACTTTTTCTACTTCTACAGAATCTTGCAATGTGACCCAATTTGTTGCAGTGATAGCAAACAAGTCCAGGTGCTCTCCAAGGTCCATTGTACATGCTTCCATTCTTCCTTCTACATGTTGCAGCAGTGTGACCATGACCATGACAGATCATACAACTTTCTCTCCATCCGATTGCTGCTTGATGACCACCGCTTCTTGACCGATGATTGAAGATATTAAACTGGTTGTTGTTTCAGTTCATGAAAGGTTCAGGACCTGTTCCTTGAGTCCTCTAAGGATATCTTCCAGTGTTATCCATTATAGACCTGCATTCAAATGCTCTATGCCCAAACTTGTTGCATGCATAACAATGACCATTAAACTTATTTGATCTAGGTACATTGTTGATAAAATAAGGAAAATTATTGTAGGCTTTGCTCCTACATACATTGGCAGTGTGTCCTTCTTTAAGACAGTTAAAGCAAACAGGTTTGAATTTTTGCTTACCTTTTCCTTTGAATGTTGGTTGCTTCTTTGATGCTTCGACATTTGTTCTTGAGGATTCTCCTTCCTCATGTCCAGAGAAACCAAGACCATTGGTATTCTTTGCCGGTCTAGATGACTCAAGCTTTTGCTCTAGCTTGACTGTACTTTTGCCAAACTTAGCAAGTATTTCCTTTGACTCAAAGAGTTCTTTGGAAATAGCAGTGTTTGTCTCCATAAGACTTGCATTTTCAGAGATGGCAATGTTTAGTTCTCCTTGCATGTCTTCTTTTTCCATTCTTCTCTCATGAAGGCAAGCAGTCAGTGCACTAATCTCATGTTTCAACTTGGAGATCTCATGATCTTTGTCCTTTACCAGATCTTCAGCTTTTCTCCGGTTCTCAAGCTCTTGACTAAACCGAATAGTCAGTCCTTCCAACTCCTTTCTCAGATTGGAGTTTGAATTAGTCAGCTTATTCACTTCAACAATCATGGCTTCAATGTTAGCTTCATCTTCAGAACTACTTTCAGATAGTTCCATTAGCCTCTCTGCATGTTCTCTCCTTTTTGCTTGAGATGCCTTGTATTTGACCATAAGATCATCATAGGCTTGCTCAGACTTAGTGAGCCATTGAGTAAGTTACCTCAAGGTGTATTCCCCCATATCTCTTTCCAACTAGTTAAACTTATAGAAAGGTAGGCTCTGATACCAATTGATGAATACTAAGAGGGGGGGGTGAATTAGTATGCCAAAAATCTCTGCACTAAAACACTTACACAGTCTAAGGATAAACTGGTAAAGCAGTCTGACAGTCAAACCGGTTACCACACATGCAAACCAAAATGCGAATAAAACATTCACCCACAAAAGCAATACAACCATAACACAAGATATTTGACGTGGAAACCCAACTGGGAAAAAACCACGGTGAGATGGAACTCACGAGTCACTATTTGCAGAATAGAAACCAGACCGGTTAAGGTCTTACAATGTTCTTCACCGGAACAGATCCTGTTAGGAATCTCAATCTCTGTTAGGAGATAAGTCTGATTATAGACTACCTTGTTAGAGGATTTTAGATTCACATGTGTGAGCCACCTTGTTAGAGGATTTTACAAAGGCTTTGAGGCCTACCCGGTTAAGGGCTACAGACTTGTCAAAGATGTGAGTAATCAACAAGTGTTTGATCTATCTAATAACACAAACTACTTGGTTAGATCCAGTATTGCTCACAGCTAATGCATTCCAGCATTACTTCAGTCTTCTCTCTTTCTCACAGTTACAACTTGATCTTCTCAGATGAGATCGTTCACAACTTCCACCTTAAACCCTAGCTCGACATTAACCCTTTTTGCAACAACAACAACAACAACAACTGGAAAACCCTAGACATGATGTCCTTTTAAAGGAATCTGATTTCATGTCGGTCCAATAGGATTACATTACAATTTCCTAGGTTCAATGAATCTAGACATACTCAGTAACATGACACAAGAATCACCGTCAATGTGTTGGCACCGTCAAACAATCGGTGGATTGGTAACTCATCACAAAATGTCGATTGGTAACTCATCACAGAGTATTACCGGTTCATACAAAATACCGGTTGCTAATTTGACAAAAATGAAGACTGGTAAGAATGTGTTGTGCCGCTTTGCTCCCTCACACCGCTTGTGATCTACGAACCGCTTGGGGGTCGACATGCCGCTTCAAATCGGGAAACACATTCTGCAAAATCGCCACTAGTCTAAAGACTAGTATACCACATACTGGTTGGAACAAATACCGGTTGAGCATGAGCTCATACATATAAAGGGGATCTCAATACAAGTGTGTGTCCATCAATGACAATCACAACATAAACATAAAAAATGCCAACATATGATTGTAGGAAGAACCTAATCACTATTGAGAAGGATGGGTAGAAGTTTACTTTGGCTTCTTTGAAGTAGAAGGAGAAGGCAGAGAATAATTTGAGTCTTGTGAAGTTTTGTAGTGTTGAGAAGTAGGTTGCGGAGGATACACCAGATGGTGCCATGTGTTTGCAAAAGGATCTAGTGGATAGGTCTGTTAACAAGGTGGTATTGAATGGAAGTAAGGTTAAGGTGTTGGTGGCAGAATGGATGAAATCTTATGGCATAAATTAATTAGAGTTTCAGAAGAAAGAGAGCAACTGTCAGAGACAGTGTGCAAGTATGAAGTAAGTAAAGGGAGATAAAGAAAAACAGAAGCTAAAGAATCTGGCTAAGGTTCCAGAATAGGTTAGGAAGAAGTTTGCAGGCAAAGAAGACATTTGGATAAGAAATAAGCATGGGGTCTATATCCTGAATCCTTTTCGATGTCCATGAGTTTCCTCTCATGGAACATCTTTTTCTACCTGGGGTGTCTGATGCAGAAGCATCCCCGATCTATGAGCAATCTCGCATCAACCAAAAATATTTGCTTTTAGTTTTGTTCTTGTTGCAGTTTATGTGTTATTTTCAGCATTTTCCAGTAGTTGTTTCTTTTCATTGCAAATCAGATTTTTGGCTTCCAGGCTTGTTCTTATTCATCACTCTAGATTTCCAGTTCATTTGAATTCTTTTTTGGCAATTTATTCCTTCTGGAGTGTCTGTTTCTTGGTTCTAGAGAAATTTTGAGCTTAGCATCTATGTTGGATATTTCTTCTCATGCAGAGTGATTCCTTGGATTGTGGAACAATTTGGTACCACACACAATGTTCTTAGGCCCTTGGTCGACCCTCCTTTGTGGTCTGCACTTCATGTTTGTTCTTGGTGGATGAGATCTTCACGTTTTGGGCCCAACCTATTTTACACATTTCATTTTCCTTCCTTGGTAAATGTAATCTTTTGTGGCTGAATCGGATGTAACCAGATGGTATATATATTGTTGTATGTGATCCTTTGAGACAAGTAAAGTGTTGTGATGATCTAGATTCATAAATTGTAATTCAGATACTTCTTGGAGGTTCGGATGAACTATATTCTAGGATGCAATTTGTAACCAAGGATGTTAGCCAACATGTAACCTAGATGTTACTGGATATTCTATGATGATACATATGTCTGATTTTCTATTTTCTATGTTTTGTGTTGTTTCTTTCGTTGTGTTACTCTTGTTGCATGATCTAGATTGTTCTCTTTGAGAACCCTCTGGGTCATGGCTGCATCACAAGGGCATTCAACTTTGGTCCTTGCAACGTAGGCGTCCAACCTGGGAATATTCACTTTATAAAATATTTAACACTCAAGTTAATATTAAAACATCACTTTAATACTTAAGTGTAAATTTCAAAATAATTCCAATCACCTTACTAAAAATTGCCAAGGCACTAAAAATGGAAACCGATTTGTACTCAAGTGGAATTGAAGTTTAAGAAAGATGTCTAGTGCTAAAAATAAAAATTACTAAAAATAGTAAAACTATCAAAACCCATTGAAACTTAAAAATTGAGCTTTCAAAGACAACATGAGTCCCCTAACCATCACTAGACAACCTACAAGAATCCAAGAATAGGTTAACAAGAAGAAAAATTGACTAGGTGTGAGAAGGGGACATTACAAAAGTAATCTTGACAACATAAAATTATAGTTTAAATGACATGATGACCCCTCCAAAGTAGAACTTTATCTCAGTTCATATTACATGAATAATCCCCATATTATCTTAATTAGTATCTCAAGCAATTTTTTTTAAAAAATGATGTGTGTAAGAATATAAGACACAACATAAATTATACACTCCCTCGATTCAATAATAGAGAGCCCCCTTACAATTGGAACTTTATAATATAGTGTGAAGGCAACTACGAAATGGAGTGATAGTGTGAAATTGACTCCATTAGACTAGGCTTGAAAAAATAAGCACTCTTACAAAAAATGACACTCAATTTTGAGCTACCAAGCAAAAGTTATGCCTATTTAAAATTTTCACCTCTATATCTAAATTACATTTAGATTTTTACAATATTATTTTGTGCAAAATGACAAATTACAAATAATTGCTTTTGTAAAATTATGAGTAGGATACTAATAAGGTGGAGTAGGGGTAGGTGGGTGGAAAACATCAAGAAAATATTGATAACTTGCCATAAACATATTGTTTGGGGTAGTGTTTTTAGTTCAACATAGCTGATAGGGAGACATATGAACAATGTTTTTATGAAATGGAGGGAACCAAGACACATGTCCATAAAAATTTTACATGCTACAACATCCATTTAAATTAAAAATTCATTCAAAATGCTTTTAAAATGAGAGCAATTATATTTTCTCTTTGTACACTAAACATACTAGAACTCATCATGCTTGAACCAATAGTTTTGAACTTAAGATTGCCAGAGTGTTGAAGATATATGCTCTATATAGAAAATACACTGAAGAACACACCAAAAAAACTCAATGGACGATGGTGGGATCATCAAACCCTTCCCATTGGGTGCACCAAAAATTGTTGTCACTAGAATGTGCACCCTTTTTGAGCTTAGTTCAATTGTTTAGTGAAACATTAGGTTTGACCTCAAATAAGAAGGTCCCACACCTTGAAGTAATGTTAATGTTTCTCTAAATAGTTAAACTAGGCTCAACAAGAGTGCACATTCTAGGGACGATAGCACCAAGGACAACCATACAAAGTGATATAAAGCACATGATAAAAGCCTAAGGTATGCATTTTTCATTCTCAAAGAGGAAACTACTTGTTCAAAGTACCGCTATCCAAAATAACTAATATAATTTATGACTCAATATACCAAAATTAAAATAGCTATCTAATTAGAAAAACTAAATTCAACTAAGACAATGATTGTTTAATTAATTTATATAGTGGTTCTTAAGAACTATCATCTCTTACTTAAAAAAACATCAAATAGAAATGTAAAAGTAGAATATTATGCATTACTTATTTCCACAATCATATAGTAAACTCTTTATTATCATCTTTTTATTTTTTGGGGATAGTTTTTTCCTTCGACCGTGGCACTATGATTTGAAACCAAGAAGAAATATAAACTAAAAAGAGAAACACTTAATCCACTATGGAGTAGTCAAGTGAAACGCTACTTGATATATGAAACAAGTTGGAAACCTATAAAACCATCAAGCAAACTAGGATATGGAATTCAAGTCATTTGTTCCAATAGCCACTAGGACCATGAAGCCATCATCCTTTTACTTAGTTTCACCATAATAGACTAATGTCACAAACTTCATAACTTGCAATAACTAGGAAGTTTTGACACAAAGTCGAGTGAGTGGACTAGAGAGAATATAACAACTAGTAAAACGAAACAAGAGATCAAGAGAACAAATAACCATGAGATAATGGTTTATTTTTCCTTTCCTTACCATCATTATCTAAGAAGAAATATCAAATGCAAGCAAGGGACTTGGTGGCATCCCATTGATGACACACAACGATGCTTTGTTCCTCTTACTACTATTTAAAGTGCCATTATTATTTGCCACCACATACAAGAAGCCAATACACTTATCAAGGGTTGGTAAACATTATACTGTCTTGTAGTAGGTTATATTAAATTTTATTTATTTTTTAAATATTCTAATTACATTTGCGTGTACAAGTGAGCTAATGAGGCAAAGGTCCTTTTTTGTAAGGGAATGTAGTCATAGAGTTATTAGTTATCTCATTGCTCATAAAAAAATAGCTTAGAGGCTCATATTGGTGTTAAGATGGTTGTTACCTTGAAACTTTTTGCATGATGATTGTTTATGTTGGACATAATGGATCACTGAGAGGGGGGTGAAAACAATATTTACTTAATCAGAACTATACCGGTTTGATATGAAATAAACAAAATGCAGACCGGTTACCAAAGCAATGCAAATAAGGTGTGTAGAAGAAATATCTAAAAGATTAATACAGCACACACATGAAGATGTGACACACAACACTAGATGTACAAGGAAAAACCTCGGTGAGAATAGTTGTTGAAGATCTTCTGCTCCAATCCAACCTCACAATGAAAAGATCTGATTACAAATTTTAGGGCACCAACCCAAGGAGCACCAAATCAAATGAGTACCAACCCCTACACAATTTATAGGCTACAACCTAAAGGAGCTACAACGCCTACACTAAACACCTACTCAGTAAAAACAATATGAAAACTCAGATATACAAATGAGATCCCTGTTGCAAATGAAGTTTTGCAACCATTCAAAGCTTTGCACTACTAGTTTCTATCTTACCGATTTGTGTAAACTCAACACACACTGCAACTTAGCCTTTTTGCTGGTTCTAACTCTGCTAAATCTTCTCCCCCTCTGTTTTGCTGAATTCAACTCACACTTGGTCACTGTCTATTAGGTACTACTTCTTTCATTTTGTCACCTTTGCGTTCTATGCTCACTCTGCCAGTTTTTTCCTTACACCGGTTTACCCTGCTTCTCCTTACCGGTACAATCTTCACTCACAAACACTTCAGGTGGTTATCTCTTCGACTCTCAAACAACAGTTTCACTCTTTTCTTCACCCTTCAGCTACAACACTATCTGTCTTAGGTCGCCATATTTAAATTGAAGTTTTCCCGCTAAAAACCAATTCAAATAGAGGGTGGCTAGGGTTTCCTTCTACCGACCAAATCTGCATCCAATCTGATCCAATCCACCTTGGATCGCACACCTTCTTTTGAGGGATAAGCCATCACACATTTTTCATTTGTCCAAAGTATGTTTGCCAAGAATAGCAAACCTGACCTTGATTTCCGACCTTGAAATTTCTTGACACATTTATGACCCAGCTATTTCCTTCTCGAGGTCCTCCTGCAATTTGATTTCCTTGCTTCGATCTAGGCACCAACAACTCCCTGATCTTTCTATGTCGTTCATTCTTCCTCGATTCACACCAATCTGTCATTGACCCGTGATTTGTGGTTGTTTCATTTAATGTCAACTAACTGCTCCAACAACCATGTCGATGTAAACTTCACCGACCTATGTATGCTCGCCACCTTAGCTCCATGTGGTATCACATCGGCATACACTCAGCTCATTGACATGGGGCCGGTTTAAACTTGAACATTCGACAAATCCTCATACCGACACAAACCCTTACTGGTAAAACCTTCTCCTGCTGCTATCCGACAACATACACTACACCGGTAGCTCAACTTCACCTCTGGTGGTTTGTGATCTCTTTGTCACTCTGCCTCTTTATCACAAACATCATCACAAATAAACAACCAACCTTCAACTAGTTACAACTTGTCATGCCAACACACAAATTCATATCACCTCTTACCGGTGATGTCACTGACAGTCTCAATACTTGCTTGTATTTCACGCCTTCGTACCTGTTTTGTCTTCCACCATACCTGTTGACAAGCTTTCATGTTAATCTACCTTATGTCGGTTCAATCTTCTTCATACCGGGTTGACATACCCTACCGGTAGCCTACAATACCAGTTGACATCAATGACAACTCAATACCAACAATCTCCCCCTTTGGCATTGATGTCAACATTATCTATTCTGGTTTATCTCCCCCTTTGACAACAATGGAAAAGGGAACCTTAGTTGGACACCAATAATCTCTCCCTTGTCTACATCTGGTTAGGACACAATCTCCCCCTGTGTCCATGCTTCATGATTCAAGAGTCATAAGATAGTAACAATTGTTGACTCCCCCTGAACCATACATCCTTCTATACATTTAAGTGTTGTCGGATGGTGGGACAACTCCCATCTTATGTCTCAAGTACTCAAATGGACCCAAAGGAAGTGGCTTGGTAAATATGTCAGCAATCTGCTCACTAGTTGGAACATATTCTACTATGACCTCCTTGTCCTTGACCTCCTTGTTCGGTGAGTACTCCTATCGTTAGAGCCCTTGTTCTTGATGGCCCACACAAATCTATATGCACTAGTTACAGAGGTCTTGAGGTATTGTACTCTTTTGTTTTGCAACTTACTTTGGTTTGCTTGCCTCTGATACATTCATCACAAAAAGTACTTGCTGGTTTTGTTATTTGTGGAATGTTTCTTACATACCGGTTCTTTCTTATCTTCACCAGATTGTCAAAGTTTACATGGCCTGATCTCTAGTGCCACAACCAGATTTCATCAACCTGTCCCATCATGCATTGGGACTCATAGCATTCCTTCAGATTATAGACATTACCATATGTTCTCTTTCCTTCTGCCACAACCTGATTGGTACTCTGCTTTCTTATCTGACAACCGATAGAGTCAAATGTGAAATTATACCCTTTGTCACACATCTGACTTACACTCAATAGATTATGCTTTAGTCCTTCTATGTAGTACACATCATGAGCCTTAAGATTACCATCAATATTCAATGTACCACAACCTTTAATCTTGATGGAGGAGTTGTCACCAAAATGGACAGAACTACCATTCCAATCACCAAGCTTGATAAACTTTTTCTTGTCTCCAATCACGTGATTTGAACAATCGCTATCAACTACCCATAATTTTTTTCTTTCAGCATGTAGAGCAGTCTGCACAATCAAGCTTGACATTGTCTTGTTCTTCTCCTTCTCTATCCAAACCCGTTTCTCTTCTTTCTTCTCCTCTTCTGTCATCTTGTGTTCTGGTTTAGTCTCTATCTTCTAATCTGGTACTGTTTTCTTTTGCTCACCAGTTCTTAGCTTATAATTCCTTGCCATGTGACCAAAACTTGTAACATTTTACATTAGTATTGAAAGATGTATCCAAAGCATTTTGTAGGACATCTGCACATTTCTCCTACAATCATAACTCTTATGACCAAACTCATTGCAATTATAACAAGTGACATTTATACCTTGTAATGCAACAAATGAGTTTCTACTCTCAAAAGTGGGGTTTACATTCATTTTCCTACAGTCTGCCATTATATGACCGAACTTATTACACCGGTGACAATAACCATGAAAGTTTGGAACATACCAGTTAGATTATCTTGGTCCTGCAAATAACTGCCTCATCGGGGGTCTTCCTTTCATGTTGCTAACTCTGGTGAATCCTTCATGATTAGCTCTTGCATTTCTCCTTGCATTTGCATGTCGGTGCATTGAGTAGGGTCTCTGGTTCATTGATTGTGTATACCAGTTTGTGTGACAATTCTTAACAACATCTGCATATGTCTTCTTACCGGTACCTTTGCTTACCATGAATGTCTTCTTCTTTTGAATAAGTAAACAGTATTTCCTTATTGGATGTGTCTTGCTTTTTGAACTTTGACCCTCTTCAAATCCTAAGCCACCGGTATCCTTAGATTGCTTTTGTTTTCTCAACATCTTGTCTAAAGCTTCGATGCTGCCTTCATATTTGCTTCTCACTTTCATTTCTTCCTTGCTTTTCTCTAATTCCTTTCGAAGCTTGATAATTTCTTCTTCTAGGTTCTGATGCTCCACCTCCTTTTTACTCAAGCCAGTGCTAGTAACTTCACAAATCATCTTGGCTTCTTCCAATTGAAGTTTTAGATCTGCAATTGTTTTCTTGGACTCTTCAAGAGATTTCTCCAGCATCTCTTATTCTTTAGTTACAACCTTTTTCACCTTCTACAGATCTCTTCTTGTTTTCTTCAGCTCTTCCAAGGCGTTGATGAGCTTTGCTTCAAGATCTACTTCTCCTTCTTGTTCTTCCTCTTCTCCTTCTTCAGACACCTGAACCTCTTGGGCCATGAAAAGGGTTGCACTGACTTCATCTTCACTGCAATAGTCATCTAAGACACTCTCCTCATCGGTGGTATCATTTTCATGCGTGTAAAGCCCGTTCTGCTTCTGGTTGCCTCTTCTACCATGCCAATAGACATTCTTCTTCCTGTCCTTACCGTATGATCTGCTACCATTTGATTGATCATCTTCATTCTTATCACCATAGGGACATTTGGTAGCAAAATGTCAAATCTTTCCACAATTGAAACACTTCAGAGGTAGGTTGCCTTTGTATTTGCCTTAACCCATCTTGAGTCTTCTAACAAAGTTTTCCATGATACCATCAGAGTCTTCATTGGTTCCATCATGAGCAGACTCTTCTTTTCCTTTTCTTGATGTTTTGAATGCGGCTTCTTTCTTCACAGCCTCAGTACCAACAATCCTCATTTCATAAGCAGTTAGGGAACCATACAACTCATCCATTGTAAAGACTTTCAAATCTTTTGCTTCTTCTATTGCTGAAACCTTTGTATCATACTTAGGTGTGAGGGATCTAAGAACTTTCTTCACTACCACCTCATCTTTTATTTCTTCTCCAAGCCCTCTAATGGTGTTTGTTGTTTCATCAATCATTTGGAGATAGTCAACAATCTTCTCTTCATCTCTCATCTTCAAACTCTCGAGCTGTGCTCTTAATGTATGTAACTTGGCTTCCTTGACTTTAACATCGCCTTCAAATATTTTATGCAACTTATCCCAAGTTGCTTTGGCAGATGAGTAGTGCATGACCTTAACAAACTCATTATCAAATAGCCCACTAAGAATAACATTTTTTGCCTTAGCATTGTTCTCATATTCCTTCTTAGCATCTGGATTAGTAGGAGGATTATTAGGGATTGTATACCCATTCACAACCGACATCCATACATCACAACCTAGAGAGGACAAATAGGTTTCCATTCATCTACTCCAAAAGGCATAGTTTACACCATCAAACACAGGGGCTTTTGAGGATGTTGATTCATTTCTTGCCATTGTGAACACTTGACAGGATCTACCCAAGGTAGAAGGCGCTTTGACAAAATAGGGTACCTATGCTCTGATACCAATTATTGGACACAATGGATCACTGAGAGGGGGGTGAATCAGTGATTTAAACAATTTTTACTTAATCAGAGCTATACCGGTTTGATATGAAATAAACAAAGTGTAGATCGGTTACCAAAGCAATGCAAACAAGGTGTGTAGAAGAAATATCTAAAAGTTTAATATAACACACACACGAAGATGCAACACACAACACTAGATATATGAGGAAAACCCAATGTGGGAAAAATCTTGGTGAGAATAGCTATTGGAGATCTTCTGCTCCAATCCAGCCACATAATGAAAAGATCTGATTACAAATTTTAGGTCACCAACCCAAGAAGCACCAACTCAAAGGAGTACCAACCCCTACACAATTTATAGGCTACAACCTAAAGGAGCTACAACCCCTGCACTAAACACCTACTCGGTGAAAACAATATGAAAACTCAGATATACAAATGAGATCCCTGCTGCAAATGAAGTTTTGCAACCCTTCAATTTGCACTACCAATTTCTATCTTACCGATTTGTGTAAACTCAACACACATTGCAACTTAGCCTTTCTGCTGGTTCTAACTTTGCTAAATCTTCTCTCCCTCTGTTCTGCTGAATTCAACTCACACTTGGTCACTCTCTATCAGGTACTGCTTCTTTCAGTTTGTCACCTCTACATTCTATGCTCACTTTGTCGGTTTGTTCCTTACACCGGTTTACCCTGCTTCTCCTTATCGGTACAATCTTCACTCACAAACACTTCAGGTGGTTATCTCTTCGGCTCTCAGACAACAATTTCACTCTTTTCTTCACCCTTCAGCTGCAACACTATTTGTCTTAGGTCGTCATATTTAAACTGAAGCTTTCCCGCAAAAAACCAATTCAAACAAAGGGTGGCTAGGGTTTCCTTCTACAGACCAAATTTGCATCCAATCTGATCTGTTTCACCTTGGATCACACACCTGCTTTGGAGGGATAAGCCATCATGCGTTTTTCATCTGTTCAAAGTATGTTTGCTAAGAATAGCAAACCCGACCTTGATTTCTGACCTTGAAATCTGTTGACACATTTATGACCCAGTTGTTTCCTTCTTGAGGTCCTCCTGCAATATGATTTCCTTGCTTCGATTCAGGAGCCAACAACTCCCTGATCTTTATCTGTTGTTCATTCTTCCTCGAGCTGCACCAATCTGTCATCGACCCGTGATTTGTGGCTGTTTCATTTAATGTCGACTAATTGCTCCAACAACCATGTCGATGGAAAGTTCACCGACCTCTGTATGCTCGCCACCTCAGCTCCACATGGCATCACATCGACATACACTCAGCTCATCGACACAGGGTCAGTTTAAACTCGAACATTCGACAAATCCTCATACCAATACAAACCCTTACCGGTAAAACCTTCTCCTGCTGCTATCTGACAACATACACTACACCGATAGCTCAACTTCACCTCCGATGGTTTGTGATCTCTTTGTCACTCTGCCTCTTTATCACAAACATTATCACAAACAACCAACCAACCTTCATACTGGTTACAACTTGTTATGCCAACACACAACTTCATATCACCTCTTACTGATGATGTCACTGACAATCTCAATACCTGCTTGCCATCCACACCTTCATACCGGTTTTGTCTTCCACCATACCGGTTGACAAGCCTTCATGTTAATCTACCTTATGCCGGTTCAATCTTCTCCATACCAAGTTGACATACCCTACCAGTAGCTTGCGATACCGGTTGACATCAATGACAACTCAATGCCAACAGTTTGTCTAATTCTTAATAGATATATTCAAATTGAATATTTTAAAATTATAAAATATTTAACATATATCATTAAAAAATTATTCATATTTTTAATAAACAATTTAAAACTTAAAATTAATTTTTTATTGAGGTTTTATATCATCCATAAGTTTGTTTTGTTATTTGATACAAAAGTGTCAGTGAAAATTGTCCAAGGAACAATACTGACCTCAATCCTTATATCATTATTCAACGGATTTGAAACTTGATGGATGGTGTAATCAAAGAACACATCATCACTGTTATATTCAACCAATAGAACTACAATCCTTTAATTGATCGTAATCTCAACCCTTATATTATACCTTCAAAAATTTGAAACTTAATAAATAATATCATAAAGAAAAAAATCATATCGATTGTACTCACCAAGTTAAATGACTCTCACCATTACCTTATTAAATCTTTTTAAAATTTAAAAAGCAAAAACCAAAATTGCTAGCATCTCAATTAATGCATTTGAAACTATGCCTACCTAGTCCATAACTAAATCTGTAACCCAACATTCCTATAAGCTTATCACACAAACTTTCGTTTCTAGACCCTGGTTTGTAATATCATGAGTTTGATGACCTTAAACCTGTGCAACCTGAAGCCCATCTCGTTTAAAATACATCTGAATGGCGGCAAATGAGGGAGCGTCTCCCACGAACAAAATGAAACGTTAAGACAGGTTAACGAGCCCTATGTAACAGCACCCGAATTCCAGGGGCGGTCAAACATGGCTGAGTGCTGGGCAACGCGCATGGCTAAGTATTGGGCAACCTGCGCTGCAGGTTTAGAGTTCACGGTTTGCAAAGAGGTACTTTCTTTCATATATCATCTTCATTGCTCCCGAACACTAAATACATACAGGATAATTAAATTCGAGGCCAGTCATTTGCCCTTTTCCGTAACATATTTTGTTCCATATTTTACTTTAAAACTAATATTGGAGCATTCGTTGCAAATTGACATGTTGATTGGATTTCTTGCTTTATATAGTTTTTCTTTTTCTGGTGAATTTTGGTTGAGGTTATGAACCAGATCCACATTCTTATAGTTGTGGCTTAAAAATAACCTCGCTGTATGTTTTTATCCGTTGGGGTAATTCTGGGCATTATTGTGGTGGGGAGGTTGCAGCCAATATCCCATGATCATTACACCTCACTGAAGTCAACATATCTCGTTACCATTACACGTCGCTGCAATTCGCAACAATTTATGCTTGGTTTCCTATTATAACATGGATATGTTAGGTTTAATAGAGCTCTGTATCAACAACTAAAGAAATCAGAATCCCATATAATTTTGTTACCAGCCAAATATTTGCATTAAATCAAAGTTTGTTAGTGTTTATGATTTTTATGTTTATTTTGCTATATTTTTGAATTACACCGCATGTGCTTCTTTCATCTTTATGCGATTAACAACAGAGTCAAAGTGACACTAGAGATATTTTCTCTGTCAATTAACGGTTAAGTGAAGGAAAATATTCACATGTCAATTAATAGGAATTCTGTCCAGGGGTCATTTCTGGTTAATGCCTGCTGGTCAAGAAGCTGGGTATATTTTATGGGTTATTTTTCAACAAATGCTAAATGTTTACAAAGTTTTTAAACATTAAATTTTCCGATCAACAAAAATTTCAAATGAGATGACTAGGTTTTTTGTAAAACATATTTCAAGTTGTTAAATTCACTAGACTAAGCATTTGTATTAGTATCTACCATGTTTTATTTTTTCAAATGAGAAAGAATTCCCAACCATAACATTATTGTAAAATAGCCCCACCCTTAAAAGATTTCCCTGAATTATGAGGATAGGTATAGATTAGATTTGGTATCTATTTGTGTAGTAATTCTTAGGTTTTCTTTACAGTTGAAAGGGCTAGAGGGGACAGGTGTTATATCCAATTCTTTGTTCAGCGGGGGTGTTCTTTTTGAAACAATGTGTCCTGCTGAGGTAACTCTTTTCACTTATATTTACAATTGATGAAATAGAGTAATGCAGCGTTTCTGTTACTGTCTGGCAGTTGTTCAAGACGATTAACCTGTATTTTGTTTCTTAGAAAGACGTTTTGAAAGAATTTCTGACTTTGTTTTGTAGAAGCTGCTGAGTCTGCGGGCTGTGGATAACATATATGCATTCGTTGCACATTTTCAAGTGATTTCTTCCTCTTTCTTTCCTTTTATTTCTGTATACTACAAAATTATGCTATACTTCTAACATTTGTACTGAATTAATTGATTCTCAGATGCTGTTTCTTATACATATGACGTCTTTCTGTGAATTCCCAAAACTATTGCCTGTAGACTGGAAACAGTCAAATTTCCCCCATTTTGGAAACTTATGAAAACTCATCGGGAGGGGCTGTAATCTTTTAGTAATGTTTCAGCTAAGGAACACCAGTTTTACAGGAGTTCCAATAGGTTTGCTGCACTGAAATTTACCTTTGCTGAACATTTTTCAGGTTTCTATTTCTAATACAATCTCTAGGAGTTAGTTTTCTGTACAGTTTCCTAGAGTTTACAGAAGTTTGTGTTATCTGCCTGGAAGCTTTTCTCATTTTCTGACCTAGCCATTACCACATCTTGTAATCTCATAGCCTTAAATTCTAGAAATTCCTTCTTGATTCTTGGTGCAACACGATGTTATTTTTGTTTTGAGTCAGTTCATTATGGCATGGAGTGAAATTGTGTATACCGTTGTTCTTATAAGTAGCATCACATGTTGATATGATGTCTTTGTAATAATTTTTTTTTTCAGAATATGGCAGTGAATGCATTTAAAAATTCTTGGTACCGTTTAGGCTTTTAGCAATATCTCAAGTGAAGTTCTGCAAACCTTAAAACAAGAAAGAGAAGTATCGAGCCTCTCAAACCCATATATAACTATATACTTATTGCTTCTTGCCACTTGCATATCATTCTTGCTCAATAGAAGCACCAGTTACTCACATACAATATGAACCAACAAGCTTCAAATATGATCCTCCAATACGTGGATCTGTGTCAAGACTCAAATCTTTAATCTAGTAACAATTAGACTATATAGATAGACATTTGGCATGCCATATTTAGATATAATAACATTTTAATCTTTATTTTACAAAAAAGCTAACTTGGCTATATAGTTTTCAGTACTTGTTTGGTTTGCATAATGATAATAGAAAAATGAATATATTTGCAGGATTTGCCAATGGAAAAGGATGCCGCAATCAGTTTTCTTAAGGGTCTAGCTGTGAAGGTAATGTATGGTTTATATTTAACAAGATTTTAAAAGCAGCATGTCTTTGTTGTATTTTTTTTGTTTCATATTTACCGCTTATATTTTGCATCTATCAAGGATGGTAGCATGACAAAGCTAGAGATAGGATAGTGTTAATATGTTGCCTGAACCTTCATTAGAAAAACAGGGATGTGGTGTGTCAAGAGACTATATGGTTGCTTTTTAGGATAAATTGTTTGTGAAGTTTTGGCCATATGAAGCAACTTTGAAATATATTTATTAACTATATATGAAAACTAAAGTAGCAAAATTTTAATCATTGAAAAGCCAACAATTGACGCAGTTCATATTGTACATATCATGCAATTAATTTTGTGTTTTTGTGGTCGAAGTGTTTCAAGGACGAAGAAGGCAATTGATTTGAACGAATTTGAACAACTTTCTATTTTTAGAAAGTTTGCTTTTTCCTATTTTTTAGGAAGTTTCGTTTTTGGCATTTTTAGCCCGATCCTCAGTATGGCTATTTTTAGAAAGTTTTCCCTATTTTTTAGGGATGTCTGCTTTTTGCTTTTTCGGAGTGGGGACCTAGAGTTTGCACTGGTACCATCAGCCTGCATTGATCGCGATCGAAGATTTCCAAGTTTTGACCCAAAAAGCTAAGTTCCTACATTTTAGGGGTCATAACGCTTCAGATAGGCTACCTAAGTTTGGATTTCAAATATCATTCTAATTTGGCGAAAATTGGTGAAATTATCAAATTTTGGAGTTTTTCAAGTTTTTTTCTCTAAGTCTGGCTAATCAATGTGTGATGGTGAATGTTATGGCAGGAAAGATCAAAAGTCCGCCCATGATGAAGAAGGTGCCTAAGTCTCTAAAAGTCCGCCTTGGTATGTGGTGCCTGAGATGGGAAAAGTCCGATCTACCTTGTCTTGAACCAGCTCAAACTCCGCCCTCCTTGGTGCCTAGGTAGAGAAAAGTCCGCCTAGCGAGAAGGCAAGGTCATGAACTTCAAAAAGTCCGCCAAGGTGAAGGTGCACAAGACTCCAAAACTCCGCCCTATGGATGATGGAGAAGGTCATGAACTCCAAAGTCCACCCTCAAGGTGTATAAATCTTTCAAAGTCCGCCTTGATGAAGTCTCTCCAAAAGTCCGCCCTCAAGGTGCATAAATCTTTCAAAGTCTGCCTTGATGAAGTCTCTCCAAAAGTCCATCCTCAAAGCAAAGAAGATGGTGTTATAAACTGAAAAGTCCGCCTTAAAGGTTTCAATGAAGTCCGCCTTATGGAGAGCAAGAGATAAACTCCGCCCTGTTCTTGGTTGCATGCCTCCAAAAGTCCGCCCTCCAAAGTTCCTAAGGGGTAGAAAGTCCGCCCAAGGTGCCTAACTCCAAAGTCCGCCTTGAAAGATATATATCAATGGTTCCTAAGTTGGAAAAAGTCCGCCCTCCAAAGACTAGGGAAGGGAAAGAAAGTCCGCCATCCATGAGCAAGTTGTGAGATCAATGAAGTCTGCCATGTAGGAGAGATGGAAAGTCCACCCAAGCAATGGAGCATGAACAAAGAAAGTCCGCCCTATCTTGTGACACAAGGCTTTCAAAGTCCGCCCTATGGGTGATGTGCAAGCAAAGGTTTCAATGAAGTCCGCCTTGGTGGTGAGCCATCAAATTCCAAAAGTCCGCCCTAAGACATATTACTTGGCGCCTAAACTCAACAAAGTCCGCCTTGATGAAGGTCAACTAAGTTTGAAAATTTGAATATTCCGAGTGATGTCAGCGTAATCTTGAAGAATTCGAACTGAGTTCTGAAAATAGAAAGTTTCTTGAAGGATGAATTTTGGAGATTGAGTTGATTTTAGAACTGGAATTTGAAATAGAAAGTTGCATTCAAAGGAATTCAAACTCAAGGATGATGACTATGCAACTTGAAGCTGAATTAGAAACTTTCCTCATAAACATTTAAGACTGAAATCAAAATGGAAACAGATTTTAGAGGGAATCTGTGTGTTTCTAAATATGAAATTCAACTTCAATACAAATAAGACATTCTTTCCTTCATTATTTTTCACAAGAGTTCGAACTTTCAAGTGTTGAGAGCAAAGTTAAGAAACGTTCTTGCAGATTGAACATATTTTTGGAGAAGTTAAGAGACATTCCTGCAGGTTGAAGGATATTCGAAGGATATTTCTGCAGATTGAACATATTTTTGGAGAAGTTCGAGGTACATTTAAATGCTTGTATAGCATTGACTTTGCTGCTAGCTTGGAAGTTCTATTGCTCAATAGTTATCTACAATCATATGATTGACAGAAATGTGTATTTGAGGATTCAAATCTTATTTATTTGTTTAGAAGATCTGTTCTTTATCTTGAATGTTTAATATTGTGTTTCTTGTAATAGAGTATGCACAACTTTGAAAAGATGTAAGCCTACAATTACAGAACTGAATGTACCACCAACATTTTCTCTTGTATGGAATTTTGTGTTGCCAAATGATTGCATGAAACCAAACCTGTGACCATATATATAAATTTGAGAATTGAACCCACATTGTTTCTTCTTAAAGGATTTGTTCTTTGATTATCGATTTCTTTTAAAACTCTGTATTGTTGTTTTAATGGTTGGGAGATGCTTTAGGAAGCATTTTACAGCTATTAGTGTTGATTGTACTTTTGAGTCCGATTGAATGGTTTTGGTCAATCTTGGATATTAAGATAATTTTATAAAGAAATATTCTCCTTTTCTAGCACAATAGGTTATATCATTGTGGGGGAGTATGTTTGCTTCTATCTGACATAGACAAGGCTGCAACTCTCCTTAAATTGTTTTAGGGTGCTAGGTTGTACATATGTTGCATAGGAAATATTTGTTTTATCTGTAAGGTTTGTGCAAAGAGGGAGATATATACAACATTCTAATAGGAAGGAACATACAACTGGTCAGCTTTCAATAAACAATAGGAATAAATATACAATGCAAAGATAACAAATCCTGCAGAGTTAAAAGCATTGAATAAGATACTGAAACAATAAAAAGGACATGGATACCATACTGATATAATTTTTTTTATTTCTTTCTTTTCAGCTCCGCCTATAACTCAGTTAATAATTTTTTTTAATCTTATTAGTTGCCATTTGTCTTTGTTACTATTGATCTTGCTTTTTCGATTTTTGCATATTCAGCCCTATGAAATTTTGATCTGTTAATGTATGACTTAAATAGTTCCTGTTATCATCCTTATTCTCTTCAAGGTCTTTGTTTTGAACAAAGTTTTGTACATGACTAACATTCTTAGCCATTATGTGGTATGCCTTTGAAATTCACGTGCAATATTATGCGAGTATGATGCTCCAGCAATGACATTATGATGGGCAGTATGATTAACACATATTTTGTCCTCTAGGTTGATTGGAGTAATGCTTTTTATATCTTTAGAAGTTGGAACAGAGATGGAGTCAAATATTCTCTGCCCAGACCCTCATTAGATGGAGATGGTTCAATATCTTTCCGTGTGTCATGTGATAGAACATGTACTGAGATGAAAAGACATGAATTCACATCTGTGGATGCTGAAGGTACAATTAAATACGTTTATAGCATTGCCTTTGTTGCCAGCATGGAATTTCTACTGTTAAATTGTTATCTTGAACCTTATCATTGATATTAAATGTGTATTTAACTATTGAAACCTTATAACATTTGTTATGAAGGCCTATTCTTTTTATAGGCTTTCAATATTTTATGTTTTTTGAAATAGAATATGCACAGCTTTGAAAAGATGAGAATCAACATATTGTGGAGGTGAAGGTACTATTAAAATTTCCTCGCCCCAGATTTTTTCTTGCTAATTGATCATATGGAACCCCTCTTTACTATAAATATATATTTGAAAATTGAACTTTTTCTCATTTGTCCAACAGGTTTTGTTCTTTGATTATTGATTTTCTTAAAATGTTCTTTTGCATTCATGGGTGGTGTTGATGCAGTATTTACACATAACAAGCATGAACTCACAATTTGTTATTTAGGTTGGAGCCCTCACTTTCAGGATATAGTTAAGTAAGCAATCAGCTTACAACTCATAGATTATGGTGAAGTTTGTCGATTCTAGCATATGTTTAAAAGAATTATACTTAGTGCAGGGCTTGCTTGGTCACCCTTTGTAATGTCCCTTTCATAGTTCTAGTCAACTTGATGACTGTTAGCCAATTTCTTGAGTTCTTGTAGGCTAATTGCTATTTGTAAGGGGACTCAATCGATCTCGGAGAGCACATGTTCAGTCTTTCTTGGTTTCTGTTGTTGGCATTGAGTTTAGTTGGCGTTGTAAATTGTAGTGACATTTTCAGAAGCATTTTTTCGGATCCCTAGGGTGGTCTCCAAACTTCTTGGAGAGCATGTCTATTTTTAGTGATACAATAGGAAATCAGGGCTATTGAGCCCAAGCAATCAGAAATAATCAAATGTACATACTGTAATTGGGAAGGGCATATTCGGAATGTATGCCCGAAGGATAGAGCAAAGAAGACATTAGCAACAGCCAAATCAGTCAGACCTAATTCAATGTATTGTGCTATCTGTGATGAATCGGATCTACATCTCATAGAGGATTTTCCAAAGAATAAACCTTCGGTTTGGAATGAAGGAAACCAATGCTGTCAGAACCATAACTGCAGTGCAAATGAGAAGAGTGATGCGGGATACTGGATCTCACCTTGGCAAGATAACTGGAATGCATGCACCATGCAGAACAATCAATAGGGCTACCAGGATGATAATCACCAATCTAGTTATAGAGGAGGTTGAGGAAGAGACCACGATAGTAGAAGAAATGATGCCAATTGCTTCAATTGTGGGAAGATGGGCCACTGTGCATCTAAATGTTGGGCAAAGAAGAAACAAAAATGTACCTTTTGTGGACAAGATTCTCACAATACGTTTTCATGTGAAATTGATAGAACATTCTATTAGAATCAGGATGCTAGCCAACCTTCCCATAATGATGAGTTACAAAGAAGAGTGAGAGTGATCCGGAGGATGCCGCAACATGGAATAATAGGCTGCCATAGAATGGATGGTGGTCCTGTTGTGACCATTTCACACATCGCCCCATTAGGATGGGGACCCCCTCTTTTTTCTTAGGTTTTGCCTTTCCCTTAGCTAGGTTTTCTCTCTGCTTGCTAGGTTTGGAGTGAGTGAGTGGTCGGCTGGGCTGGGTAGATTAGGGTTTCTATCGAGGTTGAGGGAAGTCTAGATTTGGGAGGTCATAGGTTGTTTGCCTTGGCCCTAGGGTTGTCTTAGAAGAGGTTTTACTTTTCAGGGAGATTAAAGATGAATAGATTGTGCTAAAAGGACGAAAGGTCTCAGTTCAGGGTAGGTCAGAGTGTTGGTTTTCATGTCAGAGTCCTGCTTTCTTCCAAGTCAGAGTTGACTAGGATGAGTCAGTGGCCAAGGGGAGATTCAGGAGGCGATTTCAGGAATTGATGAGCAAATTCACTTGATGATGATTGAAGAAGTCTTGGAAAGTTATATCCAAGGCAAGGAAAGGAGGTTTGAGGTGTAAAATGAGCCAAAACCATGAATTTCGCTCCTGACCCTTCCAAAGGGTCCAGGGCGAAATTCATATTTCCTCTGCTCTGCTCCTTGTCTTGACCAAGTTTGAAACTTCAGCTGCATGGTGTCGGAGACTAGGATACATTTTTGCCTTAGGAAGAAGGTTTGAAGCGATAAAATGATGGAAGTTAGCCTAGAAGAGGAAATTCGCTCCTGACCCTTCCAAAGGGTCTTGAGTGAAATCCTCATTTGACCCTCAATTTTGGCCTAACACATGGAGAATGATGGCAAGAAGACATAAGGGTGATAAAGAGAAGTGAATTTGACCAAGTTGAAGTGAAAGGAATGAAATTGAGTGTGAAATCAACCCAATTGGATGAATTTCGCTCCTGACCCTTCCAAAGGGTCAAGAGCGAAATTCTTTGAAGTCACCTTTTTCTCCTTGTTTGCACTGGAAACCTTGATTCCTTAGGCGTGGTAAGGGCAAATTTTCATATTCTAGCCCTAGGAAGTGATTGAAGATCTTTTGAAAGAGTGGATTTTGCCTAAGGCATGGATTTCACTCCTGACCCTTCCAAAGGGCCCAGAGCGAAATCCACTTTTCCTCCACTTTGCTCAAGGATGTGACCAAGATTGTTTCTTTTGAGGCGTAGTTGAGGAGGTTTTGAAGCATGTTTGCCTTGAAGAGGAGGTTTAAGACTTGGAAATAGTGAAAATCAACCTGGAAGGAGAATTTCGCTCCTGACCCTTCCAAAGTGTCCAGAGCGAAATCCTCCATTTAGCCTTCTTTTTGGCCTTAAAGACCTAGTTTGACCTTGCCTGGAGCCAGTTGGATGGTGGATTGTCTTGATGGCGATAGGAGGAAGTTGAATTGATCAAGTTTGAAGGAGAATGAGATGAAAGAAAGTGAGAAACTAGCCAAGAGTAGGGATTTCGCTCCTGACCCTTCCAAAGGGTCCAGAGCGAAAATCCCCTCAAACCTCAATTTCTCACTTGTCAAGACCAAATTTCTAGTTGCTAAGGCATGTATGGAAGTGTTTGACATGTTTTTGCCTAAGGGAATGACTAGAGGTGGAGGAAATGGAGGATTTTAGCCTAAAAATTGAATTTCGCTCCTGACCCTTCCAAAGGGTCCAGAGCAAAATTTTTGAAAACACTCATTTTCCCCTTAGACAAGATTTGGACCCTGGGGGAGATGCAAGAAGAATGGTCTATGTTTGCCTCCCAAGGAAGATTGGAGTTGAAAAAATGAACAATCAAGCCTAAGACATGATTTTCGCTCAAGACCTTTCCAAAGGGTCCAGAGCAAAAATCTCAATAAACCTCATTTTCTTCCTTGTTTGATCAAATTTTTAATATCCAAGGCATGTTGAAAGGAAGAATGGACATGTTTTTGCCTTTAGGAATGTTTGAAAGCGATGAAAGGTGAAGATTTTGTCCTAGAAAAGGAAATTCGCTTCTGACCCTTCCAAAGGTTTCAGAGTGAAATTCCACTAAACCACCTTTTTTCCCAATTTTATGCCAAGGCAAGTATGAATCAAGATGAGTTGAGATGGGAGAGGCCCCTAGGGATGACTTTAAGTTGCTAAGAAATCATTGAATTTGAAGGAATTGAGCTAAACCAAGATTTTCGCTCCTGACCCTTCCAAAGAGTCTAGAGCGAAATTTCTACAATCATCTATTTTCCTTACAAGTCAAGTCAAACTTTGGGTTTTTATAACTTGGATAGGTGTGAAGAAGTATTTTCTTGCCTTTTGGACTAGATTTAGGTTGAAAGGATGGAGAAAGAAGCCTAAAACAAGATTTTCGCTCCTGACCCTTCCAAAGGGTTTAGAGCGAAAAACCCTAAAACCATCTTTTTCTCCAAATTTTGTGTGAAGTCAGGCCTAGACCTAGGTGAGAGAAATCCTTTGGATTGCCTTTGAATGATTCTTGATCACCAAAAATGCAAATTTTGAGCTAAAACAAGAATTTCGCTCCTGACCCTTCCAAAGGGTCCAGAGCGAAATTCTGGATAGGTCCTGTCCCTGGCTAGGTTTTTGAACGAATTTTCCTTTTCAAGCATTTTGAGGATCAAGCAAATGTTGCCAAGCTGAGAGATGGATTCAAATAAGGGAGTCTAGAGGAAACAAGGTGAAAGGAATGGAGTTGAGTTGGGATAAACAAGCAAAAGATGAATTTCGCTCTTGACCCTTCCAAATGGTCCAGAGCGAAATTCTTCAAAACCACTATTTCCTCCTTGTGTCAAGTCAGGATTTTGATCCCTAGGGCATGGTTGAGATTGGAATGATGTTATTTAGCCTTGCAAGATGAGTTGAAGTGAAGGAGATGGAGAATTAAGCCTAAGACTTGAATTTCGCTCCTGACCCTTCCAAAGCGTCTAGAGCGAAATTCATAAAATGTCATGTCTCCTCCAAGATTGTTTTGAGCCGAGTCAGTGATCAAGCCTTAGAGATTGCCTTAAAAGAGATTGTGAATGAAAAAAAGGGTGAATTTTGCTCCTGACCCTTCCAAAGGGTCCAAAGCGAAATTCTCATCATCACCTAATTTGCCCATGTTAGAAGCTAAAGAATTGAATCCCTAGGCTTTGTTGAACTAAAACTAGCATATGCTCACCTTTAAGAGGATTTTGGAGTGAAAAATGAGGCAATTAAGACAAAATCAAGGAAATCGCTCTTGACCCTTCCAAAGGGTCCAGGGCGAAATCCTTGGAAAAAAAAACTATTCTTCACCTTGTTTGGGCTAGGCAAAGGCATGATGACAAGAGCATGATGTGGTGACAAATCAAGGTTGTAAAGGTGTTGATAGATGGAGTAAATGAACCTAGGTTAGAAGTTCAAGCAAGCCTCCTTGGGGTGATTTAAGCCTTCCTCATACTTTGAGCATTCTAGTGCCTATGGAGAAAATGTGCCTTCATCAAACCTTGAGCAAACTCTAGCATCCACTAGGTTTACCTATATCTTCTCACTAAATTGCTAATCAAACCTCATTTAGGGGACTAAGACAAATTCACATGAGCTGAGGAACTTCTAAAAATGAATTAATTAATTTCTTTCAAGCCTTAAAATCAAAATTTTCATACTTTAGCGCTCAACACATTTTTTTTGTGTTTTATTGCCAAGTCGGCCAGCTTGTGCAAGGCTTTTTTTTTTTTAAACATATTAACCAAGTTGGCCTAGTAGTAAAATGGTGGAGCGCCCTATAAAGGAGAGGTGTATTTTGGTTTTTTTTAATCATTCATTCATTCTTTCTTATGCGATTTTAGAGAGCAGACCTAGAGGTGCGAATTCCAGCAGATTGAAGGCGAATTTCTTGATTAGAGAAAACTGGTTAAGAGCTGGTTGAAGGCTGATTGAAGGCAAATTTCTTACTTGAAGGCTGATTGAAGGCTGGCTGGAAGCTGATTAAAGGTTAAGTCATCAAAGGGGAGGACCTGAAATTCAGATCAAAGACCTTTCATCCAACAAATCTTCATTTTCCTTTATCCTTTTTTCAAGGTTGATAGCTAGGAATCAAGGAGGAGGTATGTTCAATTAGATTTTTTGAAGGCATATTGAAGATTAGATTTGATTTTCTATATCAATCCTTTGTAAGGTTAAGTATTGCATAATTTGATTTAATTCATAAGTAATATCAATTTGAAAATTCATAATTCTAAAGGTTTATCACATTATTTTCAAATTGTAATCTATTTATTTCCTTGAAAGGTCTCAAATCTCCTATCTTAAGATACTATGCTCAAACCTAACTTAAGCCTTTTTTTATAGGTACCAAATGACGACCCCCAAGGCCAGTGGATCCACTACCCGACAGGCTCTCATCAAAGAAGATCAGAAGAACAATGACTTGGAGACCAAGATCGTGTCTAAGTGGAGCAATATCGGAGACACTAATCTAGGAAACTTCAATGTGAAGAAGTTTCGAGAAGCACCCTACATTGGCAAGTCATCACCTGTTGCCAAGAGGATAATTGAGAGTGGCATCATCGAAGCTGCAGGCTTCCCTCTCGCAGTCAAATGTCATGAGCTGATGATTGAATGTGCCCGGCATTATGATTCACATTCAAGGACGATCGTAGCCAAGGATGGAACTGTTCTAGCCTACCTTTCAGAGGAAGCTATAAGTGAAGCTTTTTTCATCTCCTGGAGCCGAGAGACATGATCTACAAAGTTTGGAAGGAGCTAGGTCTATCTACGAAGATGATCTTGATACCTGTCTGAACTTCATCAACAAGAATTGGTTACTCAAGAGTAGACCTCGCTTGAACAAAATACCTAATACGCCACACAGAATTGATTTCCAGGAAGAATTCAAGGACTTGATAACCATGCTCAATCGGGTTACTAGTGCCTCTCAAGCCTTCTTCGACAAGTGGATGTTCTTCTTCATACAAGTGATTGTCCAAGGAAAAGGAATGCTCAATTGGGCTAGAATCATTAGTAATAACCTGGACGTGCAGTTAAGGAGGCTAGCCCCTACCAAGTCATTTCACATTAGTTCATATGTTATATATTCCTTAGTCAGAAGTTTTGAGTATGCAGGGCTACCACACATAGGAGTTGTTGGGAGAGGACCCAGAGAAATAAGAGCTTGTGATTCTTATGTTCAACTACATCATCCACCTAATAATTGCTACAAGCTAGTCAATGATACCTTCATGATATATATCACCAGGACATTGCAAGGAGGGATTCACCATCGGTTGTCTCCGGAGGCACAAGAACTTGTGAAGAAACATGGTGCATGGTTCATTCAGTTTCCAAAATTCACCTACAGCAGGGTCCATGGATGCCCTTCACCTCCCTACATGTTGCCAAGGTATCCTACAGACAGAATAATATTACTTGAGGTGACTAGACAGTTGGCAGCTTATGCTAGAGCATCAAGACATAAACATGGAAATGGAATTCCCGTACCCATTCTACTAGGGAATTCAATTGAAGTGTGTCCTAATTCTCAAGCCGCGGAGGATGCAGAGAAGGAGTTATCTCTATATTCATTCACATCCTTTGCCTCTAGGGAGAATTTTGACCCTCATGGTCACATGGAAGAAACAGTTGGGAAGAAATACAAGCATGAGTTTCAAGTAGAGGACTTATGGATGAATATTCAGGATGATATGGAGGTGAAAAGAAAGATGCATTCCAGATTACCCTTGGATCTCATCAGGAAATGTAAGGTTTATAGAGTAGCCGATCAAGCCCAGGACAGTGGTAGATATCTCCAATCTTCCTACGAGAAGGAGGATAAAGAGGTGAAGATAGATTGGAATGAGCCCGAAGTTGCAGACCTAAGAGCATTGATGGATCCCGTTTTAACTTGCACTCGCAGATGGGTGGACGTACAACATCAAAAGTTGAAAGAGCAGAATGTATCTATGACATTCACCCTGGAAACAAGAACGGAAGAAGGAGAAGCAAGTGTGAGTGAGAATGCTTCTCATTCCAAAGGATCGAAAAGAAAGGAAGGACCTGAGAAGAGAGAACCTTCCAAGAAGAAGCAAAAAGTAAATCCTGATCGTCCACCGAGTACGTCTTCTAGGCACGAAAAAGAAACAAGTCAAGGAGAAGATCAAAGACAGATAGTGTATGAGATTGATGAATCTATGGAATCCATGGTGCAGAATGATAAACAAGGTAAAGGACAAACACTTCAGCATTCATCAAGTCAATCTCTCCATATTGGTGCTAATGAACAACAAGAAGGAAGGAATGATGATGAAGCAACATCTCCTTTCAGAGAAGATAGACCCCTGCCTAAGGAAATACAAGTAAGAGAAAGAAAGTCTTCTATTCTAGATTGGCTAAAAGAAAGATTGACAACGGTAGTTGTGGTTGAGGAGGAAGAACAAGTATTCGATTTGGAAAGTCTCATAGGAAATTCCCATGAAGAGATAGAAAAGAAGAAGGCCACAAAGATGTCAAAGGTAATTAGAGATGAAGCAGGATCCAGAAAGGTGCAGATAGCTACACCAGTGGTGGACAATTATGAGGATGAGATTCTAGCAAAGGAATATGATCTAGAGACATTTGATCTTGGTCCACTTACCTCCGAGCAAGCCATGGAAGAAGCAACTGATCCAGTGAGAGCACTTAATGACAAACTCAAAGAAGAAATGGAAAAGAATAAGAAGCTAGAAAGAGAGGTTAGTGCTTGGAGAAATTACTTTAGTCATCTTAGTCAGCCATTGAGACGACAAGATCCAGCAATATCACCTTTGCATGCACTTCCTCTCGAATCGGTAAATGAGGCGGAAAAGATGAAGAACTTAGCCCAACTCATGAGTTCTTGGATTGATGAATCTTACAAGGTAGCCATTGAATTTGCAACAAGGATGATGAGGACAGTCCATCGGGCTATCCAGGTTCTTGAGATCATTCATAATCTATTGATAACTGTGGATGCATTCGCTCACACGAGGGATGTTGTCATCCCGGTCTTGCAAGTAATAAGAAGAACACCAAGAGAAATTTTAGCACAAGAGAAGATAATGGATGGAGAAGCCCATAGCCTTCTGCAGTGGTCAACTTTGCTCCAGATGAAGGAAGTTCTTTTCGAAGACATCAATACCAGATGCAGCCGAGTTGAAGACACCATCCACCCTATTCAAGACAAGGTGTTTGATATATTGTGTACGATCCTTGACAGAAGGATTGAGATCGAGATAGATGTGGATGTCCAAGAGTTGGAAGACAGGATCAAGATCATTTTTTGCAAGGAAGAAAACATGGTCACAGAGGAGCAATGAGGTCAGATGTATGCTACTATGTTCCTGATCGAGAAAACGAAAAAGCTAGAGCCTGGATGGGAGACGACCCTTCTCACAGCTTTTGATCAAGTCCTCCACTTGGAAGAACGAATGAAGAATCTTCATGAGATTCCCATTGCTGAAATTGAGGGAATTACGTCC
Organism: Cryptomeria japonica; assembly: GCF_030272615.1. NCBI lineage: Eukaryota > Viridiplantae > Streptophyta > Pinopsida > Cupressales > Cupressaceae > Cryptomeria > Cryptomeria japonica. The sequence continues at coordinate 662,176,482 of NC_081414.1, forward strand.
ACATTCATTGAATATGCTAGAAAAGAGCATAGGAAAGGGAACAAAGTTCTAGTTGAAAAATTGTTGTAAAATGATGTGGCAAGTTTATTCCCATTGGGCTATGTTTCCTCGTTATTTGTGCCAATTCCTATTGGCTATGGATTAATAATGTTTATCTAAATGGGGACCTTTTTGTAACAAACCCTAATTAGGGTTTAGGTGTCAAAATCTCAGCAATTGATCTTCTTCTGATCCAGGTCATTCTTTGTATTTGAGAGTGCTATATAAGCCCTCACTCATTTCATTTTAAAGAGTTAGAGAGAGTTAGAATCAGAAAAGTGAAATAAGTTTAATATTGTCAGCAACAGAGAAATAAGTAGTGAAGAGAGAAAGTTGAACAATTGTTGTTTTATTTGGCTATGAGATCAATGAAATATTGAAGTTATGGTGTTTTATTGCAATCCTTGTGGCTATTTTCATGGTTGTTTATCTTCTTGAATCACTCTTAGTAGAGATAGCATTTAATTTTTTAAGATTGAAGGACGAATGTTGTGTTTGATCTTTGGTAAAATTCATAATCCAAACCTCTAGCTCCTTACTGATTGTAAGTACGCCCTGTGTGGTCAACTGGAGACATTAAGATTGTTTGAGAGTTCAATCATTGTTGGAGGTATTGATATGTATCTTACTGATAGTATCTATCCCATTGATGATTTGAAAATCATTGAATCCCCTTAGAAGATCGCACCAATTCCAGTGGAGTTGTAATCTTTTGGCAATACTGGAATTAGTAGAGTTTTACCTGGACCAGTCCTCATTGAGTCATTCTTAGGATTAGTTTAGTCTCATCTCCTTAAAACCATTATCTTTTGCCCCCTTTTTTTTGAACATCAGTTAGTATTAAGAAAATCCTGTTTCCTCATTTGAAAAGTAGTTGCACGAACAAGCTTTCCTTGAAAGTACGTAAGGCCCCTTGTAAAACAGCAAACGCAACGACCATTGGTGCTTATCCACGAGTAGAGATCCTACATAACAGAACCTTGAAGTTCCTCCGATTGATCCTTTTGCGATATCTTCAACATTCGGGAACTTTACTCAAGAGAGGATAAGATACCTCTGGGTATTTTATTCTGTGTTTGGTCGTGTACAAAAGACACATCAACAGGTCCTTAGACACCTTTATAGAAGAGCACTTCGGAGATGAACTGGCCATGGAGAATAAGAAGAAAAAACTGCAGGAAAGAAGAAAGCTGATGTTGTAACTAGACAGGGTATTGATACCATGAGAAATAAGAAGAAACAAATGTTGGAAGAAGGCTACGAGGAATTGGAGTACTTTGCCAAACAAACTATAATGCAGCATCAACATGAGGAATTAGGTTGCTTCATTGAGGAAGAAGTTAAGATGTTAAAAGATCTAGCAGCCTTGGCCAGATAGAAGGATCTAGTATTGAAACTGAAACAATGGGGAAAGTACCAGAATAAGAAGAAAGTAAACTAGTTATATGAGGACCAGAACTTGAAGAATGGTCTGTTGCTGATTAATGTTCATTTAAATGATTAAAATGCTAAGTATGTTATGGTGGACCTGGGTGTAGACCTGAACACCATTCCATCCAGTACATGGGAGAAATTAGGTAGACTAAAGCTAGTAAAGACATCAACGAACATAAGCCTAGCTGATGGTTCAAAAATGGAGACATTGGGGACATGGAAGAATGTTGAAGTGAATGTTAAAGGAATCAAACAATGTATAGATTTTGAAGTAGTAGAAATGAAAGAACTGTTGTCATTTTATGACACGCTTGGTCCATCAGTGGGAACCGATTAGAGATATGATCCATGGACTAGCATTGCCCTAGTTGATCAAGGAGAAAAGCAATGGAATTATGAAATGTGAAGTGTTGTCTGTCTGGAGGAAGTTCCTTAGTCCTCAAACCTGAAACTTCGGACCCCCGAAGTTCCCAGGTTGCTAGGTCTCCTTTCTCTTCCTCAGAACTCCGGAACCTCGAGGTTCCGAAGTTCCTTTCCTTAGCCTCTCCTCTTCCTCGGAACTCCGGAACCCTGAGGTTCCGAAGTTCCTTTCCTTGGTCTCCTTTCTCTTCCCCGGAACTCCGGAACCTCGAGGTTCTAAAGTTCCTTTCCTTACCCTCTCTTCTCTTCCTCGGAACTCAGGAATCTCGAGGTTCTGAAGTTCCTTTCCTTAGCCTCTCTTCTCTTCCCCGGAACTCAGGAACCTCGAGGTTTCGAAGTTCCTTTCCTTAGCCTCTCTTCTCTTCCCCGGAACTCCGAGGTTCCGAAGTTCCTTTCCTTAGCCTCTCTTCTCTTCCTCGAAACTCCAGAACCCCAAGGTTCCGAATTTCCTTAGTCTTCTCTTCCTCAACCTCAGAACTTCGGAACCCCGAAGTTCTGAAATCCCAAGCCTAAGTATTCCCAACTTCCTTCTGGCTTGCAACACTTCCAGATGGCGTGATCAACACTCAAGGCTTTTAATGCTCCAACACCTCTGCGACCGGTTTTCTATATTAAGGCTGTTAAGCCTCATTGTAAAGGGTTCTCTCCTTGCTTGTTTGAGCTATTCTATGCTCTTTCACTTCTCTTAAAGACTTGTATTTATCTTGCATTTCTGCAACTGTAAGTTTGGCCATTGGCCTTATACTGAATTGAAATCATCATTCTTGCCTTACTTCAACTTATGTATGTTGTGTATGTGTTCTTACCTTCATTGTAAGTGTATCTTGTGGCTTTCTTTCACATATATGCTGTGTTAACTTGTTTCTGGGTGTGACTTGTGGGAAACCTTCTCCCCTATTGACATTCAGCAAGCCCTAACCTCCATACGCGTGTTAAGGTCATTCATGCAATTGAAGTTTGTGCATCTCTTGAGTATTTCAGTTGATTCTTTGTGCCATTTCGGGTGGGGAGAGAAACATCCCTTATCTTGGTGCATCACCTCCTTTCATTTTAAGCATTTCGCTCTTCCCTTTTCCTCTACAAGTTGTTAGGATAGGTTTAGAAGTAAGATTTGAAGTGTTGAGTTGGCTCAACACCTGCACTTGGATTCAGAAGGAAGTTGGCCTTCTCCGGAGATTCAACCCCCTTGCGCAAGGTCCCACACTTCGGGGTTGTTTCCATGTTTCACGAGGTGTTGAGTTGATAGCTCAGCAAGGGTGCAAACTTTTGTGATAACAAGAACCATTAACTCATTCAAAGTACTACTTGGATTGAGATCTTTCGTCAATCCTAATGGTATTGTAGACTCTCAGAAGAGGAGATGTTTTGTCAATCCTTAGAACTGGATGATGAATCCTATATAGAAGTAGCACAAGTTAATGTAGGTAAGGTGTGAAAAATCTATATTCAATTTCTAAACTTTTAGATACAGGAGAAGAAGAAAACTTAAACAGTGAAGGAGAACTTTAACTGGAGAGTGATAATCGCAGTATTGATAGTGATAAAGTATTAGATGCATTGATGCAAAGTGAATTGTAGTTGACATCCCGAAGATTGTATGGATTTCAGAGAGATTTTCTGAGACATACCAAACCTATAACCCGAACTAAACATCCTAGAAAACACAATAATAGTTGGAAGAAGTCTACATTCTTTAAGTAAAAAACTAAACCCAAGTGTAGAATAACAAAACAAAGATAAACCGGAGCTTGCCAATTCTGGGTAAACTACAAAATGAATATGAGGGCACTCGTAACAAGAAAAACAACAATTCTGAACTTACAAATAGAATGCAACTATTTCTAATGAAAATTGGTCACTTAAGCATTGATATCCTAAAACCGGTGATAAACCCTAGGGGTATTAAATATGGAATTAGGAAAAACAATGATAAATATGGCCAACATAAGCATGTTCTCTTGCACTATAGCTGTAATATAGTTTATTATAAATAAATAAGAAAAAGTAGGTATAACAGTAGGAAAGAGTTAGCCCTAGAAATGTAATGAGCAGAAAAAGGCGAGAAATGACTAAAAACAGCTATAGTAATAAATGAGTTCAACCTAGGAAATCAATAAAATACCCTCACTCCATTTGTCTACTCACTTGTCTACTTTAGCTCCCTTGTGCTGTAACAAAGATCATATTGCCATGCACTTAGCTTCTTTGTGTTTTCACTTGCAAAGGCCTAACTTTTGTGCCTTAACCCACACTTCAGTTCACAATCATGGCTATCCCTGTCCTTATCCTTGCTACAACTAAGCCACAATCTAAATACAAAAGATTTCCTTACAAGGCGATGGAGACAGACCCGAATGACACATTTCTCAAGGCTCCTAGCTAGAGTCATTTACATGAAGGATGTAAGGAAATACATGCACTTATTGCTGGAGGAGACTGATCACACAACTTTTGAAGGGCTTACATAGGAATTACTGCAAGAAGGAACCGATTGGTATTTACCAAAATACACTTGGATAAGAGAGAAGAAATTAGATGTTTAGAAGTATTTCCTAGACTTCACCAAGGAAAAGGAGTGGGTCCAATTGGTGTTGAGTAGGCTACATGACGAATATCTCTACCTGGATAAACCCTACCGGATTACAAAGTAGGTCATCTAGGCCATCACTGGGTTGTCGGCGGAACGAACAGTCCCATTGAAGAAAGGAATAAAAAATGCAGAAGTGGAGAAGTTAACTAGAGCTACTTTCGATAGCCTACAAAATTTACTTCACAAATTGGAAGGGCTCTGCTATGACAATGGCTATTCATATGTGCATCAAATGGTTGTTGAAGGGAAAGATTTTGATTTCTATGAAGTGTTAAGAACAAAGTTGTTAGAGAATGTATCCCAGACAAAGTAGACATGTTATCAATTCTGGTATGGCACCTTATTAATATGTTTAGCATTCTATTTTCTTCGTGAGATTCCACAGTATGCCTCTAGAGTATAGGCCATAGAAAGACCTGTAGCTGCACAAATCCTAGAATATGCAAGAAATTACCTAGCCCTTAACACATACATACAAGTTTTTGGTGGATATTTTAAGGGCTTTCAAAAATGAATATAGGACTGGTATAGGATCACATCATATAGTTTAGAAGTACATAGATGCTTGTTGTGACGTAATCACACATTGTTCCATTGCAAATGGGGACCCCCCCCTTGTTTTTTGCTTTTTAGGGTAGTGTTTTGGCGTCTTAGGTTTTGTCTCCGATCTCTCACCCTCGCAAGTGAGTTAAGTTCTTCAAATTCAGAGGAGTCATGAAATCAATAAGGAGAAGGAATGATCAAAAGAATGTTTTGATGCTACAAATGTGCTCAGATAGGTCAAAGGAGTAAAACGCAATTTTCCGAGATCAATTCTGATAACTTCCTATTTTTTAGGAAAGTTGTTTTTTTCTGCTTTTTGCTTTATCATTTTTTGGCATTTTGGGGCCAATCCGAGAACCAACTTTTTTGTTTTACTTTTTCTAAAAATAGAAAGTTGCTTTTTTTGTTTTTCTTGGGATCACAAGATAGTTACCAAGTCAAAAGAAGTGTCAAGCCAAGAAAGTTCATCTGGAACGAACCAGATATGGAACCACCTTCGAATCTAGAGGAAAATGTTAGGAATGCTAATGGAAGATCACAAGAAATTGGCTTAGTGTGAAGTTTAGGTGAAGAATCCACAAAATTGACATGAAATCTGATCTTCTTAGTAAGAAATCTTGTTGAAGGCGTGAAATCCACCAAGGAGTAAAGGAAAATCCAGTTGAAAGTGCTAATCCCGCCCGAACAAAGAAACAGAGATTTGTGTTAATATCATGGAGTCCGACTTCCTCAAGAAGATAAAAAATCCACTGACAGTTCGAATTTCCAAGTTGAAGGCAAAGTTTGAAAAAAAAATCCCACTTGGAAAGAGAGGAAAGTCTCATTTGAGGTTCGAATTTCCCAAGTTGAAGATGAAGAAAAAAAATCCACTTGGAAAGAGGAAAATTCCACTTAGAGTTCAAATCTCCCAAGTTGAGGACAAAAAAAATAAAATTCACAAGGCAAAGAGGACAAATCCACTTGAGGTCCAATTTTCCAAAGTATAGGTGACCAAAAGGCTCCCTAAGTACTTGAAAATTCCTTTTGAGACAAATGGAAAATCTACTTGGAGGTTGAATTTCCCAAGTAAAGAAATAAGTAAGGTTAAGTTGAAAATCTACTTAGAAGTGGAAGAATAATTCCTTCATGAGGTCGATTTCCTAGAAAGGGAAAATCATTTATTTTGTTCAAAAAGAGAAATTAATTATTCTATATGCCAAAATTGCTCAAGGAAGGAATCAACAAGTTTTATGGCGTTATTTGCAAATTCATTAAGGAAAGAAAGCAAAGGCTTTATTGTCTTTTTGCAAATCGCTTATGAAAGGCTAGAGTTATTGTTTTTTTTTTTAAGAGATAGAAGGCACGAGTCGACCTCCTTCTAGAAGGATTCACAAGTCTATTAAAGGGAAGAACAATAATCATTCATTTCACAAGTTCGATTTTGCTCTAGGCAAACCTTGCAACAGTAAACTCGTGAAGAAGAGAGGCTGATCAACCACGCAAAGCCTTCATCATTTACAGGCAAAGAAGTTTCAGACATACATTCAGCCTTGGTGATCATACTTTGAGCTCAAAATCACAGAATTTCTCCCTTTGTCTTTGGATTTTGGGACTAAAATATAATTTCTAGATCTATATCTCTAAGTTCCAATTGTAATTGTGCACCTGGTTTGTTGGGAACCTGCAAGACAACAAGCAAACATCAAATGCACTCATGAAACATTATATCAAGATATCTAAATGAAGAAAACATGTTCATCAAATCAAATTGCTCAAAACCGTCTCATGGTCCTCTATCTCCAAGGATCTTCAAGATTTAAGGCGGCTCTCACTTGGAAGAGCACTTGATCTTTAAGATGTCAACCTAAAGAATTAGATTGAAGGATAATGATCTAGGATCAAAATGGATGCAACTAAGATCCTAGTGATGAGATGAAAAGCTATTGATATGATATGCAAGATGGAGGTGTATTTCCAAATTGAAAGATTAAGTTATCTAATTAAGCTAAGATGAAGATGAGATATGAGAATGCTATGGAATTGATATGAAATTAAGCTAAGTGATAATCTAAAACATGATATAATCTAAGCTATGATGCAATTAGGATGGCCTAGATGCTTGAAGACGAACAATTGGAGCTCGTTGATAACCTGCACAACAAAATAACTATAATATGGATGCAAAAGAAGATGGATTCTTAGATTGAAGAAATGGGCTCTATTTATAGAGAAAATAGAGAAATGGATGGCCAAGATTGAGCAATCTTAACAAGGGCTAGGATTGAAAGTTATCAATCCATGAGGGGGATTCAATCCAATCCCAAGTTGACAAATGTCACCTTGAGATGGCTTGAGAGGATGCTAAGCAAGCATTAGATGCTATGTAAGCATGAGGGATACCATCAAGGGATGACATCACTGGATAATGCCATTATCCAAGGGAGCATGCTATTGTCCAAGAGGTAAACTCTTGTGCAAAGTTGAGGGATGGCCAAAGGGACAACCATCATGGGCTAGGGTAATGTCTTGTAAGAGGCATTAAATGCTCTTTGAAGACTTTGGAGGTTAACTTGTTGAAAGTTAGATAACCTTACAAGTTTGGAAGACTCAACAAGTTAACTTGTTGAAGAAGGTAGAGTCTTCAACACATTTTGAAGACTTTCCCCAAATTTGGAGAAGTGACTCCCCCAATTCTAGGGATGTGACATGATTAGAGGAATTAGGCTAGTTAATGAGGGATTAGAGGGGCTCTAGAAGAATATTAGCATGCTAATGGAAAATGTAGGAGAATGCAAGTGGAAGGAAATAGGCATTTTTAGATAAAATAAAACATTTATTTTAGCCAAAAGGGGTGCAACTTGCATTTGTAGGGTTTTGCAAGTGGGGGGACTATTCACAAATAAACAATGATTTATTTAAATGCAAAGGGATTTTAATCAAATGTAAATTCATTTAAAAGGGAAAAAGGGGGTTTTAATTAAATAAATAAGATTTATTCAATTAAATGGCTAAAGGGTACTTTAATCAAACCTTAGTTTAACTAATAGGTTAGACTAGAAGAAAAGGATTTTTATCAAATCTTTAATTTGATTAATAGGTTGATTGGAAGAATAGGGATATTAATTAAACCTTAGTCTAATTAATAGGCGAATAAATGATGATTAAATGAATAATGAATAAAATTCATTTAATTAGTTGTGCAAGTTTTAGGTGTCTACAGTAATCAAACCTCCTTAAAAGGTAAAAATCAGGTTTTAGAATTTCATTTTCCAGATTTTGTCAAGGTTTGAGCATTCATAGTGTTGAATTCTGATTTTAGAAATTAAAATGTCTGAAATTCACAAGAAAATCAGAACTTCTGAAATTCTGGAATTAATTAGTTTTCCTCTATGTTTTAGTTGCCTTACAAAGTCATTAATTTCAAGCTTTGTACATGTACCATGTCCTGTCTGCACCTAGGAATATGGGAGGAGGAATTAGGAGGATTCAAGTCAAGGAGGTCGCTAAGGGATTTTATCCTGAATCCCAAATGTCATCCAAATGGAAGAATGTTGGAGACACGAATTTTGAACAATTCATCATGGCTCAACACAAGGAAAGATTGTTTGCATTCGTACTAAAATGCCTTCATCCATAGCAACTAACATAATCAAGTATGGACTGCATCAAGTAGCAGGTTTCCCACTAGTAGTTCAATGTAGTGAGTTGATGATCGAATGTGCCTAGAGGTATGATCCACAAACAAGGTCCATCAGGGCACCCAATGGAGCAATCTTGGCCTATCTCACCAAAGACTCGGTTAGGGAGGTGTTTTGTATTCCTCGGCGCAATAAGATGTTGAGTAGAAATCAAGAAGAATCGCAAGCAATTTTTGAACAAGCACAAGAAGCCTGCATGGGTATAATCAATACCAGTTGGGTTAAAGAACAAAAGAAGCTTCATTCCAATTTACCCAAGAGGCTTATTTGTACTACTTCAAAGGAGAATATAGTGATATGATTCACATGCTGAACAAGGTCATGGGTATCTCCCAAGGTGCATTCTTCTGTGTGTGGATGATCTCATACTTAGAGGAGATTGTCTTGGGACAAGAAGTGATAAATTGGGATAAATTGATAAGTGATAACCTTGACATCCAATTAAGAATCTTAGAAGGAACAAAGGCTTTCTACATGAGCTCTTATGTAGTGTATATCTTAGCCTTATACACAAAATATAGAGGTCTGATATGCAAAGGAGAAGTGGAACCTAGGAGTAACCAATTCAAAGTCTATGATTGCTATCCTCAACTGCAATTGCATTATAAGAATAACTACTAGATAACTAATGGCGGCTTTCTCATGTACACCACCCAATTGCTTCAAGGAGGAATTCACAAGAGATTATCCAAAGAGGCCATGGCATTAGTCGAGAAGTATGGATCATGGTTCATTCAATTTCCAACCTTGACCTACATAAGGATTCAAGGGTTTTCATATGCTCCATAGAAACTTTCAAGGTACCCAACATACAAGGTAGTCATGCTCGAGGTTGCAAGACAATTGGTTCACTTGGACTCCATTCAGAAGAAGGAACACAAGCAAGGGGTGCATTTTCCTATTGTGATAGGAAAGATGATAGATATATGTACTTCACTTCAAGCAGCCAAGACAACTGATTTAGAATTGCAATTTTACAAGCCGAGAGATACAAAGAAAGAGCAAATTTTGGTTTGCATCCAAAAGTTCATGGAAATAAGAAAGAACATATAGTGGAATTGGAGGACTATTGGTCCAAATTGATAGATGAATTTGGGGAAGGAAGAAGATGTGGTCCAAAATTCCAGTAGATTTTATAAAGAAATGTGACTTGTTTCCTATTCCTGATAAAGTAAAAGATAATGGAGATTATATGCATCCTCAATATGAACAAGAGAAAAATAAACCCATCTTATTACCAGGTTGGATACAACCAGAGTTAACAGATATGAATATATTGATGAAAGAGGTCATAGCTAACTCCAGAGAGTGGGTAGATCGCCAGATCAATAAGTTGAGGAAAGAAGGTGCTGCTCTTACCTACTCCTAGTTAGACAATGTTGGGGTTCCCTCAGGTCAGAATGAAGAAGTTGAAAACAGTAAGGGCAGGATATTTACACTGAAGTTTCAGGTTCAAGGAAAAGAAAATAGATGGTTGAAAGCAAAAGAAGTTGCAAGTGGACAGTCTGGATCTAGGAAGAAAAAGAAGTTGCAAGTGGAGAGTTTGTAACTAGGAAGCAATGGGCTAGTCTTAGTCAATCAGCTACAAGCACATTAGCCACCAAAATAGTGGAGGAAATATCCATTGCAAACAATGAGTCATACTATGAACAACAAATTGAACTTCGAAATGAGGAACACCTAGAGTCTTTTCAAGAGCAAGCTTATCCATTCATAGCTTACATGGAAGGGGGTGATAGACCCATGCTTGAAGATGCAAAGGATACTGAAATCCTAGACACCAATGCTAAAATAGATGAGGAGATAATTTCGGCCTCAAGGGGAATAAGTGATAACAGTCAATTAGAGGATGGAATGGAGCTATCTACTGTGCCAAATTGTTTGGCAAAGAATTTGATGAAGAAGCCCAAGCCGGTAAATGAGGTCCAACCAATCAAGAATATGCATGAATTCTTAGAAAGGATTGGTAAAGCTAAAGTACCAAAGAAACCAAAGAAGTATTCTCAAATCACCAGGGATGATATAGGATCCAGGGTCTTGCAAGTGGCAGTTCCAAAGGGTGATAAGCCTAGAGATGAAGTTACCCCTATGAATTATGAGTTCACAACACTTGACATTGGACCACCCACAAAGGATCAAGACTTCCAAGAATTAGCTGATACAACGAGAGCTATCAAGGAGAAGTTTGATAAAACATAAGAGAAGGATAGATTAGAGGTGGAGAATATGAGGCTTGTAGAGTTCATTCAACGGATGGCTGCTCCAATAAGGCAAGAAGATGAGACATTCATTCCACCACTTTCCCTTCCTCAGGAATTAGTTGACAATCTCAAAGCAATGAGGATTACAAGTCAAGCAACAAGGTGGGCTGAATTTACCTCAAAGCAAGTGGAGCAATTCTTGGAGAGAGATGTGTTCGAACCTTTGATCGAATAGTCATGTTCATAAACGAAATTCATAAAGTAGAGGAGAATTGGAAAGACTTCTAGGTTGTAGAAGATAGGATAATACCTTGTCTAAGAGTGTTGGAAGAGTTTCCATTGTGGATATTGATTCAGGAGTGTGTTATTGATGAAGGGGCTTCATATGATTTCAGTAGATGGTAATGTTCTTTGATAGTAAGGAAGAAAGTATTTGATAAGATGAAGGAAGAATGCATGGATATGAATGACTCACTTGAAAGGATACGACTCAAGATCCTTAGATCGCTTGAGAAAGTATCTGGGCAGGATGTTAGTGATGCAAATGGTTTAAATTTGGAAGAGTTGAGGGAGAGCGTGAAAAATGTGTATCACAAATAAATGGAAGTTATCAAAGAAGATTAGCTAGATGATATGTTTTCCCTTATGATTACATAAACAATTTTCAAAGGCAAGAAGACAAATGGGAGGATACTTTTGGCCGATCCATGAAGGCCTTGGACGTGATAGGAATGCAATTGGATGCCTTGCCAAGCATAGTAATGGAGGAACTGAATCGGTTGATGGCCAGGTTCATTGCATTCACGGACAAAGAATGAGACAAGTGGAATCACATTTTGGAATCTGATTCTATGGATTAGTTCACAATGTGTCAGTGTCATCTATGTTCCAAGTGGCTCTTCCTCCTTGTGCCACGTGTCAAAGATGAATAACCAATCAACTGAAAGTTAGTAAGACTTTTGTAATTAACCCTAATTAGGGTTTTATCTGTTAATCTAGGCCGTTGATCTTTGATCAATCTGGGTCGTTGCTTTGTATTTAAGTGTCTATATAAACCCTCCTCTTTTCATTTGTTAGGGAGAGATTTTGAACAAATTGTTGTAGTGATACTTCTTAAGTAATAGACATAGTTCATTGAAGTTTGGTGAATCTTTGTCCACTTTTGCAAGTTAGCATGGTTTCTTGGCTCTCATTAGAATAGATTTAATTTACAAGTTGATATATTGAATGAAGGATTGATAAAATTGGTTAATGTGGAGTTGATGTGTTCATACTTTTTATGATTGAATGATTTTCAATTTTTTTGCAAAGTTAGCCTGGACAAATAAATGAAAACTTAATTTCTATTACTATATTCATTGTTCAATATGTTGGTGAATATAAGCGATATGAAAATCTTTTGAATTCCTTAGAAGATAGCACCGTTCTTGTGTAGTTGTTGAATTTGGTGAAACGAGAATTGGTTTAAATTCCACTTTTGCAATTTCTGTCTCTAGAGTTCATAGGAGTAGCTTAGGATTAGAATTATCTTCCTAAATCTTCACCCTTTTTTCCTTTTTTTTTTAAAGTCTTAGTAGAAGTATGATTGAAAATAGTTTTTGCAAAATCATTCCAAAAAAAAAGGAAAGTTACAAGTGTCGGGAATCAGCAGAATCCTTAGATTGATTAAGTCCTCAAACAATTATGTAAGTCCTCCTCGAGATTACCAATAAATCACAACGAACCAATTGAGGCTATCCTTACGCATTTGGGAACCTTGGAGTCGTCTTTGTGATCATGGAGTTCATCTGTTTAGCACATAGAAGATTTTGATCAAGAGAGAGTAGGATATCTCTGGGTATTTTATTTTGTGTTGAATGTGCATAAAATCACCACCAACAATACCATAGTGTTCCAAGTAGATAAAGATTTTACCATTATGGATGCATTGGAGCCTTGAACTTCATGGATACCCCCACTACCCTACGAAGTGTCTGATGTGGGAGTAGTTATATGCATAGGGGTTGCTTGGATTGCCCAAAGACCGAAAGCACAAAGAAATCAGACCACCAAGGAGTTTTTTGACTCATTGGGTAAGGAGAAAGCAATGCAAAAGGTTGAGAAGAAGAAAGGGAAACAAACAAAGCAAACAAAAGAGCCCCCTAAGGAAGAACAAGAATAATGAGTAGAAACTGGGCTCACCCCTAGGAGGTTCAAAAGACTACAAATTCAAACCCCATTTACAACACTTGCAAAATTTGGAGGTAGCTAGAGAGTAAAAAGAAAATTGCCTACTACACCAGAGGAGGGGTCATTTGAGCAAGAAGCGTTAGAAGCCCTACTCCGAATGAGCTTAGAAAAGAAGCCAAGGAAGAAACAATAGGCACACAAACCATCAGAATTTGATACAAAAAATGAGGAGGCGGTTCAATTCATAAATGAAGAAGCCATTGGACCAAGGACTACAACAAAACAAGCCCCCTTATTAGATGATAAACTCTACGATGCTCTCTATGACCCTAAAGTTTTTGAATAAATATTGGAGAAGTACAAGCACATGCCTTTGGTAAACAAACACACATCGGAGCGAGCATTGATCTAGTACATGATGACAAACAAGTATACTCTAGAACATTTTATGTGTAATTTATTGGACCCTATAGCTCCTGCCTTGAAAATTTGGAGGACGAAAGCATAACAAGAAGAGGAGAATCTGAAGGAGATAGCTATTCAGATGATAGCCTCAACTATGACAACCTCCCAATTGTAGAAGTTTAAAGATATACAGGCTAAAGAACTTTGGACAAAATGGAGGGTTGACAAATTGATGCTGGACAAACTGGGGATAATAAAAGTATAGCTAGAAATAACAAAGGCAACTACCAAGGTCTACAATCAATTATGTGAAGAAGAAGCAAAGGAGAAACATAAAGAGGCTACAACTCCTCCATCTCATTGGATAGATATTAAATCTACTGCCTCTACAACATGATCATCTGAAACCTCTACAATAGAGCACATAAAAAATTTCTTGGCGTAGCAACAACTACAACTGGTAGCGTCAAGTCAATTACTCTAGATTTCAGTAACTAGAAATCAAGAGGACATAGGGAGCATATTTCCCCTATGAAAGTTTAGTTAGGAGATATCTTTCACCAAACATCCTGAGAAGAAGTTCTAAAGTAGCATGTTCAAACCATTGAACAGGTCGAAGCAATAATTAAGGAGATTTAGGGCAAGTACCCTCATTTGAAAGGGGATCCTTCTTAGTCGTCTTCGACACAACTTAGGTTATTAATGGATGAACTACTACAAGATCCGGTTTTTCTAGAAGGATAGGATTAAATAGGAAGTATAGACATAATTTCAAAAAGCAAAGGAGGGTGAAGCAAGGAATTGGTGTGCCACAATCCGGTCTACCCTAGAGACGCAAATCAATACAATCAAGGACACAGAGGTAGAGGTTAACCAACTGTATTAGTATTGTTTGCAGTGGTCGACCCTAGTAGGCCCCTTGAAGACTCAAATGGATCAATTGGAAGTTAGAACTCTGTAGCTAGCATAACAATATGATGCCTTAAAAGATCTGGATGGGAGAGAAAGAGTAGCAATAGAAGATCCACATGATCAATACCAACAGGTCAAGGAGTAGAAGGATAGATCCTAGAGAATATTCAAGCAACAAAAGGAGGTCGTTAGCCTATATCATCGAAATCATTTAGGATGCACACTTTTTTTTTAAGCACATACGAATTCCAAATACACTTTTGGAAGCTAAAAACCGACTTTTACAATTGCATATACACATCAATTAGTTGCAAACAACAAATATACAGTGGGATGACAATTTCAAGTCTCTACAAGATATTTACAAAGCTATACTTTTGTAGGTAGGTTGACTTGAGGACAAGTCAAGGTTTTGTTGGCTGAAAAATAGTATACAAACACCAGTCCGGAGATACTCAATATTTAACTAGAAAGAAGGGTCTGAAATAGGACCTTTGGATGATAGAATGTAGTTTAGGGATATTATGTAAGTGACATGTCTCCTATGGTAGCTATAAGTAGTTAGTAAGATCTATTCGCCAAAATAGATGATGTAGAAGAGAGATAGAATGGTGAAATATAATGTATTAAGGATATATAAGGAATGTAATATAGATTGATATATGAATACAAATAAATATAAATTCTGATCTAATATGTGTATATGGTATTTTATTTTGATTTACGACTAGTATAGGATCTGGAATACCTTCCTTGTTGCCTCAAAAGGATTGAGTCTGTGGTAAAAGACTAAAACATCAGAAATTCTATGGGTATAGAACTTCGGTATGCATCCCTAAAATTTCTTGCCGACACCTAGTTTCATAAGATTAGTCACATCCAACTGAGGATTGAATATAAACTTTCACAAGTCTGAGAAGATGATGCAATAGGGGAGATGGAGATATCAAAATTAAATGAAATTAAAATCTAGTGCGGGTCCAGGGACAGTATCAAAAGCAAATGTTAAAAAATTTGGGAAAATGATTGGATAGGGACCTGACGATAATTATATGAAATTAAAATCTTGGGTTTGGTCAAGAGGGACCTATCAGAAGCAAAATATATATTAGGGTGATCAAATTATGCAAGAAAGAATCTAGATGTGATAAGCTCATGAAATGGAACTTGGGGAATTTGAAATCTGACTACCTTGAAGAACTAAGCTCAAGCCTGAAATATGTCGAGAATACACTAGGACCCACCTTATTGCTCCATTAATGCCATTGGAAATAAAACTTGAAAAAATGGACAATCCTACTTGATAAAGAAACAAATGTGAGGGGGAACGGATTTAAATTGGGTTTAAGGAAGTGTTGCATTTGTGTGACCATTTCAAATTGAGACCTGGGGAAAATAGAGCAAAGAGCTGGATAAGGGAATTATGGAAGGGATTCAAGTGAGATTTGAACCAGTTTAAAATCTTTATCAATGAAAAAAGAAAAACTGAGGAAAAACACACAGAATATGATTCTGATGTGGAATCATGGAAGCTTGGAGACTTGGGAAACAATGGTGGTTAAAGACAAACTGAACAAGCTGAGGAAGAAAAAAAAGCACAGGGAAATGATTATCTGGGAGGATAAAATTGAGAAAGAAACTGCAAAATGCTGGAAAGAAAGCAGGGGCCCCAAGACTGAAATCAACTTGAAAATGTTGTGGCCGCAACAAGTGGAAGATGCATCAAGCAGGGCTTTTACTGTTCTTAGTGTTGGTTGTACCTTTTGAGTTCCAATAACTGGATTTCTTTGTCTCGGATATCAAGATAATTCCTTTTTTCTGTATTTGTTTAAAGTAGCACATTTCTGTCATTATCATTTTTATTTCAATGGGAAAATAGGATTACTTCTACTTGAAGTAGACTATGGTGAAAGCTTATCGTAATTATTTTGAGGATGTTCTATATATGGATAAGTTGTTTATTGTCTGCAATGTTTGTTTAAAATAATAGATGCGTATAGGAAGCAACATATAACTGGTTGGACTTCTATAAAGAGCATTGAGAATGGTGCACATTCTATACCAGAAAAGATATTTTTTATGCAGTCTATAAATTTTAAAAAAAATGGTTCTCATTTACTCTTATTATCTCTTCATTTAGACTCTTTAAGTAGTTTTATCATCTCTTCATTTTAGATTCTTCATTGGTCATTCTTTTAAGAGGCTGATTTTGTGGTTCAATTTTTTTTATCTACTGGGTTTTGGGTACTTTTGCTTCATTTTTCCGAGAATGTAGACTTTGCATGTATCATTAATGTTAAGCATGCTGTAATGGTCTGTTATTTTCAAGCCTTACTAGAGAGGTAAAATATTCTATCTTTTATGTGACTGGAAGATTCTCCTTGTTTTCACAAACAACCTGTTCCTTCTGGATAATTTGATTTCATTCTGCAAATTAATTATTATCTAGTGATTTATCAATTATCTCCCCTTGATTCTCTGAGTTTGTTACGTCAATGATACATCTCTTGACACTATGATGTTATACTCAAACAAATTGAAACTGCAAAAGGCACTGCAGGATTTCTTCTTTGATTATTATCAATGTTCTCACTATGATGGCACAGAATCTAATAGGAAAAATGTCATGATTCTGGGGTTCACTTTGGGAGTCATTTCTTTCAGCTGCCATTGGGGAAGGAATTCATTATCTGTTTGGCTGGCCGGCTAGCATGCGCATGTATGATTGTAAGTTGTAATTACACATATATAACATGATCAAACTTTTGTTCTTTTAAAAAGTTCTTACAGTTTATCATAGATTCCAACACATTCTTGATTGTCTTTTAACAGTTATGCTTTCTTGAGAATCTACTGATACCGTACACATGCATATTTAACTTGCAGTGGAGGTTGTCACATGGATTGTAGATGCTGAAGTCCTTATGTCTATTGCTCTTCTTCCCAAGTAATTATCCGCTTTGAAGTTTGAATGAAATGTTCTCTCACTGTTTTTATGGAAGTAAAATATGTAATTGTAGTAGCTTTTCATCCATTCTTTTTTCCTCACGACTAAGGAAGGTTTTGTAGGATACTGGATACCTTAACTGTGTCCACTGATATGCATTTGACTTCCTCACATATGCTTTTGGATGACAAATTTTGGGGATTATTTTGCAGTTGGAATAGAAGAATGCTAGAAGCTATTGATGTCTGCAATCACAAACATAATTCAGCTGTTCCAGATCTACTGGCTCCACCCTTTGAGACAAAAGCAAGCTCAGAGATGGGAGAAAGAAATCTAAGATCACGACCAAGCCGCACGGATTCTCAGGTATTATTCTGTGTGGATCGGACAAAAGGGTTGTTAGAATTCCTTATATTTCTGTTGACTTATTGTCTTTACCAACATACAGCTATATGCTAGACGGTTATACAGGAAAGCACTAGTAGAAACATCATTGAAACCAAGGTCAGGTTCTGATTCTTTACACTAGATCTTAGCCCCATCCTATTAATCTGTAAGCAATATTATTAAAACTATTATATGCTAAAGAAATAGAAACACCCAAGCTTCAAAAATGATTTACTTTGTGTGTATAATTATGATATTTCCAGCATTTATTTATTACACACTGTCTCAATTATGCTGTTGTAATGATAGTTTGTGCCTGCTTAGATGGTGTCAATCATTTCTATCTTCATAAAATCCTCCCTCTCTCCGTGATGACCAAATTGGATGGCTTTAATGTTTATTGGATGTGGATGCATGATTGGTGTATAAGCCACTATGTATGTTGTGTATGCATAATGATCAGTTTAAATCTTAAAGATCTTACTGTTAGTGACAGGGTGTAATAATAAACTGATCAAACATAAGGATTGTCAAATGGATCCAACCGATCATTGAGCATCTAAGGAACCCCAATTGGGTCCCTACGTTGAATTTTGACACTGTTGTATTGTTAAAAGCATTTTTTCACACATGCTTTTTTGGATACATTTCTAAAAGTTGGGTTTTGTCCTACTGGTTTGTGTTGGGTCTCTGTACAAGCATGGTCAATCCTTTGTTCTCAATCAGATTAATCATTCTGTTTATTAGTATAAATGATGTGAGCAGCCATTTTCATAGTTCTAAAAATTGGACTTGACTAAGCCTCAGCTGGTCTAATGTTTGACTGAGACTTGGGGTTTGTCAAAAAATCAGCAAATGTAATGTCCCATCTCCAAAATTAAAATAAATTCCATCACCCTTCATTTATAGTGCAACAAATGTATTATCTTCGTGAACAAATTGTAATAACCAATGCAGATTTTTTGTTCCCATTATAGTGCCCATATGCTTTCTACTTTTTTGATCACCCTGATCCTGGAATGGGCAAGGTGAGAGCATACGTTGTTCTAGAATACAATTAACTGGAATGGAATGTTGAAAGGAAAGCACCAGGCAGCAAGCTATCCAATACCACTTGTTCAGTTGGGTGCATAGGCATTACTGGAAATTAAAATATACATCCTCCACTTCAATGGTGAGCGAATGGTCATGTCCACTTATGTAGCGGGAAAGTTTATGCAGTAGGGTGCATATGCATTACTGGAAATTAAAATATCCATCTTCTGCTTATCCAATGTTGAGCAAATGGGCATGCCCACTTGTGTAGTGGGAAAGCATATGGGCAGATCCACTTATTCAGTGGAAAATCTTATACAATACTGAATTGTGAAAACTAGCTTCTTTCACTTACGCAGTGGTGAGCGATTACAACATTACCACTTATTCAATGGGGTAAGTACATCAGCAATAACAAATTTAAACACACAGGCGGTATTACCATTTAATACTTAAAAAATAAAGTGTATAGAAATTGAAGCTTTCGGCGATGTAACTATCTGAAGCATTACAAGGTTATCACTTATGCATTGTGAACACCAAAATAAGAGGATTAGCTACTGATATAAAGTGCTGATGGAAAAGAATTGCCAAAATACCCCATAATAGTGCCAAATATGTACGCAATAACCAAGCTATGAAATAACAATGTGATACCTTGAATGGGTGAAGTAGATGGCTGGTACAGATCTGAAAACACCCTTTTTGTTGCAATATTTTGGACAAATCAGAATTGGAACATTGCTATTGATGCTCTGCAAACTCAAAAAAGAAGCATACAAACATACCCACAAGCACACTACTCGAAAATCACTTCAAACTCCAATTACACCTCAAATTCATTGCTAAACACGATAGATTAAACTCGAATGGAAACGATAGCCACTAGAAGTCTAAGACAACTCATGTTGATCACTGAAATTGTTGACTAAACTGAAAATTTGTAAGATCCTTCAAACCTAGTATTTGCATTGTAACTCCTAAAGATCTGAAACCCATCTTAACCATTTTGACAATATATATGAAATATAACTATAAGTATAAGAAATGAAATACACAAACTTATATGTTTATTTCATGTATGGCCTATGGCTTCTTGCAATCATGATAACTCCACACATACAGATCAGAATTGAGTGGATTGTCTTCAAACAAGCTAGGCACCTCTATTCAATATGAAACATCACCCTAAGTGCAATGTTTTGGTCCTAGCATCCTCACGCCACCTCTCATAAGCTAATCAATGCATTGTACAACTCCCACACAGCAGCAATATCTTATTATCAAACTGTACGGCCTGAAAATGTAGAAAATATGGTGTCCAACATTATTGAAACATCTTAAACTTTGTAGGTATACCCACATAAGCAGCCAACAAGTATATGTATGACCTGACCTCAAAATGGTATGACCTAACAACAGCAAAACACTTCCAATTGTCTTTAAAGCACTCTACAAAATATAGCAATAACCAACATCTTCAAAACACATCAAAATTCTTCATGTTTGCAACCCTAAACTTGAAGCTTCAATTTGTAGCTCACTGGTGATCTTTGTATGAAACCACACCAACCAGCTGGATGGTTCTCATCCTCAAGAAACTTTGGAAGAACTCAGCTTCATTTCAGCAGCATATCAATATCATTCACCAAGTCTCCCTCAAAATGAAATATTACTAGCTATTACATGGGTTTTTCTTTTTTTTATTTCTCAACATTAGACAACATAATTGAAATATTAATTAATGATTCAATAACTTACCCAAGTTGTGGAAAGCACTGAAACTATATCAAAATCAAACTTTTGATCATACTAATGCAATTTTGAAGACTTGGGATGATGATCGGAGCCAACCGGGTGGCTTACTAAAAATAGATTACTTCTCCAAGAAGTTTGTGGAGCACACAAAAGGTTATAAATCTGAAAATCCACCAAGGACAACTAAGCTGATTGCCAAAAACCAAAGTCATTGATGACCACCTGGGCACTCTAAGAAGTCCAGAGTTTTTTCCAACACACCAAGAAGCCTTTGGAAGTTGGCTAAAAGTTCACAAATCAATATTATTGATATTTGGGACATTACACAAATGCAAAACCAATGGATGACACTAGCAATCAAACAATGGTGCATGGTTGTTAACAAACTCTCTAAGGCAAGATGAAGCTTGCATAGTATAATGGATAATTAAGGATGACACGGTGGCTTGTTGAAGAGGAATTCAAAGCTTGCACATGCAACGTAAAATCAGTTCAGGATTACAAGAAGTTAAAGGATTGAGCATTGTTTAAAACCCTATGAACTTCACGACAGTCCTACAGAATCTACTAGAAACTTTTATTACATGCAAATGGATATTGTAACTGCTATGGCCATTTGATATGGCAACAATGAATATTTCAACCTGTGTTCACCATGATCATGTTCCTCAGTAATGGATATCATTTACTCTCCCTTTTGTGAAGTGTTTGTTAATGGATCTTATGATAGAATGACGAGAATGTTTCCTTACAAAAGGGGTTGTTTAAGAGAAATCTACCAAAGAAATGAATGCAATGATTTTTCACAGTGAATACACAAAACATGGATATCTCAAGTCTGGAAAGAAGCACTTAATATGTCTTGTTGAGATTAAATGTATTGACAATCATCAACACTTATGGAAGCCTATTTAAAGTCTTTGCTTTGCTGCATATTATGAGGCTAGCAGAAAAGACAAAGAAGAAGATAGATCAATCACAACATTCAAGAAAGTTTCCACCACATACAACTCTTCAATAAAATCAGAGTTTTATGAAATAAGAAGGAATTGGCATATTAGAAGAAGCACAGTAGTTAAGACAGCTGCTTCCCAAAGGGGATAATTAATATAAAAGCTACAATTAAAGTTTACTATTGTAATATCAAGGGGTGTGAAAAGAGCTGTGCCTTTTGGAGGAAATAAGTATTTAAGAGATGTTAATGTATATATAGCTTCGGTATGATAAATGATTGAATGAGAGATAAATGAAGTCTCTCATTCAATCATTTATCATATCGATTATTAAAATGAATAAACTCAAGCATTCAATTGACAAACATTCCTTTTATATTAATTGTTCATTATCATAGATTCCAAATTTGATAATCTATTCGTATTCACTGATTGACAAGTCGAATTAACCTTTGCAAATACGACTTAATGATTATCGGTTAGACTATCGATTGATATCGATATTAGTCTATGTTTGCACCGATTAAATATCGGGTGATATATTAAACTCACACCGATTATATCAGGTGTTAAGGATAGCAATAATATAACCATGCATCGTTTGACATACACCGATTATATCGGGTGTTAAGATAGTGTTAATATAACCATGTACCGTTTGGCATACACCGATAATTATCGGGTGTTTGAATATGCACCGGTTGGTAAAATAAAACGCCATTATAGTGAGGGGGCACGATCAAGTGATGTCTTGATCGGCCATGTGCAAAAGACATGGTCGGTCAAGGCATCGCTTGACCGTACCCAACCCACTATATATGTCAAATGAAATATGTGAGAATGGACATTGAAATTTATAAATGCTCCTCCTCTCATGGCACATAAAAGGAGACAATCAGATTTATATAATAATTCAGTAATAGAGAAAACAAAATAATAAAGTAGAATATAACTTGCATATTGAATGTAAATTGAACATCATTTACATGGTATCGAAGCTATAGTTAAATCGAACCTGAGGCTTTTCAATTTTACGTAAAATTCAAATCAAGTATATATTCAACATCACAATCCTATCAATGGCTAGCGCTATCAGATTTGAAGACAGACTCGCAGGGGGTGACGACTTCTCTGCATGGAAATTCAGAATTCAAATGATTCTAAAAGATAACAAAGTTGAATCATTTGTAAAGACTAAAACTAAAGAACTTGAGACTGAACCTGACGAAGCAATTCAGGAAGAGAAAAGGTCGTCACAACAAGAACTCCTTCAAGAAGGACCTCTCTCAAATTCAGTGTTATAGATGTGACAAATTTGGGCACTATGTTGCCAAATGTCCAGAAAGAGCTAAACAAGTCACATTTGCCAAAACAGGAAAATTGAAAAGGGAAGAGGACTCCGAGAAGTATGTACTCTATTCAGCACTCACAAATCAAGCATCAAACAAAGTGAACTCCTGGGTGATCGACAATGGCTCATCCAGACACATCACAGGATTCCGAGAAGTACTAGACTCCATGAAAGAAGAGAATGATGAAGAGGTAACCATCGGAGATGACTCTACACACCCTGTCAAAGGAGTTGGAAACTGCACCATCAAACTAAAGTCAGGTGTATCATTACAACTTAGAGGAGTGCTATATGTTCCAGGCACTAAGAGGAATCTTGTCTCAATATCAGCACTGGAGGACAATGGATACAGAGTGACCTTCATGGACAACAAAGTGTTGGCTTGGCCAAAGAACTCATCCATCAAGAAAGCTAAAACAATTGGTCAAAGACAAGACTACTTATATGAGTTATGCACAGAGCCCAACTTAGCCCTAATTCATGAAACTACAGATGCCAATGAAATCTGACATAGACGACTAGGCCACCTA
The DNA here is from genome assembly GCF_030272615.1 of Cryptomeria japonica. Lineage (NCBI taxonomy): Eukaryota > Viridiplantae > Streptophyta > Pinopsida > Cupressales > Cupressaceae > Cryptomeria > Cryptomeria japonica. The sequence continues at coordinate 662,199,833 of NC_081414.1, forward strand.
AATTTTAGAGCTTTATCATCAATGGGAGACCTTGTCACAGGTCTACCTAAGCTAAAGCAATATCATTCAGGGGCATGCACAGGATGTGCCCTAGGTAAAAATACTAAGGGTGCTTTTTAGAGTAGTACTAGGAAAACAAGTAAAATTTTAGAGTTAGTTCATTCTGATGTATGTGGACCTATGTCTCTAAATTCATTGGGGGGATTTCTGTATTATGTAATATTTGTTGATGACTACTCTAGGAAAACTTGGATCTACTTTCTGAAATGTAAAGAATCAAAAGAGATCCTTAATAGGTTTAAAGAATTCAAATCACTAACAGAGAACTACTCAGGAAACAAAATTAAAACCCTAAGAACTGATAATGGGGGGGGAATACACATCAGAATTATTTAAAGAGTTTTGTAAAAATTCAGGGATTAAGAGGGAGTTAACAATACCTTACAACCCTCAACAAAATGGGATAGCAGAAAGGAAAAATAGGACAATCGTTGAAGCTACCAAAGCTATGATTCTTGATCAGAATCTAAATATCAATCTTTGGGCAGAAGCAACTAGCATTGCTGTATATATTCAAAACAGATGTCCTCACTCTCATCTTGAAGACAAGACCCCTGAGGAAGTCTTTACTAAATCAAAACTAGATATAAGCCACCTTAGGATTTTTGGATGCCCTGTCTATATTCATGTACCTAAGGAGAAAAGATTAAAATTAGAGCCTTCTGGAAAAAGGGGAATCTTTGTAGGATACAGTGAAACCTCCAAAGCCTACAGGATATATATACTTGGTCAAAAGAATATTGAACTAAGTAGGGATGTGATCTTTGAAGAAAACTTAGCCTTCAAAAGATTCCAAAGCTCTCTAGATCTTGAAGTCTATATTCCCAACCCTAGCTTAGATAGAGATCCTACTCCTGAGCTTCAGAGGGAGAATCCTGAGGAAACTATGAGTGAAACTCAAAGTCCACCTAGAGAAAACCTCAAGAAAAGACCACTATGGGCCACCAAAACTGTAGAAGAAGCTCAGAAGTTTGTTGCTCGCTTAGGAACCTTCAGAGAAAGCAAAAGGCCTAATAAATTCACTAGCTATGTTGCCCTTATGAATGACCTCTCTAAAGCTGAACCAAACAATATATCAGATGCACTTGAACATCAAGTATGGAAGGATGCCATGTTTGAAGAGTATCAGACCATTATGAAAATTGATGTTTGGGAGATTGTTCCTAGGCCAACCAAGAAATCTGTGGTTTCATTTAAATGGCTGTTCAAAATCAAACATGCTGCAGACGGCAGTATTGAAAAACACAAGGCCAGATTTGTAGCCAGAGGCTTCTCACAAAGGGAGGGAATAGATTATGAAGAAACCTTTGCGCCCGTTGCCAGGTATACATCAGTAAGAGCTGTATTAGCCATTGCAGCAGCAAAAGGATGGAAGGTACACCAAATGGACGTTAAGACAACTTTTCTAAATGGTGAGATCTCAGAAGAAGTCTACCTAGAGCAACCTGAAAGTTTTGAAATTCATGATGCAGAGTCTCATGTGTGTAGACTCAAGAAAGCTCTTTATGGGCTCAAACAAGCTCCTAGGGCCTGGTATGAAAGAATTGACACCTATCTCTCAGGACTAGGCTTCTCCAAAAATGATGCAGATCGTAATCTCTACTACAAAAGAAATAAAGGTGATATGCTAATATTGATTTTATATGTTGATGACTTATTAATCACAGGAAATGATCACCTTATAGATCAATGCAAGAATGATCTATCCAAAGAATTTGATATGAAGGACTTAGGACTCCTTCATTACTTCCTAGGATTGGAAGTATGGCAGAATTCTGACAACATTATACTAAACCAAGGAAAGTACACCTTGGATATTTTGAAGAGATTCAGAATGCTAAATTGTAGACCCATGACCTCTCCTATGGAAACCAACTTACATAAACTTAAAGAAGCAGTAGCAGAGTCACAACCCACTGATCCTACTCAATACAGACAGATGATTGGGTCCTTGATGTACCTGGTAAACACAAGACCAGATATCTGTTATGCAATTAATGCTCTAAGTCAGTTTATGTGTGAACCGAAGGAGATACACCTGGTTGTAGTGAAACACATTATGAGGTACCTACAAGGTACTCTAAAACTTGGTCTCAAATACGAGAAGGTTGATATAGACCTACATGGATTTACAAATTCAGATTGGGCTGTAAGTGTGACAGACAGGAAAAGCACTTCATGGTGTTGCTTCAGTCTAGGTTCAGCTATGATATCTTGGATCAACAGGAAACAGTCTTCTGCAGCTCAAAGCTCCACCGAGGTAGAATACATTGCAGCTTCTATGGCTGCCCGAGAGGCAGTATGGCTTAGGAAGTTGCTTGTGGGGTTGTTTGGAGAACCTATGAAACCCACTGTTATACACTGTGACAACCAGAGCTGCATAAAACTTTTAGTAAACCCAGTGTTTCATGACAAATCCAAGCATATTGAGATTCCATACCACTATGTGCGAGATATGGTAGATAGGAATGCAATCCAACTGGAATATGTTTGTACAGGAGATCAAACTGTAGATATTTTGACCAAACCTCTTTCCAAACACTTCAGAAAAGGTTTAGGTATGATAGAAAGGTAATTTGCTTTGTAATCTATGTTTGCATACGTATAAGATGTTTAATGTGTAAACCTCTTTGTCATGATAGGACAATTTTTGGATTCTATCCCCTGGGTTCATATCTAAGAGGTGACGATCTCTCAAGATAGTGAACACTTGTATGTGGACATTATAAGGTGACGATTTTATAATGTCCAAACCAGTTATCATGTTGCATCTCTGGTGGATCATGGATGAAGCCATGATTGTGTTATGGTAAAACATTCATATGAAGTTTTAGTGCACTTACCATAACTTGGATAAAGGTGAGAATTGAATATTTTCTCATATGATTATCCTTAAGTATTACATGCTTAGGTAATACTGGTATCACGTGCTGAGGTGATATCCTGTCATCACAAGACTAATGTGATAGACATTTTGTATCACGTGATTAGGCGATACTTCATATCTTGTGAGTAAATGATATGATCCCCTAGAAAATTAAAATATGTAAAAGAATGCTAACTATCGGATGAATTATGATGTTTGATACACTACTCTTATCTATCTTACCTAGTTAAGAGGGAGTGTTAATGTATAGATAGCTTCGGTAAGATAAATGATTGAATGAGAGATAAGTGAAGTCTCTCATTCAATCATTTATCATATCGATTATTAAAATGAATAAACTCAAGCATTCAATTGATAAACATTCCTTTTATATTAACTGTTCATTATCATAGATTCCAAATTTGATAATCTATTCGTATTCACTGATTGACAAGTCGAATTAACCTTTGCAAATATGACTTAATGATTATCGGTTAGACTATTGATTGATATCGATATTAGTCTATGTTTGCACTGATTAAATATCAGGTGATATATTAAATTCACACCGATTATATCGGGTGTTAAGGACAGCGATAATATAACCATGCATCGTTTGACATACACCGATTATATCGGGTGTTAAGATAGTGTTAATATAACCATGTACCATTTGGCATACACCAATAATTATCGGGTGTTTGAATATGCACCGGTTGGTAAAATAAAACGCCATTATAAAGAGGGGGCACGATCAAGTGATGTCTTGATCGGCCATGTCCAAAAGACATGGTCGGTCAAGGCATCGCTTGACCGTACCCAGCCCACTATATATGTCAAATGAAATATGTGAGAATGGACATTGAAATTTATAAATGCTCCTCCTCTCCTGGCACATAAAAGAAGACAATCAGATTTATATAATAATTCAGTAATAGAGAAAACAAAATAATAAAGTAGAATATAACTTGCATACTGAATGTAAATTGAACATCATTTACAAGAGAGACCAAGCAAGGGGAAGGATCATCACTGAGAATACATATTTATATTTGATTATTACTACTTATGGTGCAAGAACGACAGTTCAACCAACCTGAGGACGAAACCTCTTTAGGTCTGGAATTGGATGACGAAAACCCACAATTTCCAAGAGTGATTTCACATGGAGATTACCATTGTGCAAATTTGAGTTTGAATTGTAATATCCTTACAAGTGGCAGCAGATTGTGCCTTTCTAAAGATGATTATCAAACAGTTTTAAAGGCAGAAAAACAAGTTTCACTTAGAAATAAAGCATTGCAGATTTGGGATACTTAACATCCAACACAAAGGTTGAGTTCTCTTCTTTTCCGAAATATATTCTAAATATCATGTTTGATGAAAGATCGCGAACTCAATTTTTGTTAATGTGATAGCTATGGTCGGATCCTTTTGGCCGACATAGCAAATGGAAAATGTGTGAATGGCCTATCGGCCTTACACATTTACAAAGTCCGATTCAATACTTATCCTTATCTACTTTGTAATTTGTATTTGCATTTATATCTAAACCCGCCACCCTTGGTCTATAAGACGTGTTAATTATACTGCAACCGATTCCTAACAAAAGACGTGTTAATCAAAATATAACTAATCTCTAATGAGGAGACATGATTGTTAATAAGAAGCCGACCTTTGAAGGAGACATGTTGTTTGGCATCTCCAATGTATGGGTATATAGTTTGGTTCTTCTTCTCTTCCAAGGCATTGAAAACAACTATCATCTCCAGCAGTTCGAATCATCCACACACCAAGCAGATCGTGTTCATTCTTAAGCAGTGATTCATCTCCCTTCAGTAGTTTGTATTATTCAAGTAGCAGATCGTGTATCTTCACTCTTAGCAGATTATCGAACTCACACAGAAGTTCGCACTATCAGCAGATAGAAGACTATCTACAGCAGTTTGTGAATCAACTAAGGAAGAAGGATTTTCATAGCAGATCGTATATTCTCTATTGTGGATTGTTGCCATTCATATATATAGCTTCAAGTGTGAAGCAAATTCTTTGTAAAGTCACTTGACATAGCTGAAAGAATAAAAGATATACTTCATTGCTGGGTTTTTCACCTTCAAAAGGAAGGTTTTCCTGGGGTAAATTCTGTGCATTTGTGTTTGAATTATCTCCATCTTAATTTGATCACTAAAATTTAACAATTCTAACCAAATCTGGTCCAATTTCTGAGGTTATTTGCAATTGTTTGTTTGCTGATGAAGTCTTTGGCCAGCGTATGATAAAAGGAGCTTGACTAGTTTTCTTGTTTTTGTTTGGTTTTTTGAGTGTTTTTGAAAGATTCTTTAATGCTAAATGAAGCTAACTACTGATACAAACTAAAATGATGTATAACACATAAAGAAGACATAAAAAAGACCGATGTACATACCATTAATTGAGCATATAGGTTTGATACAAATTTCCAGCAGATGGAATATAAAAATCAGCTCCAATATTAGCTACAAACCCCAAATATAACCTAGGGTTTGATGCCCTTCTTCCCAAAATGGAGCGGCTGTTTGAGAATAAGCTGGAAATGATCGGAATTGACCTCTAGAAGGTCTGCCCTCCAATTAATTGAAGAAAATCCGCCCTCAAACTGATAAATCTGCACTCAAAACCCCAATGAAGTGCTGCCAAGTGCACATTGAAGCTGAATATTGATGAAACTTGTCACCAGGAGAGATGGGTTTTCGTCCAAATCTCCAAAATTCTTCGAGAAGTTTGCATTGCTGGAAAGCTCCAATATGCTCAAACCCTCAAGCTTGCTGCTGTTCTGAAAATTGAAGACATAAGAATGGATGCAAAAGATAGACAAAATGCCTTTATAACCTCCCCAAGAAGTTCGATTTAATTTGGAGTTACTATCTGGCCTTGAAAAACATAAAATATCATTGAGGGTCTAATTCCTCATTGTGAATTTGGCCCCCTTTTTAAAAAAACAACTTAAGTTACTAGGATGGGGGCACTTTTCACTGTTCATCTTATTTTTTTCTGTTACTATTCACATAAGGTCAACCTTAGTATTTCAATTTTAATCATGGATACAACTCCAGAACTCCAATTTGAGAAGCTCATAAAGCTCTCAGTTGGCTCCACAAACCCCGATTGAGTCTCCAAACCACCTAGTTGACCTACGTGACTCTAATAGTAGGTTAACCTCCACTAAAGTTTGAGATGCCTAAGGAATGGATATTACATTTGACTTTAATTAAACTGTTAAAATGGTAGTTTCTGAAGTTGATATCATATTTATAATTAATTGTGGTTCTATAATTGTGAGATAAATTTTATTATTTATAGAAAAATAAGGAAAATTTAAAAGAGACATTACAAAAAAAACTTGGCAAATGAACGAGTGTTTTTAATAACGTCCACGAGGCCAAAGCTTCACAAATTTTCCGAACATTATAAAACAAATAAATCTGTAAAATAGTTTGAAAAAGCATGCGTAAAAGTGAATTTAGAGAACTTATTAAGTATTTTTTCCTTTGTAGATCAAAAAATGACTTCAATGTACATCATGATGTCAAATGTCATATCATATATGAATATGAATAAAAATTTCATATTCATATTTATCTTCTAAAAATTTCTTCTTCTTAGACTAAAACTTCTAGTGGTTTTAATGGGTGCCCTCAATATTATGGTTTCTATATCAACACATATAGCAGTCAATTTTTCTGTATTATGTTGTAATGCATTTGATATAACTTTGTAATGCTGTGGATGGTAGTAAAGCTAATGGTCTCACATTTACTATAATGTATTTGCTCACCCTACTAAATAAATGGAAAGTATTGTATTGCTCATCCCAGTGAATAAGTGGAAGTGTTGCAATGGCTCTTCCCATTGAATAAGTGGAAGTGTTGCAATTGCTCTTCCCATCAAATAAGTGGAAATATTTTATTTGCTCACCCATTGAATAAATAGAGATAGCTGTAATTGTTGGAATTGCACTCACTATTGAATAAGTGGAAGTCCCTGTGGTTATAGTTTCTGCATACGTTGTTGAATAAGCGAAGAAGTGTGTTTTGTTTTCAGTTCTGGTATATCACACTCCACTGAAGAAGGGAGATTGATTGGCTTGCTACCTAATGTATTTCCTTGCAAGTTGTTGCATATATATCGTTGTGTGGTCCTATACACCATATGCTCCCTCCTTGCCCATCTTGGGAACTGGGTGATCAGAAATTGATAAGGACATTGCATTGTATCTTATTTTCAGTTAGAAAAATTTCAAAAAAGAGGAGAGCTTATTACATGTCATTTCATTAGAGGTATTAACTGATGTGAAGAATATCAAGTGCACATGTGAAGCCACAAGGAGGTCGATTAGTGTGCATCTCTTGCCATCTGTCCATCAAGTAGATAAAATAGTGCAGCCCCTTTTTGCCAAAGTTGCTTTTGTTCATCAACTAATACCTTTGTGTTTTTGACAACATACTTTGACAAGGGCCCACTCAGATCATAAAAGGTTGGTGCTTCGAAACCCTTTCTTGCAATGATTAATGCATTGACCAATGACTTGCAATAGGGGATCCTCATCACATTGAATTGCATGTTGTTGTAGTACCAAAAAATGGACATGCCAACTTCGTCTCACTATACTTCTCTTGATTCAGCACAATACCCTCTAGCGAAGGTTGTACAACCTGAGCATTACAAGGAATGAAAAAAATGGTAATTGTGCTTGGGATTATGAGGGCCAACTAGAGCTATCTGTATCATAAGAGCCTCATAGCTATAATTAAATGCAAGAGCCCACTAGATTAGCTTCTGAATATATCGAAAAACTTATTACAACTGCCATTAACTTAGCTGTCCTTTTTTTTCCTCTTTTTCTTTTTCTTTTTCTTTTTTAGAAGAGGAAATGAGAGTCTTAACCTCTTGCATAACCTTAGGCTCCATTGCATTACATAGTTGTACATCTCGGCCATTGATCAGTGCAAGGTGAAATTTTATGTGATTGATACCTCCTCTCATATGTGGCCCACAATAGTTGTACACTACTATTCATGTCTTTGTACTTCATGTGCAATGTTTCAAAATAGGTTCCTTAGCTTAGCGACCTCTTATGTTGTTTGCAAAGGCTATTTTAAAAGTTGTCTATCCAAAAATTGAAACAAAACCATAGCGAAAAACAAAAATAGAAAAATTTAAACATTGAACAACATAAACCCTAGCAAAAAAGAAAAACTGAAAAATGCAAACATTAAACATAAACCTTAGAAGTTAGTAGAAACTAATTGAAAATTTGAAATAATATTAAAAAAACTAAACCCTAGTGAAAGAAGAAAAATGGTGAAACATTATTACATCCATTTCAAATGTGGTCGATAAATGCATTTACTTGTCCCACCCTGTTGTGGAACACTGGGAACTAAACTGTAGCAATCTGTCATGTTCTTTTTAATTAAAAATATTAATGTTTTATTTTTTTGTGATCTTTCAGAGTTGGACAGAAGCTGCAGAATGGTTTTGTTTTTGCAATATTTGAGACGATCAACATATATGAACTTAAAAATAAATCTTCAAATATCAGCTATAAAATCTGTAGCATAATAACTTGCAACTTAGGAAAGGAGTTTCCAGATTTATTCATATATCTGAAAATATAAGTTTTGCTGTATGAAATTAAATTAGTTTGCAATATTCTACAAATCAGTTTTAGGCATATCCATAAATTGTTCTCTGATACCTTGCTGAGAATGGACTGGAAGAGTAGTCTGCAAGTCTGATTCTGAAGGTGGTAGCCACTTAGGTCACTCAGCAAATGAGTTGCAGCCTGCTATAAGTCCGTCCTGTCTACTCCAAATCAACTCCTAGTGTTAAGCCAACTTGAGGCACTCCAAAATGTAGAAGTTTGCCTTCTAGTAACTAGACGCTTCTCCTTGAGAAACCTTTCACTTGTAAGAACTGGTTTGAGCTGATTTATTTCTGATTTGCTGTTGTAATCACTTAAACCCTCTGCAATAAGGTAGAATACTTGTACAAACTGCTGTGAAGAGAAGAACCTTGTAACCCGGATGCTAGACAACAATTAATTAGCTGTTTTACCTCCAAAAATGGTCAAGAAAGGGGTCGGCTAGACTAGCAGCCAGCTCACTCAGAAACTACTCCACAAAACCCCCTCAATCCCTTGAAATCAGCTACCAAATCTGCCCTTTTCCATTGCAAGGAATGAGACTGATCAATATCAATACTAATCAGCAGTTGTATTGATTTCTATGGGCTCCTATGCTTTCTAAGAGGAGTCAGCCTAACAAGAAGACACCTCACTCAGAAATCTATTTCAACAGCTCATAAAACTTGGAAACTCTAACAAAAGCTGCCTCTAGCTATGTTGATGAAGAAGAACTATTACAACCAGCACCAAACAGCAAAGGTAATGGCTTTGCCTTGCTCCAAATATGCCCAATAAGGGGTCGTCCTAGCAAGAATGTATCTCACTCAGCCACAACTAGCAAAACACGTCAAAACTGATTTTCCTTTGTGCCCAAATGAAACTCCTGAAGTAGAGCTTCCTCACACACCTTGAGAAGATTTTCTACAACTGCAGGTGTGATGACTTGTGCAGTTTTCTGTCTGCACAAGCTGCTCTAAACCCTAGGGTTTAGCTAAGCTTCTCTCAAGGGGCAAGAGTGAAAAATATCAAACATAACATGGCAAAGTGATTTCCAAGTTGCCTTTGTATCAAACTTTAAAACCCTACACCCTAATTAGGGTTTCTTTACGAAGTGCCACTTTATGATTTTAATTAGTGTTTTATTTAATTTCTAATGTCTTTTATTATCTTTTTTTTCTCCTCAAAAGGGTGGCCACTTTAAGTCACAATTTTTTTATTATTTCCAACTCCACTTAGTATGGTGTCCAAGGAAAGTGACTTTATTATAAAGTCATTTTCATAACTTTATAAATCCAGCTTTTAGAGTCACCTTTTAATATCATTTGCAATATTCCAAATAACCTCAAAATGCAATGAACTCCACTTTCTCTCTCGTAAAGCATCCATACTCTCTCTCTAAGATATTAGGTGATTTGTATCATAAAGTTCACTTTTGATGTTCCTAATTAAAGTTAAATATTTTTTTAACTTAACAACCTTTTTGCAATATCATAAAATAGTGCTTTTGATCCATCTTATTAATCTATGAGGACTTGGTGATAGATTAACCCTGATTGACTAATGCTGACTAAGAAGGGGACAGCACAGAAACTAATTGAAAATTTGAAATAAAATTAAAAAAAGTAAACCCTAGTGAAAGAAGTAAAAAGCTGAAAAATTGTTACGTACATTTCAAATGCAGTTGATAAATGCATTTACTTAGTCCATGATCACTTAGTATCACACAATATCACCTTTAGACAAATCCAATCTTCTTAATGTGGTGTTAGGTTGAAAGATCAAAGGAGGTGTAGAAAATGAAATTTGAGTGTTTATGGGCAGATTGTTCCTTTTTTGCACAATGCAATTATTTACCATGGACTTGCCAAGTTTGGCGATTTTCTATGTGAGTTTCGATCAAGTAGAAATACTCTAGGGTCGCTATTCTTGGTTTTGAACACAAGGAATCCATTATGAATTTTTGTTACTAGTTTGATATATAATGGTCATGGTATAAAAATTCCCTTGGCAATTCATAGATTCTTGAGTACTGTTGTGACCTTTTTCACACATCGCCCCATTGCAAATGGGGAACCCCAATTTTTTTGCTTTTTAGGTCGCCAATCTTCGCGAGTCTAGAGTTAGGGGTTTTAAAGACTTTTTCTAAAGTCCTCAGATCAATTGGATCAATCATGATCAAATGGGCATTTTGACATCACAAAAGTGCTAAGGCAAGCCAAAGGATGAAAAAACGCAATTGCTTGAGGTCAATTTTGACAATTTCCTATTTTTGTAGGATTCTGCTTTTTTGCTTTTTCATTTTTGGCACTTTGGGACCAATCGAGGGAGTCGCTTTTTCGCTTGCTTTTTTACTTTTTGGAAAGTTGACCTAGGATTAGATCATTTAGGTCATAACAATGAGGTTCTTGTTTTTAAAATGAAAAGTTTGTATCTTCAAGGTGAGAAATTAAGAAAATTCTCTATACAAGGCATTGATCCAAAAATTTCTAGATAAACATGGTGATGAGCAAGGAATTAACTTAGTGTTCATGGCAAGGAGGAAAATCCTAGAACAAGCTGAACTCCACCATCTCAAAATGAGAAAATCTTAATCCAAGGTAAAGTCTTCCCAAGCCTTGGTAAAATGTCTTGAACCATGGCAAAGTCCACCCAAGCAAAGGTTAAAAAATCTTTGACCAAGCTGAAGTCCGCCATGGCATGAGGAGGAAAATCCTAGAGTAGTATGAAGTCCGTCCAAGCTTTGTAGAAAATGTCTCGAAGCATGATGATGTCCACCCTCCACATGAAGAAAATGTCTCAAGACATGGCAAAGTCCGCCCATCATTTTTAGAAAATGTCTTAAAACATGGTAAAGTCCGCCCAAGCCTTGGTAAATGTCTTGAAACATTCTAAAGTCTGCCAAAGCATGAGAAAAATAATCCTAACCAATGGCCAAGTCCGCCCTAGGAGGATAGGTAAAAAGTTTGGCAAGTGTGAAATCCAAGGTGAAGTTTGCCCAAGAAGAGAAAATGTAGGGAAGATTCTTTGCCAACACATCAACAAGATAGAAGAAAAAATGGCTAAGTGTGAAATTTCGCCAAGGAGGAAGGAAGGAATATTCTTTGGGAATCTTCTAGAGGGATAAAGTCGCCATCTTTAGGAGAGAAAAACAAGGAAGAAGATATGTGAAAGGGCTAGGTTCCTTGAACCTATTAAAAAAAACAAAAAGATGCTAAAGAAGTTTGAACTTCTTAGCTCTCTCTCAGATTTCAAGAGGAAAGAAGGCATTTAAAGAGCAACAGCAAGTGAATTTCTGAGTTTTGTGAAAGTATTAATCAATTTCTTGAAGGATCTCATCTTCTTTCAGAACTGACAACAAATTTTCCATCAACTTTTGGAGTTAAAAGTATATTTTTCAGTTTAAAATTTGAGCTGTGGACTGATTTTTCTTTTTTATCATTTTTTTTTTTTTTACAAAGGCTAATCTTCACAAATTTTACTAATTGTTGAGCGGATTCTTTTCATACATAGTCTGATTTTTCACAGAATTTCAAATTTATGACAGGCTGAAGGTGAAAAGTTGAGACAACAAAGTTCAAAATCAGGAATAAAATCTCATTAGACTTAGAATTCACATATTGAAAGTTATATTAATTTAATTTCTTTGCCTTTTTCAGGGAATAGATGACCACTCAAGGAGGACTTTCAAGGAAAGTTCAAATGAAGTTTACCAGCAAGGGAGTGCAGCCGGAATCTAAAATCATTTCAAAATGGAAAAAGGTTGAAGACACCAACCTTGGCCATGCTGATTTCCATGACTTCAAGAAAAGAATTTACGGACATGACGGGTATCTACCTACAACAATCTCTCGGATGATGAGAAACGGTATTATCCAGGCAGCTGGATTTCCACCAGTAGTAGAGAGTAATGAATTAATTGTAGACTGTGCCATACACTACAATGCCCAAGAAAGGCAGATTGTTGCACCTGATGGAAGAGTATTGGCATACCTTGAAGAAGTTGCTGTCAAAGAAGCATTCAAGATTCCTATCTACCATGCAACCATGTTCAAAACCAAAGAACAAACTACAAGGTTTTATGAAGCACAACTTGAACCTTGTGCAACAACTATCAACAAACTATGGTTAGAGAAACCAAGGCCTAGCTACAAAAAGATGCCAAAGAAACTTCTTCACACAGATTTTAAAGAAGATTATGGAGATATTCTCTTGGTACTCAGTAGAGTAATGGGCAGTCCTCAAGGTGTGCCATTTGAAACTTGAATGTTTTATTTCAGAGATGAAATCACTGCAGGACTTAAGATTTTCAATTGGGTGAGAATAGTCAGTGATACTATAGATGAACAACTAAGAAACTTGGAAAGAACAAAATCCTTCTATATGAGTTCTTATGTTATTTACCTACTTGCCATAAATTACAAGTACATAGGATTAATTTGCAGAGGTACAGTAGGTAATGGTGAGAATGAAATCAATGTACATGATTGTTACCCACAATTGTAGTTTCATGAGAAATCTCATTTCAAGCGAGTAAATGATGCATTTTTGATGTATATCACTGGAGTATTACAAAGAGGAACTCATTAGAGACTAACTCAAGAAGCTAAAGACTTAATAAGCAGATTTGGATCTTGGTTTATTCAGTATCCAAGATTCACATAATTGAGAATTCAGGGATTTACTGGGTGTCCTTACAGACTTACAATTTATCTCACCAATAGAATGATACTGCTTTGAAGTTTTAAGACAGCTAGAGACATATGAAAGCTTCTAGAGAGGAAAACACAAGTCTGGAATTTCTTTTCCATTTTTTATTGGAAAAATGCTAGAATCTTGTTCAGCAACACAAGCAATTGAAAGTGCAAGGATAGAGATGCAATGGTATCCATTTATCTTCTACTGATCTTGAGCAAACTTCAATCCTCATAATCATATTGGATCAGTAAATGGAGAAAAATACAACCACAAAATGGATCTTGAAGACTTTTGGGCTAATGTAACAAATGAATTTGATATCAGGAAACGAATGTGGTCAAGATTACTCGTGAATTTGATCAGGACAACTAATTTTTTCTGTGTGCCTAACCAGTTAGAAGATGATGGAGAATACACACAAGCACGATATGATGAGGGCAAACCTCTTTTTGCAATAAGATGGTTTGATCCTAAATTTGCAGATTTGACCACCCTGATGAGGCTAGTTGTTAAATATACAAAATGGTGGGTTGATCAACAAATTCAGGAGCTGAAATGAAGAAATATGCCTCTTACGTACAATTTGATGCACATTATGGAGTCATATTCTTCCAATAATGATGAAGCATCTCAAAATGCTGACCCGCCAGAAAGTATAACATAAGGAAGAGAAAGGAAACTAGTAAAAGTTCTACAAGGTCAAAAGGAAAGAAAATTACAAATGAAGGAGCTGTTGGAAAGAAGCAAAGGTCAGGTCAATCTCATTCCTCTATTAGCACATCATCCAGAAATTTGAACAATATATCAATTCTTGAAAACGAACCACTAGGTGAGATGAAAATCCCTTCCCCAATCCGTGAAGAAAGAAACGTGGAAGTTATTCAATAGGAAGCTCAATAGCAACCATTTGCTTCAAACATGAAAATAATAGAATTATAAAGTGATGAGATGAATATCCTAGATGGAGAATTCTAGGAAGGAATGATTTTTGCTCTTTGAGGAGTTGATGATAATCCATGTGTTGAAAACAATCAAGAGGAAGAAGAAATTGAGCAACCTACAATTCCCGATTGGGTAAAAGAGAGGATGAAAGTAAAAGCACCTATGGAAATTCAGCAAGAAGATGATACAATAGATTTCTTGGCTAGGTTAGAAAGGGTTACAATAAAGAAAACAGCCAAGAAGTATTCCTTGATCCAAAAGGACAATGCAAGATTTCGTTGAGTTCAAGTAGCTGTGCCAAAAGCTGATAAGGCAAAAGAAGATATTACTCCTGGAGAGTATGAAGTAACAATTATCAACTTGGGCCCAACCACTAAAAAGCAAGAAGTTCAAGAATTGGATGATTCAGTTAAGACAATCAAGGATAGATTGAAGAAAGAATATAAAAGAAATAGGAATTAAAAATAGAGGTTGAGCAACTGAGATGTTATATCCAACATTTAATCTATTCTATTACTCAAGAAGATACAACAGTCCCTCCGCTCTTGGCTCTTCCACAAGAAATAGTTGGAGACTTTGAAGAAATGAAGGTGACAACTAAAGAAACTAAGGAATGGATGACATACATCAATAATGAATTTGTCACTTTCGTAGAAGAATTGATATTGGCATATGGGTAAATTTCTTCATTACTATCTAGAGTTCAAGACATGGCAGAAATGTGGGAGGATCTCCAAAATATTCAAGATAAAGTAATCCCATGCTTGAAGGTGTTGAAAGGAATTCCCAAACATGAATTAATAGATGGACAAGTAATTTGCAGTTAGAGACATCTATGACTTCAACACATGGTATTGGGCATTGATAGCAAGAAATGAAGTTTTAGAAAGGGTGAAGGATGATGGTGTCAAAATTGAAGAGCTGATTAAAGAAATTCAAAATAAGATTTTCCTTGTAGCCATTGATGTGCTTGGAAAGGAAGCAATTCGAGAAAATGAAATGAACATGTAAAATCTAAAGATCAAAGCTCAAGAGAATTTCTTCACTTTCACAGGACCAATTCTTAAGCAAAATTTGACTAAGGCAGCCACCTTCTTTTCCACCAAGAATGCCTTTTAGAAATAGGAACTAGATTGGGAGAATGCTTTTGCTACCTATGTTGATGACTTGGACCTGATCGAATTCAAGATAAATATGCTGCCACATGTCACAATGGAAGAGGTTAATCCTCTGTGTCTAGTTTCATCGAATATGCTGCCACAGAAAAGGGATAAGGATGCATTCTTCTAGAAAAAAGCTCCCCGTGACCCGTCTTTCTTTTTTTTGCTCTTGTTGGATAACTATTGTAAATTCTATTCAGGGTATCTGTGTTTCGATCTCGGCCATTGATTTGTGTTTGATCTAGGCCTTTCGTTCATTTTCAAAAACTCTATTTAAGCCCCTCTTCTCTCATTTGTTTGGGAGAGATTGGCGAAATTGTTGCTTAAGACTATTATGATAATAAAGTTCATTTGCATAGCTTTGAATCTCTATGTTATCTCATAGTTGCATGGTTTCATATTTTCTTCAACATAAAATAGAATTTGCTTTATTAAAGTTATTAAAATGAATGCAAGATTTGATAGTATTGGTTGGTGAAATCATTGCTCATACTTTTGATGAACAGATGATTTTTGTTCATTGTGAAAAGTTAGCCTGAGCATATTTTGTGGATGTTTAACTTCTACCTACGGATAAGTATTGTTTATTTTGATGGTATTATTCATGGTATGAAAATTCTAAGCACAACCCTTGAAGATTGTACCCACTTTGTTTAGTTGTTTAAATTAGTGAACCAAAGCGTGGTTTAGATTACAACCCTTGAAGATTGTACCGACTTTGTTTAGTTGTTTAAATTAGTGAACCAAAGTGTGGTTTAGATTCACCCAATCTCCACTGTCTCTTAAATTCCTAGGAATAGTATAGAATTCTTGAATCCTTTTCCTTTTTTTCTTTCTTTTTGAAATCCAAAATCAAAAATCCCCCAAAAATAAAGGGTTTTCATAGCTGAAAGTTTTCATTGTGAATGAAATTTCCAAGTTCCTCTTGGATTACCAGCATACATCACCAAATGAGCTATATCCAACATTAAAGTCGCTAGTTCGTAGTAAAAACATTGGAATCGCCATATGATCTTCTTTGCAATCTTAGCATACATAATGTTTTTATTCAAGAGAAGATAGAGTGTCTTTTGGGCTTCTTTATTTTGTGTTCGATGTGTCATAAAACATACACCAACATAATTGGTGCTAGAAGGAAGGCATCTAAAGAGAAATTTCAAACTATTGAAGATTTTTGCAGCATGATTCCAAATGGTTCTACCTGAGGAGGATTTATTTTTAGGTGAGCAACAGGATATTATTTCGTAGTTGAACACTCTTGCCAGGAGAAATCGAAGTAGTGCTCTTGAGTTTAGGCAAGTAGGAGTTGTTATTGACAAAGAAGAGCAATTGGGTCAACAATCCCCAATCATTTTTCAAAGAGCAGTTCCTCCTGTGCCTAACATGAGCATCCCAACAAATCAACCACATCCAGCACGCCAATAGAAGAAGAAATATGATTCAAAATGGTACTTCCAGATAGTGGCATTATTCTAGTACTTAAACTAGATTTTGGCTTCCAGGACGAGCAGGAAGATGTTATTTCAGAATTGTACACCCTTGCATGGAGAAGTAGGAGAAATGCTCTTGATTGGTTTTGGATGTGCTTTATCCGTGAACAAGAAGAATGAAAGGCCCAACACATTGTGGCTGATTTTCGAAGAGCATTTGCAGCACAAAGAAATCAAGCGAATCCTCAACTTGCTCCCGCAAATACCCAACCAACACTTGCAAATCTTCAACAGAATCGAACAAAGTCACGCTAGATAGCATTAATTCCTTCTCACCTGACAAATTCCAAAGAGTCTTAAGATCAGCTGCAAGCTTATCCAAATAATTTGTAGAGTTAGAATCTTCTACTAGATCAAAGCAGAGGGAAAAGATAGTTTCGTCAAGCGAAGAAGAAAATCCATCAAGCAAAGAAGTGCCCACTAAAGATGATATTTCCAGTTTATTCCATATTTCGAGTTTGTTCCAAACTCTGCAGTCTAAAATCTCTGGATCAATTGACTCCAATTCAAGTAGTTCCACCACTAGTTATCCCACAAACTCTAGTTCAAGCAGGAGTACATCAAGCAAATGTCCCAATAGCATGGCGTCTAGCTAGTTCGTCTTCTATGGTATTTACTATTTACCATGACATGCCCAAGAACCCGGAACAATTTTGTTCCAAGTTCCACAATGGTGATATGAGCCACACTACGGAAGAACATATCAATATTTTTGAAGATCTCCTCCAAAATAGATATATTCAAGAAGAAGTTGCTTGCAGGTTGTTCTCATATACTTTTGACGATGAAATGTCTTATTGGTACATCCACTTGCCAGTTGACTCTATCCACAATTGGCAGGAGATGAAAGATACTTTCTTACAAAAATTCAGATCGCCTACCACTCTAGAAGATTTATATAGATAGTTTGTGGAAATAAAAAGACAAGAGCATGAACCAATTAGCACTTTTAACAACAAATTCCATAAGGCTTATACAAGATTGCGTGATCTATACAATATAGACAACGCTACAACATTACCAGTCTATTATGTAGCCTTGGATTGCCTCACGATGATGTTTGTGAAAACAAATAACCCACTCCCGTTGAGTCTAAAAGAAGCTTATGCTATAGCAGTCACGGTGAGTAATGATCTAGGAATAGGAGCTGCCTCATGGCCACTCAATTATTTCGGAAATCTCGCCATCCAAAACTAAATTCAAGGGATCAATTGTGCATTGGCTCAACACATGCTTGTCATAAATCCGGTTCCCACTCCAAATAATCAATTGGTCCTTCACCCAGGAGCGCCTCTTTCTCAAGCGCCTTCATGATAACTGGTGTATTTTCAAAATGCAATGACCTTAGTTCGAACCCAGGAAGAAAAGGATGAGATGAAGGAATTGATTGACTTAGTCAAGAAGCTGTCCACTGAAGTAACGTATTTGAGGGGTCAGAATAATCAAATACAAAACATGCAGAGAAACTATCAGTCACATCAAGGAAATTACCAAAGTCTAGGTCCTTGTGGATATCAAGGAGTCAATCAAGGAAATAATCCAAATTTTCAAGAGAATAACCAAGGTTTCCATAACAACAATCGAGCATACCAAAAGAGAACATGGAATACTGCACCGAATAACGGAAGTGTGCCTTCACCCTTGGATAATCCGCTTGCTTTTGATAAGGTTTTCTTAGCTAAATCAACATAATTGGATTGGTGCAGATTACACAACACGAATCAGCATAATGAATTAAATCGTCATGAGTTTCAAGTAGCAGCGGGCATTGTCAAAAATGACAAAAGAAATACAGAGATGTCAGAAAATCATTCAATAATAGGATATGAATTGGTTCCTGCGCCAAGATATGATCAAGCTTTGGTCCTGGAAGAATACAAATTTCCGTTTGGATCCCAAGAACATATTTTTTACATCAACCAAATCATAGATTTCCACTTGCATTTGCCAACGGTCCAATGGAGGTGCCACGATATCAATCTCAAGTTTCGCCAAATGAACCAGTCACAAGCAATGGTTACAATTTTCCTCCACTTTATGATAGTGTCATTATAGAAGGAACAAAGGAAGTACAATAAGCTCAACAAATGTTAGGGAATCCGATGAAGGTATATCAAATAAATTTTCGGGATAAGGAGTCGTTGACTACGCCAATCCCACCAAGTAATTTCCAAACACCTCCCCATCAAAATGCGAGCAACGTTCCAAGTCCTCCAAAAGATTCTCCAGAATATAGGCAGCCCAATGGTCAACAAAGTGATCAACAAAATGCTTAGGAGAGTGAAAGAAGACAACAATCTGCTCCACAAATAGAACGATAGAGGAATGATTTTCCTAGAGATGAATTGAAGAAATTAGGTTCGTATGTGCTAGAAGAATTTAAGAAGATCAAAGTCATCTTGCCTTTGATTGAATTAATGAGAGTTCTTGAAATTTGGGAAACATTATTGGGTAGTTTGACTAATACTACTATTCCACAAAGCACACCAAATGTTCCTAGAAATGCCAACAATGCTCCGCAATTCGATGTAGCGTCTCTTACAAATATTGTTCAAGACAAACCTCCCTTGTTCCACAATGCGTTTGATGCACCCAAACAACCAAGTTATGTAGTTGTAATTCATAATTCATGTGATGATCCCATAGAGAAAAATATATCGCCAAGCATGGATCTACCTCAAAAGGAACCAAGTGCTAATAAATATTGATTATTTTAATCATTATATTAAATGACATGAAGTAATTTAATATGGATGTTTTTGGTACTATAGCTGAACAAGCAAGATCAAACTTGAGTTCGAAGCCAATTCCACTTAATTTTGAAAGGATTAAAAGTAATATAAATCTTGTAAGGTTCGTTTCATGATAATATACACACACTCAAGAAATAGTGCATGGTATTTACATGTTATAAGTAGATTTGCACAAAAGAAATGAATTTGGGAGGTTTATTTAGTAGTTTTTCAATGAATAAAAGGATGGTGTATAAACAATGAGAAATGTTGGTTAGAAAGTAACTAGTTTATCAACAACCTAGAACTACCTGTGGTATAAACAATAATGATAAGACTTGTTATTTATGTTAATAATTATAAGATTTGGCTATGAAGTTTGTCACCCAAGATCTAGAGGCCTAATGGAAAACACAATAACAAGAGAGAAATAATTTGACAAGAATAAATTGTATTCTCATTAATGATGCAATACAAATGGATCAACTGGATCGAATGAATATTACATAGGAGACCCCTTGGTTATATAGCCAAGGCGAGAACATAGGAGTGCATAAGATTACAACAAGTGTCATAATCTTATGACATGAAACAAAAAGTGAAAAGCTATCATCTCACCTAAAGTGGAAAAGTGATAGTGTGATAACAACACTAAAGGTGGATCACCCACCAAAGATGGAAAAGTACAGCCACAAAAGTCGGATTTGATTATTTGATAAAGGCACTAAAGATGGAGACACCACATAAAGTGGAAATGCTCCAACAACTCCTATGTAGTTCCCTAAGTAAGCTTAAGTGATGTGTAATTAAGACCTAGATGAGAAATAACCTAGGTAAAATACCTTAATTAAACCAACAATAATCATACAAGGATGTAATATTGTATTTATTCTAACAATCTCTGTTTATTACGTCATTGTCAAAAGAGTATAAGTCAAGAAGCTCTAGGAAGCTTTAAATTTTATGGCAGCAAGAGATTTGATGAAAATATCTGCACCGTGCTCTTGAGTTCAACGATATTGGAGCTGAATATTTTATTTGTTGCAGATGCTTGTGAATATATTGGACCGAACCTCAATGTGTTTTGTGCACTCATGAAAAACAGGATTTTGAATAAGCTTCAATAGTCTCATTGTTGCAAAATGGAACAATAGGTGTGTACACACATTCTTGTCAAGATGTGACATTATGTGTTGCTTCATAGACAACTTCACTTACGATATGATATTTGTTTTTGTGAGTGAGCAATAATGTCTTGCTTTTTAATCTCCCATGGTACTGGCCTATATTTCAAAAAGAAAACAAAGATTGAAGTAGGTTTGTCATCAACAAAATCTACATAGTCCACTTTGTGTATCCTTGCAAAGAAAAATGTGCATTTTATTTATATTTATGCCCATACTCCATTGCACTATGGTTGCATCTCAAAACTTGCGTTGTTGCTTTTAAAGCTCTTGCCACAATGGCATCTATTGATTTACGCTAACTATTGATTTTAGAGAAGAGATCCAATAGTTTGAAGCTCCCTATTGTCAAATACAACTAGGTTCCTTAAGGATCATTGCATGGAAGCTTCCTCCCTTCTTTGTGATTTTAACATTGTTCTTCCTTTCACAAAGTGTGGTTGAACCCTTGGTCAAGTAATACTATTTCAATCTGGCATATCCTATTGCATGTTCAATACACGACTCTACTATTCCAATGACCATTAATTACAAGCTGCAAGTAGACATTCTGGTTAGCTAAGATTTACTATTTGATAGATATCTTATGCACTCTATATTGAAAGATAATAGGTGGCACATGCATTCAATGAAGGGCATCATGGCTCCCATCATTTGTTGTAGAAGTTTCTAACTGACTGCATGTGTCTCCTTTCAATTGCCTATTTTCTATCATTTGATAGATGCAATTGAGGTAAAGTTAAATAGAAGGAAGAGCATGCGAATGAAATAATATGTCAAGTGGATATCAACATGCAAAAGTGCCCGAACACCGTGGAAATCAAAATATATGTGACAAAGCTAGGGCAACTATATGGACAAAGCAACTTTGGAGAAAAAGGGAGTACCATGTCAAACATTTGAATCCTACATGTGATGATGAGCAAAAGGAATATATAGGAGCATAAATAAGATGGAAAGTGAACATGTTAATAGTTCAGCTAAGAACTAGCTTGCATTTTCTTAGTTGCCATGCTAGAAGATGGACAATGCCTAATGAAAAATGGGTTGATAGGATATGTTGCTTTTGTACTTTGGCGTTAGTGGAAACAAAATGACACTACATCATAGAATGTCCAACTTACAAAGATATAGGGATCGATTACATTGATATTCTAAATGTTAGACTCCTTGATTACCTTGTTTGAAGAGGAAAGGCTAACAAGAAGAGCAAAATATTTCATCAAGAATAACAATAAAATATCTTAGATAAAAAAGGAAATAGATGCTAGTTAGACTTAATAAAAGGGAGCTTGCTTGTTGGAGCTTATATGCATGGCAACATTGTTTAATATTGAAATGGTGAAAAATGCGATCCTAGGCTAAGAGTATTAACCTAGAATCAATTCCTTTTCAGATGCATTTCATTTAGAAGAGGTGTGAATGGGTTTGACTACAATCCTCAACGGATTGTCAAATTGTCTTGGATCCACACCTAATTTGTTTCATTGTTGTGTTGTGTGTGATTGATTGAATATGTGTAATGAACTAGCTAAAGAAGGCAATTTTGAACAAGATTAACAAAATGCTTAAAGATCATAATAGAAATGCAACACGGAAAGGTAGATTTGGAAAGGAAGCGCAAAGAAGAACTTGTTGCTGTAATTTGGAGTCGATTGGGCAGGACATTGGCGTTGGGCACTGGAATCTAGAAGTAGATGCCAATGTTGGGGATTAGGTTAGGAGCTTTTTTGGCTGTCCTAAAAAATTGGGGCAAAACAAGAGGACACTAACGTTGGGCACTATTGTCCTAGGGTTTTGGGCTCTGCAAAGTTTGAAACTAGTTGTCGTTGTCTTCTCAATTTGTTAGTATCGTTTTCGCAAATTGGATTGCTTGGATTTGCACCCGAACACATAAAAGAGAGGAAAATGTTGTGCTATATATGGTCTTGCCAAAATCAACCCCATGTTGGCGTTCCCACCTCCACAAGAGTAATGATGAATGACAACAATTGCATGGTGCTTCAGGAGTAGGGGCAAAACGGTATTGTTGTCGTAAATTGGATTCCTTGGATTTGCACTTGAACACATAAAAGAGAGGAAAATGTTGTGCTGTATATGGCCTTGCCAAATTCAAACCCCATGTTGGTGTTCCCACCTCCACAAGAGCAATGATGAATGATAACAATCGCATGGTCCTTTTGCAGTATAGGCAAAACGAATAAAATCAACCACAATGATTACCTTAAACATAAAATCAGTGTTTGGATTTCATGTAAGGTGATGAAGACTTGCTCTCATGAAGTCTTGCAAAACATTAGTACAACATGATAACAATAATAATGAATGATGCTTGATAAAAGATCTTAGTTTGCTTCATGATAATCTTCAAATTTCTCTGCTTGATGGATCTTGAATCCTTGTTAGAAAGACTTAAATTGCTAGATTGATCACTAGATTTTTCGTTAAGCCTTTTAAATGAGGGAGTCACATTTATATGTGTCTTGCACCTTTTTGCAAAAAACTCTTTAGGAGAGGCCGACAACAAGATTACAACCATTAAGGGCTTGAAGTTGACACTCAAATTTTTGAATTAGGAGCCAAATTGGGAGGACACTAGCACTGTGTGCTAATGTCTAGTCCTTTTTGGCTACGCAAAGGGCTAGGCACTAGAGGGGCGACCTACCCTTTTTGGCTACGCAAAGGGCTAGGCACTAGAGGGGCGACCTAGTGCAATCTTCCAAGGATGTTGAAGGATTTTCACATCAAGAAAGTGCATTTGAATACCTTAAGCGACACAATCCAAACTACTATCCACAATCGAACTTAGCTCGAATTTAGTGGCTCAAGCTAACTTTACATTGCAACTTATAATCAGCAAGATGCGAAAAGTATGAACCATGGAAATTCATTAAACACCATTACATTCTCCAATGAAATAAAAGCACTAACTCTACTTCTACTCTAAGTGAGGAAGGTGAAACCATGCAAGTTTTGAAAAATAACTTAAGTGAACATCATCAGAGAACAATGCATCACTGTTATTATCTCAATAACTTATCACAACAATTTCATACAAATCTCCCTGCTTTGGAAATGAAGGGGTCACCCCCTTATATAGGCCTCCAGCCTTGATTACATGCAATCCCTGATTAGGGTTTGACCCAAAAGATTCCACACACATGATGCAACAAGGTGGGAATAAACATTAATAACCCATCATGCCCATTATCCATTAATTACATTCTACCAAAAATGGCATTCATTGTGCATTAAATGCACCACTTTTTTCAAATTTGCCCTATGTGTAATAAATGCACCATCACCTCCAAAATTGGTTACATGCAAAAGATGCTCCACCACTGCATTAAGTACGACAGTTGCCATGCAATGAATTATCCTCCACCTTGGTCAAATATTCTAGCAATGAATGTGCCACTATGCCTTCATGTAAATAGATTCACGGCATGCAAATGGACCCTACTGTCATTTATAATTTTCCTGGTTGTGCTTCATTAACATGGAATATTCTCTTTGCATGTCAGCAACTCATCCCTTACAAGAATCTCTCCATTCTGGGCTCACAAAAGAGATTTTGAAGATTTTCTTGCCTTGGAAGAATTTTAACAAATTTATCTGCTCCTGCAAGAATCTTGCACATCTGGAATTCTTGGAGAGAGAAAATTCTTGAAGAGAGAATTTTGTCCTTAAGCACACTTCGTCTTGAAGGAAGATTTTCCTGACCACTGACCATTTTCCATGCTTAAAGAATTTTGTCTTGTTCTGAACTCTAGAGAGAGAAAATCTTCTTACTTAACCAATTTTCCTTGTGCCTTGAAATTCTTCACCTTGGGCACATTTCTTCCTTAAGGAACTAATTTCTTCAATCTTTAGCCAAATTTCACACTATCTTAAGAATTCTGTCTTGAAGGAAGGAAATTCCAACACATCGTCTCGAAATTTGGGTGAATTTTCATGCCTGAAAGAGGATTTAAAAAAAATTTCGCAGGGGGAATTTGCTTTCACATTTTCATACTTGACTTCGAATTTCCATGCCTTGGAATTCATCCTTCAATCTTGGGTGCTGGAATGACCTTGTGGAGGAATTTTCTTTGGAAGGAAAATTCCTTTCCTTGGTTTGGCGCTCCTCTTTATCCTTGGGCACTAATTTGATGTCTTGGAGGAATTTTGATAATCATTGACTTTTCTTGCATATCCCCTACCTAGCGCTCATCTTCCAACCTATCTCTTTTCCTTTTCCTAGGTAGTTTAGGGTAGGCTAGTTGTTAAAGCAGTTTTTATTTTGCATCATTTGTAGTAATGGCATGGCCTTAGATGGTTAATTAGTAGTTGTACAATAGAAGAGAATGCTGACCTTCTCTAGAGGGTTTTGTGTAGTTATGTGAAAGCAACTTTTTTATTTGAGTATCTTTGGTATCACAAAGCTTAGTAGACACAATTCACATTTTTGCTTCACTTGTTAAGTGTTGGTTGCAGCCTTGAGGTCCGCACACCTAGGAGAATTTTTGTCTAGCCCACATATGAGTGTGAGGTTCCCTACTTGTTTGCTCTCTATGAGAGCTTTTCTTCCAATGCCTATGGTTAAAAATCCATAGGTAATATGTTTACTTCAATTGAGCCTCAAACTAGTTGATGATTTATTAGTTACCTGCGCTAGGACTTGAACTCATTGTAATTATTATAGGTTATCATTACCGAGGATTGTATTGAATCGTATTTGATGGGATTAATTTCGCTAAGGATTTGACCAAACAAATGAATACATTAACATTTATAGTACAATAGTTAGTATGTAATGGCCCCTTCTCGCACATAGTCAGTTTGGCTTCCTATCAGCCTATTCTCAGGGTTCCGGTAGGTTAAGCAAATTTGGTCAAGGAACTCAGTGTTTTGTGGAGAGGTCGAGCTTGTGATTTTAGTGTGTTTCGACAATGCATCTATTTTTAGCATATGCTAGTTTTAGGGTGCTATTCCGAGCACTTGGTCTTAGTTTCAGTTCCCTCTTGGCTTCAGAGTGAAATGTTTTCAATTTCAATGCCTTGGCGAGCTTTCTAAGGTGAAGTGGATAATATTTTATAATTTTCATTGAAGTGTTTAAAAAGGTAACTTTATTTTATAATCTAAGTGATTAAAGTGTTTATTAAGTGGCCCCAAAAATGGATGCCATGGTAAGGGGAAATTGTGTTTATTAAGTTGCCTCAATGGGGAGGTCTAGATGAAGGGGGTGACTAAAGTGAATTTAAATATTATTGAAAGACAGCTTGTGAGAAAACATTATGATTCAAATTTGTGTTGCCCTAACTTTTTCCTTCAACTCTATAAATATGAGTTGTGACTCTCATTTCTGCATTCTGAAATCACCAACATAAAGAAATGCTGCTGGAATGAAGTTGGATAGTTCACTTGGCGCTGGTTGAGGACGAAAACCCTCTTCAATTGTGCTGGTTTTGGTGGTAAAATATTCACCCTAGCTGGTTGTAGCTAAGAGATTGTGTTTTCAGTGTTCTTGGCTTGCAGTTGATGATATTGGTTTGAAGATGAAGAAGGTTTTTGAAGTATTTTGATGTGCTTAGCTTTTTTTTGGAGTGCTGTTCAAGTTTGATGTGTGATGCAATTTTCTCAGTGCTAGACTTCCATTCTCAGAGTTATAGAGAAACCTCTTTTTGCGTATATCTCTTCGAGGGAGATTTATTTGTTTCTGGGTATTTTTGCATATCTCTTATCTGAGCTGGGCAACCTCTTTTGATAGGTCATTTGCAAGATTTGGTTAAGAAATGAATTCCTAAGGCTGGTTGAACTTCTTGGAGGGTTGTACATTCCCTCTTTTGGCATGTGGGAGATTTGGGAGGTCAAAATCTGCAATTTGACGAGGTTTAATAAATGCTTTTGAGGTGCTTGGAAGGATGGAATCATCTGAAGCAGTTTGGGACAGATTCGTGGGGAGTTTGGTTATCTGTAAGTTTTTAGAGAAAATCGCCCCTTTGCAGTTTCTAGCACCCAGATTTGCAGCAGACCATTGGAACTCCTTTCCACACTGGGAATCACTCATTTCAATGTGTTGGGACTTCTTTGGTGTGGACGGATTATTGTTGCATGAGTTCTGATTGTTTAGGTAGCTTGGAAAAGTATAGTCAATGACGCAATGTCTCATATGTGCAATGTTTATTGCCAATGAGTTTAATTAATGCAAGCTTATAACAACCTTAAAGAAATCCATTTCCAAGTCTGCACTTGTGCTAAGTCTGATTTTAGTTTATTTTAATAAGTTTGATGAAGAATTAATGGTGAGCTTGCTGTTTGGATGCACTTATTTCTATCATATTTGGAATGTATCATGTTTTATGAATGTCCTTCATTGTGAATGAAATCTGAAAGCAATCAGCAAACAGTATACATTTGGTTTCAAACACTTGCAGAACTTTCAGGAAAAAATAAATCAGGGCCGCATGTTACATGGTATATATGACACGCAACTGGGATTATGCTTAATTAACTACACTTTTTCTCTCAGTCAACCCTATACAATAGTCAATATGATATACAATTACCACTTTGTGGTCAAATTAAGGTCACCTGTCAGCTCACCTTATAAAAGAAGCAATTTTATACTTGACAGCTTGTCAATGGTTAAGATAAGCCAAACTGGTCAACAACAGTGGATTCATAGTCACACTTCGATTGGTCAGTCAAACATGTTGATTTTGTAACTAGGTTAGGAAAATAAATAGGATTCGGATTGCCTTAAGGCATCATCCGAATCCTTATAGGGCAGGGCCCTATCTATTGTATTTATATGTAATGTGTAAAACAAATAGGGCTGGGCCCTATTCCGATGTTGTCCGAATCCCAAAAGGGGGCTGGGCCCTGCTTCATTAAGGAGGCGTGTAAATAGGGCTGGGCCCTATCTCTATGTGCACAAACTCGAATAGGGCTGGGCCCTTTATATCCTACACGCCAAGCAACATGAAACATGTTCATCATATTATAGGGCCGACCCTATATCACTTCATGTAACGTGTGGCCCTAAATAGGTGCGCTCCCCTTGCAATATAACTTAATCATTATTAGTACGCCAAAATAGGGCAAGACATAAGGTAACGTGTAAGCCCTATAATTGTAATTAAGTCTTGGCACAAAACTTAAGGTGAAGCCGACTTGAGTTGGTCTCCACGACAAATATAAATAGAGATTAATGTGTATGCATTAAACACTTAGTTTTCATCATCAATGTGAAGTTAGGTCTGCAAGATCTGTCCACTCATTCTGGAGGTTAGCGAATCCTCATTGAAGGCAAGCGAACCACTTCTGATCAAGGAATCAGCGAATTACTTCTGCCATCAACATTTGCCATACATGCGATCTTGGACAGTGAATACATTGAAGAGGATAGCAAGTTCCTCTTGAAGGTCTACAAACATCATTAGGTCTGCAATTTTCAGTGAAGAACTATGAAGAGCTGGAAGCTATATGCTGATGATATTCTTATATAAGAAAGAGATAAGTCTGCTATCTTCTGCTGTTACATTGTGCCCTAGCTGGGTTACGACTGTAACTCTAATTCTGCCCTAGGTTGACAGTTATATCAGATAAGTAATCTGATCTTTATTGCCATTGTATTTTACAATTAATAAAAGGATCTAGATCTGATTTGTTGCTGGGTTTTTCCTCCAAGAGGGAGGTTTTCCCAGGGTAGTCTTGTGTTGTGTGATCCTCTATTTGTATGCTTTACTGTGCAACTTTAGTTTTCTGTTTATTGTGGATAATCTAATCATGAAAACTAACAAAACATAGATTACAGGTTAAGTCTGCATATTTTTGATATCATTCATTTAAATTCTCTTCTCAACTCTACTCTTGATAATGAGATAGGAAGAAGGAAGTTCATTGATCCATGCATAGTAATGGGGCTTCATAATATCTTTACAGTCACTTATATGCATTCAGTGAGGAAATTTTTGAAGGCAAGCATTCATTAGGCTCATCAGTAGTGCTATTATAGTTAATGCTTCATTTATGCAACGTTGTCAGAGGAGGAGAGAATAGATATTCAAGTTCATTATTGGTGATTATCATTGTTCCACGGCCGTTGGGGATGGGGGGATGCGGGGACGGGCTTTAGGGACTGGGGGACAAAAGGCCTAAGTTTTGGGGGCGGGTTTCAGGGATGGTGGGACTTGGGCCTGGGGGGGGGGTAGATGCGTACCTGTGGAACACTGGTGATTATTCAATAATGGATAGCACTGTAGGTTCTGCTGTTACTCCATCTTTTCTATGCTTTGTATGGCTTCTCTGGGGTAGTAGGTTGTGTCACTTTGATGCATCTCGTAGGGTTTGTATGCTTATAGCTGCTGGTTTTCTCAATGATGTTTGCTACTTTCTAGGATTGACACATTTCTAGATAAATTCTTATGTTTTGTTTTATTAGGTGGATATATTTTTGGCTCTCTTTTACTACAATAGTTTTTTTTTTTTGATAGGTAAATAGTTAGATAGGGCCAGCTCCCTTTTATATTAATAAGTTCAAAAATTTACATCCGATTGTTCAGCAATAGATTTACTACAATAATTGTTGATGGTACAGCTAAGTTGCATTTACATTTGTTGGTTGTTTATTGAAATCAATATAATTTTTCCGTCTTTCTCAAATGTCTATAGCAATATATACTAATAAAATTTCATAACATTATCTTAGAAAATGTTATCCTTTCCTGCAGACCTTGGATATTATAATTCGAAAAAGAAAAAAACATTTTTTTTTTGTAATTTTTAAATTTTTTGATTATATCTTTTAGACTCTTGTGGATCACAACTATTGTGGATATGGCTTTAGTGCTAATAGTCATGTATTTGTGTAGCTTATAGATTTTATCTGGTCTGTATCTTGAAGTTAATATGCTGTTTAATGTTGCATCCTTATTTTCCTTGCAGCACAGCATTTTCCTTGCTTCAATTGGGAGAAGTTCAACCTGGCCATTTGATTCTTGATCCGATGTATGATCCTTTCGCTGTTTAATAGTTGCCATGTTTAATATTTGCAAGTTCATTTTCTTTTTTTTTGTGTTCTCAAATGGAAGATTTGGAATCTAGGACTTTCATAAATCAAGATATTCTTTAGGTGAAATTGTTTGTTGGGACCTATGAAGCTGTATCTTGTTGAATAAATTATTGTTTATGTGATTGCAAATGAAAATAAGGAACACTCTGGTATGCTAAAGGTTCATTACCTTAACATACTAGTGTTTTTCTTTCTTTGAGTATGAATATGAAATAACATGTGTTTACTCTTATAAGCTAATTAGAATAACACAGAAATGGGAAAGTATATGTAGTTGCTACTGACATAAAAAAGCACTCCCAATTTGTCATTTGGTTATAATAGATGACCACAGAAGGTTGCAGAAGACCAGTATAGTGGCTAACATATGCTCAGAAACAAAAATCAGAACCCAAAAAGTGCATTATATTCTCCTTAGTAAGTATAGTGATTTGCCCAAGGAAGTGCAGGGAGGAATCCTATAGAGAATAGCTAAAGTGCATGTTGTGATTTGTGTGATAAAGGAGTAGATTAAATGATTTCAGAAAGGTACCATGGCAATGTAATAGATTTAGTTTGCAAGATTTTGGCAAGAATTGGCTATGGAGTAATAAGGTTGCAGGGATTATGGGGGCAAATGATATCAATAATTGCAGGAAATAATTGAAAAATAATGTAGATTGTGCAGGAATAAGCCTAAGATTCGAAGGACAAGCATTAGGGAATGGAGGCTTTAATGTGTAGTAAGAGTAAAACCATAAAGCATAACTTTTGTCAGCAGACACTGTTGGTATTTTGATGATGTTTAGTTGTGATTGGCATTGATGGACACACACTTATTTGATGAATGTATTATTCTCAACCGGTAACTATTCTAACCGGTATTGTATGAATAGTCTTTATTTGATTGAAGACTATTGGTGTTTTAAAGGAGAAGCTTATCGGTCAAGTGGTATGAAGACCTTAAGCGGAATGGAGACCCCGAGCGGCAGTTAATCTTTTGATCAGATCGACTATGATCAAGTCCAGTCTTCACCTATCAACTGATGATTGGTTTATGTAATTAACCGGTATACATGTAATGTGTGATGAGTTATCATCCACCGACACTTTAGCGGTGTTTCTGTGCCATGTTACCAAATGTGTCTAGATGCACTGTACCTAGGAAATTGTAATCTAATCCTATTGGACCGACATGAAATCAAGTTCCTATTTAAGGACATCATGTCTAGGGTTTTGAGAGAAATAGAAGTTGTTATGTGCGAGTCTTTTGAGAGGAAAGGTATCTTGTGATTGAGATTGAGAGTGCAAAGCATAGAAGACTGAAGTAATGCTTGAATGCATTAACAAGGAGTTATTAGGGATCTAATCAAGCATTTTGTGCTACTATCTAGATCATTCACTTGTTGATTACTAATATCTTCGACAAGTCTGAAACCCTTAACCGGGTAGGCCTAGCCAAGCCTATTGTAAATCTTCTAACAAGGTGGTCCACAGTTGTGGATCTGAAATCCTTTAACAGGGTAGTCTTTAACATGACTTATCTCCTAACAAAGATCTGGATTCCTAACAGGATCTGTTCTGGTGAAGAACATTGTAAGACCTTAATTGGTCTGGTTACTATTCTGCAGATAGTTGACTTGTGAGTTTTACTCACCGTGGTTTTTCCCATTTGGGTCTCCACGTCAAAATATCTTGTGTTATGGTGATTGTGCTTTTATGGGTGAATGCTTTATTTGCTATTTGGCTTATTTATGTTTTAACCAGTTTATTGTTTATGCTACTACACCGGTCTACTAGAAAATTGTTTAAGAGTTTGGTTAAGTTTTTAGGCATACTAATTCACCCCCCACCCTCTTAGTATTCATCAGACGCTACTGCAGTCACATTAGTGTCGAGGACACAGGTTTGCAAAATGTCAGGAATGGATAGTAAACAATTAACGGATGAATGTTTGGTCTGTATGATGCTTTGCTCAATGGTTTCAAGCTCAAATATGAGCTTAATAAGTGCTAGAACATGTCTAGGGGAATGCCAACTAAAGTGATTGCTCATATGGAGTGAAAAGTGCAAAGTATGCAATTTTTTGACACTAGAATGATAAATTCTCAAGTTTTCTTTGATTGTTTGATTTAAGGCCTCATATACTAATTTATTGTTGCAAATGCCTATGCAGTTGGGCGTAATATTGCTGTCAAACAGATAGTTAAATAGAAAATATGTTTTGTGGCTTGTCCTCTACTTTATTTATATTAAATATCCTACCAGTTTTTTGTTCTGATAGGGTTTATGAGTGAAACATTTTTGTGCTATTTGGTCATGTGAGTTGGTTCTTAGTTTAGCAATCATGATTTTATTAATGAGGTGAGTAACCTGGTGAGGGTAGGCTAGTTTGGGGTTGATAGTGTACATATAATGCAAAGTTTTTTCTTGGTGTTTCATTTTAATAATTTTATCATCCTTCAATAGGCTGTTTGCAATTATGGTTTGGATAATTGTTTCAAGGTTGTCCAATTTTTATGGTAGCGTGTGTTCATGAATATCCTAATATTTTAACTGTTTATTTGAGTCTTCTTTCCAACTTTTTAGCAAAAAATGGATAACTTTTACAATGTCGCTAACACTGAATGAACATGGTTGGAGACAATTAAGCTTTACCCAAACAAGCCCTTGAAAGTAACATGGTAGATGCAGCAAGACACATTAGAAAAACACATGGAAACAAATGTTATAGCATAGATTTAAAAATTGTGGGAAACTTGCAAATACTCACGAGTTGTAATGTCCCCTCTTCTTTAGTTACCATTCAGTTGCTCAGATTCACCTGTCATCCATCTCCACAGGTGAAGTTCGGTGTTTGGAGATGAATTCGCTAGCCAAAGGGGATCTAGACTTAGTCATCTTATGACTTTGGTGGAAATAATAAAGTCGCTTTATAATATAAAGTTACATAAGTTAAAAAGTTAATTTAAAAGATGTTTATTAAAGACTTTATTAAGTTACCTTGCACACATCCCTAGGTGGTAAAGAAACTTTATTATGGCCCCTTCTTAATGACTAATTACCCCCTCATTGCTGGTCAAACTTCTTTAAGGAGAAAAGATTCCTTTGGAATCTTTAAATGATGCCAAATAGTACGATGATGGTTTGAGGGGTAAAAAAGAGGCATGGAGTTGGAAAGACGTATCATTTTTGTTTTGGAAATTATTCATTTGGTCTCTGCAGCAGTCTACCATAGCAGGTACAGCTTGTGGAATCTTGATTGAGGGTGAAACCCTTCAATCTTGGACTAGTTGGACGTTACCCCAACCTTCTACATCACTCCAGCACTCATATTTATGCACTTATCAGGCCATTGGGGCCCCAGATTCCTTTGTTTTAGACATCAGATTTCAGGGAAAGTGGAATTGATTAGATCTGGACGGTTTTGGAGAGAGTTCTTTGCAGATCATTAGTAATTAATGCCAGCCATACTGTTTATCAGCCAGCCATACCCTAGCCTGGAGGTGTGGTTGCCAAATAAATAAACTAGGGATATTTAGGAGTTGGAATTGGGATTAATTTTATTGTCAGCAATAAGGAAGAACAGATCCATGGTTTATTTAGAGGAATTCCAGTACATGTGGTCTACAGAAGCAATTCATTGAGGAAAAGGGACATAATTTGGGAATCTTGCCTGGCAAGAATTTGGAATTCCAACTAGGTCTGAATATTTCTTCAGTATTAGTTTTTGGTAATTATGCTAGAGTTAAATGAAGTCATTTGCAACCCTTAGTAG
This sequence comes from Cryptomeria japonica, assembly GCF_030272615.1. Classification (NCBI taxonomy): domain Eukaryota; kingdom Viridiplantae; phylum Streptophyta; class Pinopsida; order Cupressales; family Cupressaceae; genus Cryptomeria; species Cryptomeria japonica. Next base: position 662,233,439 of record NC_081414.1, read on the forward strand.
CAGCTAGAGGTGCTTAGAGCAACCATTGTTTCAGTTCAGGCTCAAATTCTACCTTCAAACCCTGGCGTTGGACTCCTGGTAGGCCCTGAACGGCTTATTTCTATGAAGAATCCTCTTTATTAATTATTTGTACTTGCTGCAATTAATAATCAGAAGTCTGGAAACTATTATCAGTTCTATATTTATTGTATTGCATTTATTATTTTTCATGTTTTGTCAAAAATCCAAAAAACTACAAAAAATTGAAAATACAATAAACTTCCAAAAACACTTTTCGCTGGTCAAAGAATTTGAATTTGTAAACAATCAGCAGTTTGGATAAGAATTCTAGTCATGGATCTTTTAGTGTTATCAAAGCGATGATCCTGCCAGCCTGTGGGTCATTAGAGTAACTCTATGCAGCGGGGCAGATTTGGTACCTACAGATATTACACATGCAGGAGACCTAGAATGGATTTAAATTTTGTCACAGAACCACCCTTTGAGACTAATATGGGTGATATACCTGAAGGACAGAGGAGCCCACCCAGACAGGAGAGACAGATTCCACTCAATCTTGATGGGATTATGAGGAGCTTGGCTGAAGCACAACCAAGAATTGTTGAAGCAATCAACAGGTTATGAGACACACTTGATAAAATGGATTTGGGAAATAATAGGGGAAGGCACAGGAGCCGTAGCAAGACAATATCAACTGCAGGAAGTAGGGGCAGCAGTAGAATTCCATCTTCCTTGAGTAATGCATCCATCACACCACGGAGAGACAGGACCAATACTAGGATAGCGGATAGGCCTATGCTCCCACGGTTCACTCCTATAGATGTACCATCGTTGGCTGAGCCTCCGAATGGAATCACCTTCTAGGACACAGTTATGGCTGCTAGCGATGAGTGGGCACGTCTACCAGCACATGTTAGAGATGCATTCCCCTTGCATCAATATTGTATGCAGTGCCGTGATTCCGTGAGGGGACAGAATGACAGGGGACCTAGACAACAGTGGAATAATGATCTGAAGAAGGCTACAGATAAGCTGATTTTATCCACTTTTGATGGTAGTGGTTCCACTAGTGCACGAGCGTGGGTTCACAAGCTAGATATATACCTCTCCTTGAAACCCATTGCTGAAAACGAGGCCATTCATATTGCTGTGCTACATTTAGAGGGTGTCGCATATGACTGGTGGCACCATGGATTGGTCATGTAGAATCACGCTCTCATTCATTCATACGTAGAGTTCACAGAGAGGCTGATTTCCAGATTTGACAGGAAAGATGTGGAACTTTATTACAGGAATTTAGCTCTCCTCAAACAGTCGGGTCATGTGGATGCATATATTAATGAATTTCAACGTATAGCAGTGATGTTACCGTAGATGCTTGATAGGAGGATAGCTATGCTCTTCATAGAGGGACTTCATGAGAGATACCGTGGTTTAGTCAAGGCTTTGAAGCCTAAGACTTTGCAGGAGGCTATTTAGCGCATGTTAGACTTGGACACCACTTCTCCATCCTCCACTTTTCAGCAAAATAAAAACTTTCCCAGGAACTCCAAACCCTTCCAGAAGCCTTTCAATCCATAGAAGGGTAACACATCTTCTCCTAGGATTGATCAGGAGACTAGAAATGAATTAAGGAGAAAGAAACTGTGTTTTACTTGTAAGGAACCTTGGGAACCGGGTCACAGATGCCTTGGTAAAGGCAAAGCTCATCTCATTAAAGTGAGCTCAGATGTGGAGGATGAGCACATACAGGACACTGATAATGAGGGAGAGCATATTGAGTCTCCCCAGATTGAGCTTGACTCTACTGATGCACAGGCTACGACCAATGTTACCATGGCCACTCTTTCCAGTTATCCTAAGTTCCACGCTTTCAGATTGAAGGGAACTATTCAAGGCAACATGTAGTGTGTTTAGTAGATACTAGAGCGACCCATAACTTTATTGATCAACATGTGGTAGAGAGAAGTGGGTAAAAGAAATTTTTTAGGATTTGGTGTGAAGGTCGCAGATGGTGTAGTGTTGGGATGCACCAAGAGGATTCCTCAGCTCAATATCCAGATGGGGGACTACACTATGACAGATGACTTTTATGTTTTATCCTTAGAGGTTTATGATACAGTTATAGGTATACAGTGGCTATAGGGAATTGGTAGATATGTCATTGATCACTGCAGAATACAGTTGGAGTTCTTAGCTGATGGTAAGAAGAGAATACTGAGGGCATTATCGGATGGAGGCCCCAAGGAGGTTTCCTCTCGCAGGATGGAGACTATTATCAGGTACAAAGATATCCTTAGGGCTACACAATGCTTCATTTCATCTAAAGCACCTTCATCTTAGGATGGCGATTCATATCACATTGACATACAACAGATTTTAGATAAACATGGGGTGGTGTTTGGTGATATACCTCCTAGAGTACCACCTGATAGAGGCTTTGAGCATGTGATAGAATTCGAGGATGGAGCAAAACCAGTCATGACCACTCCTTACCGCCATCCTAAGGCCTACAGAGATGAGATTGAGAAAACCACCAGGGAACTTCTGGACATGGGATTCATTAGACCGAGCTCCAGTCCCTTTGCTTCTTCAGTTGTGTTGGTTAAGAAGAAGGATGAGACCCTACGCATGTGTATTGACTACCGTGTACTTAATAAGAAAACCATTAAGAATTGGTAACCCATTCCATGCATAGATGAGTTGTTGGATGGGCTTCATGTCTCAGTTTGTTTTTCGAAGATTGATCTTCGATCAGGGTATCACCAGATTAAGGTGTGGGAGTCTGATATTCACAAAACAACCTTCAGATGACATTATGGTCATTACGAGTTCTTAGTGATGCCTTTCGGTTCACTAACGCCCATGCTACAATTTCAGTCATGTATGAACCACATAATTAATAAGCATCTGTGTAAGTTTGTATTGGTATTCTTTGATGATATATTGATTTACATCAGATCATGGGAGGAACATCTGAGGCACTTAGATGAGGTATTGAACATTATGGAATTTCAGTCCTTGTATGCTAAGATGTCCAAACGCGAGTTTGGGCTCACTGAGATTTTATACTTGGGTCATGTGATAGGAGTTGATGGAGTCAAAGTCCATCAGGAAAAGATCCAAGCTATTATTGATTGGCCACCTCCCAGGAATATTTCAGAGTTGCGTGGTTTCCTTGGTTTATGTGCTTATTACAGGAGGTTTGTAAGGGTTATTCTCAGCTTGCAGCACTGTTGACAAATCTCACCTGGAAAGGGGCTTTCAGATGGACTCAGGAAGCACAAGAGGTATTTGATAGACTTAAACAGGTGATGAACACTTGTCCTGTGTTGGTACTTCCTGATTTCACCCAACCTTTGGTGCTTGAATGTGATGCTTCAGGAGAAGGTGTGGGTGCAATACTTGTGCAAAATCAGCATCCTATTGTGTATGAGAGTAGAAAACTGAAAGACAATGACAAATTATACTCTACCTATGATAAAGAAATGTTGGCTATTATGCATGCTCTCACAAAATTCAGACAGTACTTAGTGGGGAGGAAATTCATTGTTGAACTGATCATAACAGCCTTAAATACTTCTTAGGACAAAAAGATCCTAATGAGAGGCAGCAAAAATGGGTCAGTAAGATCCAAGCATATGATTTTGACATTGAATATGTCAAGGGGAAAAGTAATGTAGCTGCTGATGCATTATCTAGAAAGGCATCCATTGCTGCCCTTTGTTCATTGAGTGAGATTTCAGCTGATTGGAAATCTCAACTTTTAGTAAAGTATTCCAAAAATCAGCATGCATGTGAAATTATGGATGGGATCATTCAGGATGACCGGTACACAGTTGTGGATGATGTGATTTACTACAAGGGGAGAATTTATTTAGTTCTGGAATCTAAACTAAAAAATCAGATTTTACATGCTTTTCATGACACTCCTGGAGCAAGACATCAGGGGTATGGTAAGACTTACAGGCAGATTAGAGAGAGGTTCTCTTGGAAAGGCCTCAAAGATGATGTTTTACAACATGTAAGGGAGTGTATTACTTGCCAACAAATTAAAACTGAAAATACACACCCTGCTGGTCTGCTGCAACCATTACCCATTTTGGAGCAAAAATGGACGGGTATTTCAATGGTTTTCATCATGGGTCTTCCCAAGGTGCAAGGAAAGATTGCATATATGTAGTAGTAGACAGGTTGACAAAATATGCTCATTTCTTTCCCATAGCAGTAGCATATACAGCTTCACAGGTTGCTGATCTGTTTTTCAGAGAAGTATTTAGGCTCCATGGTCTTCCAAAGACCATTGTCAGTGACCGTGACAACCGGTTCATGAGTTCTTTTTGGCAACAATTGTTTAAACTTACTGGCACCAAGTTGACACCTAGCACCAACCATCATCCTCAAACTGATGGACAAACTGAGATTGTGAACAAGTGGCTTGAGGGGTATTTACGCAACTATGTGTCAGGACAGCAACGGACATGGGTTCGTTGGTTATATTTGGGAGAGTTTTGCTACAACACGACACATCACATGTCTATTAATATGTCTCCTTTTTGTACACTACATGGTTATGATGCTTTGACATTCATGGATTTGGCACTTGGAGATAGTAGAGTACCACTGACACAGGATTGGCTTCAAGAAAGCCAAGACATTCTCAAGGCACTTAAGGAGAACATTCAGCAAGCCCAGAATCAACAGAATTTATATGCTGATCGCCATAGGATTGAGAGAACATTTGAGGTTGGGGATATGGTATTCTTGCGCCTCCAGCCTTACTGATAGAGTTCTATGAAGATGAGTGGGGTAGAGAAGCTTAAGCCCCGATTCTATGGTCCGTACCGTGTTTTAAGGAGAGTTGGGGAAGTGGCATATGAGATTGAGCTTCCACCAGAGAGCAAGGTTCATAATGTCTTTCATGTATATTGCTTCAAGAAGGCAATTGGACAACACAATGACTTCTTTAGTGTTACCACCCTTGGATGAGGAAGGGAAGTTGATCATGGTTCCAGTTGAGATCTTGGATAGGCGTGAGAGGACATTGAGGAACATGGTGATTAGAGAATTTTTTATTAGATGGAAGAATTTGCCCATAGAGGATGCCACTTGGGAAGGAGAATCTATTCTACAACATCTTGCTCTTCAGGTGCTTGAGGACAAGCAATTCCAGGAAGGGAGAACTGTAATGTCCCCTCTTCTTTAGTTGTCATTTTGTTGCTCAGATTCACCTATCATCCATCTCCACAGGCGAAGTTCGGTGTTTGGAGATGAATTCGCTAGCCAAAGGGGACCTAGACTTAGTCATCTTATGACTTAGGTGGAAATAATAAAGTAACTTTATAAGATAAAGTTACATAAGTTACTTTTTCTAAAAATAGAAAGTTAATTTAAAAGATATTTAATAAAGACTTTATTAAGTTACCTTGCACACATCCCTAGGTGGTAAAGTAACTTTATTATGGCCCCTTCTTAATGACTAATTACCCCCTCATTGCTGGTCGAACTTTTTTAAGGAGAAAAGATTCCTTTGGAATCTTTAAATGATGCCAAATAGTACAATGAGGGTTTGAGGGGTAAAAAAGAGGCTTGGAGTTAGAAAGAGGTATCTTTTTTGTTTTGGAAATTATTCATTTGGTCTCTGCAGCAGTCTGCCATAGCAGGTACACCTTGTGGAAGCTTGATTGAGGACGAAACGCTTCAATCTTGGACTGGTTGGACGTTACCCCAGCCTTCTACATCACTCCAACACTCATATTTATGCACTTATCAGGCCATTGGGGGCCCAAATTCCTTTGTTTCAGACATCAGATTTAAGGGAAAGTGGAATTGATCAGATTTGGGCGGTTTTGGAGAGAGTTCTTTGCAGATCATTAGTAATTAATGCCAGCCGTACTGTTTTGCAGCCAGCCGTACCCTAGGCTGAAGGTGTGGTTGCCAAATAAATAAATTAGGGGTATTTAGGAGTTGGAATTGGGATTAATTTTATTGTCAGCAATAAGGAAGAACAGATCCATGGTTTATTCAGAGGAATTCCAGCACATGTAGTCTACATAAGCAATTCATTGAGGAAAAGGGACATAATTTGGGAATCTTGCCTGACAAGAATTTGGAATTCCAACTGGGTCTGAATAATTCTTCAATATTAGTTTTTAGTAATTATGCTAGAGTTAAATAAAGTCATTTGCAACCCTTAGTAGCAGCTGGAGGTGCTTAGAGCAGTCATTGTTTCGGTTCAGGCTCAAATTCTACCTTCAAATCTCAGCGTTGGACTCTTGGTAGGCCTTGAACGGCTTATTTCTATCAAGAATCCTCTGTATTAATTATTTGTACATGCTGCAATTAATAATCAGAAGTCTGGAAGCTATTATCAGTTCTATATTTATTGTATTGCATTTATTATTTTTCATGTATTGTCAAAAATCCAAAAAACTACAAAAATTTGAAAATACAATAAACTTTCAAAAACACTTTTCACTGGTCAAAGAATTTGAATTTGTAAACAATCAGCAGTTTGGATAAGAATTCTAGTTTGGGATCTTTCACAAGTTGCAACTACAGCTGAGAAACTCACAGTCACTTGGGTGCGAGCATTGATGAGTTGCAGATTTGAATTTGGTTCAAGTACTCGGTGAGTTTGAGTGTACCACTTAGTGAGTCCATGTTTACGGGTCAACCTGCACACAGAATGTGCCTAAAATGCAGGTTTTTTTTCTCTTTTTAAGCTTATGCACACCCTCATTTCACTCACAACGATCAATGGTCTTTGAGCTCTTCTTGTGGTGCTTTTAGGGAATTGTGGAAGTTAGATTTCAAAGATTTTTAGAGATCTTTAATGTTATTTTTTCATGTTTTTTCTAATTTGTTTTAAATTTCTAAAATTTTCCAAGCATTTAGAAACATAATTTTACATGTAGTATTGTGTTTATAAATATATTCAAATTAAGATATGCTAGCTAGGTTTTTATGTTTCTAACACTTGTTTCTTTTGAAATTTATTTTCAATCATGCATTTTTTATTTTTCTTCAGTGTTAGGATTATAGAAATTAAACTAATTTTTTTATTTTTCATTGCCAAGGTTTGTTGTTTGTATTCAATTGCATTAGCAATTGGAAGTCAAAGCATTGGAAACAAGGATGTTGCTGTCAAGCTTGGTGTTGTAGGGCTGACCCCAAGATTGGTCACTGCAACTAATGTGGATTGAAAATGAGTGGGACATTAATTGCCTCAAATACCACCTTGAACGGATTGCTGGCCGTAATGTCAAATTTTTGTCTAATCAATAGAGTCGAAGTTGGTATAGGATATGACTTAAACCCTTGTTTTGACAAGGCAAAAATAATTGGAGAAGATGAGGATAAGTACAAAGTTAGTAACAATGATCAATCCCAACATGATTTAAGTGTTGAAAATAATAGCTAGCTTGGATACCTGATTATTGCATTCTAAATACAAATGTATTCTCTCTTATGTAAATCGAATTTTGGGCTGGACCCAAACATGTAATGTGGAGGAAATTAATTGTAACTTTGGGCTGGACCCAAACTTGTAACGTGGAGACACTTAATTGTAGCTTTGGGCTAGACCCAAACTTGTAACGTTAAAGGCAATAAATAAAATAAATCAATAAACTAAATGCATGCCGACTTGAGGGTTGGCGCCAAAGATGGGATATAAATATAATAGCAAATGAAGTCATTACACAATCATCATCTCATGCAAATGCTATCTGCTCTACTAGCAGCGATCTTTCCTTCACTCATGCGAACTTGTATAAGGCTATTGTGCGAACCCTTCAAGGTTGATTGTATGTGGCGAAGTTGTCAAAGATCTTCATGTGAACTCAATAAGGTCTCCTCTCGTGCAAATCTGATCTAGACATCTACTGCTCCTCCTAACCATCTGCTGTTGATGAGGGCTGCAATCTTCACTGATATAGTGAACAACATTCTGAGATAAGTTATTGCCTTGTAATTGCCTACATTTGAGATAATGCATATTGTATTTGAGGTTGGGTTTTTCACCTCCAAGAGGGAGGTTTTCCCAGGGTATTGGTGTCTTTTGTCTTGTACTTTATTGCTGTTATTGTTCATTCACAGTTTGATTATAATTTAATTGCTTAAATTAACATGTGATTGCTTAAAACTAACATGGTATCAAAGCTTTAGGTTCATTCAAAATAATCAAATTATTTGTTGTCCTTCACTTTCAGTTTGCTGTTTTAGTTTTGCAAGATGGTTATAGGTCTGAAAGTAGAGGACAGACTTGAAGGTGCCCTCAGTTTTACATCATGGAAGGTTCGTGTCCTCCTTGCTATTGAAGAATTAGAGCTGTTGCAGTTTGTAGAAGACAAGGATTTGACTGAACCTTTGGATTCAGAAGATCTAAAGCAATTCAAGAAGAATGCTCTCAACACAAAGAAGTTCCTTATTGATTCCGTGAAGGATCATCTTGGTCCAGTTATCTCCAAACTGAAGACAGCCGAAGAGATGTTTAAACATCTTGAAGGGATATATGAGATCAACAACATCAACCAGACACTTACATTGAGGCAACAACTTCTTCAAGTCAAAATGAGCAAAGGAGATTCAGTTATGTCCTTCTTCTTGAAGATTTCAGAATTGATGGAGCAACCCAGCGCCATTGGAAGCAAAGTTGTGGACAAGGATATTGTCATGATTGCTTTGAATGGTCTTCCTGACTCTTGGGATCCTTTCATTCAAAGCATAAGTGGAAGAGCTGAATTCCCTTCCTTCGATCGCCTCCGGTCAGATTGCATTCAAGAGGAGTCACGCCTTGCTGCCAGAGGAATGCATAAAGGCACTCATGGAGGTGATCAACATGTTAGAAGAAAGGGAGGCCATTGGAAGAAGAACAACTTCAAAAGAGATAGACTTCAAACCTCCTGCTTACTATTCAAGGAAGAAGCAAAGGGATCTTTCATGTGTCCGTTGCTTCAGATGCGACAAGTTTGGACATTATGCCAAAGAATGTCAGAATCCGCCCATGCAAGGAGAGGGCAACCTGAATGAAGTTGCAAACTCAGAAGATAATGACGACTATCTCTTCATTTCTGCCTTGTCTAGCAATGTGCCAACCGATAGTAACACTTGGTTGATAGATAGTTGTGCATCTAGACACATCACGGGATATCGAGAGAATCTCTCAGACTTGATGGAGAAAGAGTCCAAGTTTCATGTCGTAATTGGTGATGATGCTCAGTATTTGGTAAGAGGTTTTGGTTGCACTTCTTTAAATTTAGAATCTGGCATGTCCTTGCATCTTAGTGATATTTTATTTGTTCCTGGAATTGAGAGGAATTTAATTTCTAATTCTGCCCTAGAAGATAAAGGTTATCAAATAATATTTTCTGAGGGTAAAGTACTTGCATGGCCTAAGAAATCTAGTATTAAATCTGCTCGCGTTTTTGGAAATAGATATGATAGTTTGTATAAGCTTTCAGCTAACTCCATTCAAGCACTCATTCATGAAGCTCCTGAATCTAGCGAGCTATGGCATAGAAGGCTCGACCATCTTCACTATCAGGCTCTTCCTTCACTTGAAAAGATGGTTAAAGGTATGCCTAAACTTAATCAATTTCATGATGATGCTTGCAAAGGTTGTGCATTAGGTAAGAACACTAAAAGTCCATTTCATAAAAGTGAAAATAGAGCGAAGGAAAAATTAGCACTTGTTCATTTTGATCTATGTGGACTCATGTTTGTTCCTTCACCTAGTGGATTTCTATACTATGTTACATTTTTAGATGAATTTTCTAGAAAGACTTGGATTTACTTTCTAAAATCTAAAGAATCTAATGAAGTGTTAAGTAGGTTTAAAGAGTTTAAAGCTCTAGCTGAAAATATGTCTGGTAAAAGGATTAAAGTGTTAAGATCTAACAATGGATGTGAATACACCTCAAGTGGCCTCAATGACTTTTGTGTAGAAACAAGAATTAAGAGGGAGTTCTGCGTTCCCTACAATCCTCAGCAAAATGGTGTAGCTGAACAAAAGATTAGAGCCATTGTTGAAGCTGCCAAAGCTATGATTCACGATCAGGTTCTGCAGACCTTCTTATGGGCTGAAGCATCCAAGATTGTAGTGTACATTCAGAATAGATGCCCTCACCGAGTCCTGAAGAACATAACTCCTGAGGAAGCTTTCACTGGAGTCAAACCAGATATCAGCGACCTAAGGATCTTTGGAAGTCCGGTCTATATTCATGTGCCAAAGGAAAAGAGGACTAAGTTAGAGCCTTCCGGGAAGAAGGGTATCCTTGTTGGATATATTGAATCTTCCAAGGCATTTCACATTTACATTCATGGTCAAAAGTATATTGAGGTAAGTAGGGATGTCACCTTTGAAGAGAATATTGCTTTCAAGAAATCTAAAGGTTCTCTTATTGATAATGATAAAGAAGTTAATGATAATCAAGATATGGATATTGATACTAACCCTGAGATTCAGATGGAGTCTATTGAGCCTCCCGAACCTATTGAGCATGATGATTCTCCTGAGCCTCTAGTTCCAATTGATGGACCTAGAGATATTGCAGTTAGCAAGAAAAGACCACTTTGGGTTAGAAGCACAATTCAAGATGCATAAAAGTTTGCAAGTCCTAGTGGCACTTTTAGAGAAAGTAAGAGACTTCAGAAGCTCTCCAACTATGTTGCAATGATGTGCAACATCATTGAGGCTGAACCATCCAACATAGAAGAAGCTCTGAACCAACATGCATGGAAGTTAACCATGGATGAAGAGTATCAATCCATCATCAAGAATGATGTCTGGGATGTTGTGCCTAGACCTAAAGGTAAGTCTGTTGTTTCTTCCAAATGGTTGCTTAAAATTAAACATGCTGCTGATGGTAGTATAGAGAAATATAAAGCTAGATTTGTAGCTCGTGGGTTTTCTCAAAAGGAAGGCATAGATTATGAAGAAACATTTGCTCCTGTTGCTAGATATACTTCCATTAGAACTATTATTGCTGCAGCCAAAGGTTGGAAGTTACATCAGATGGATGTAAAGAGTACCTTCCTTAACGGTGTTGTTGAGGAAGAAGTCTATATTGAACAACCTGAAGGTTATGAGATTCTTAATAGAGAAACTCTTATGTGCAGATTGAAGAAAGCTCTCTATGGCATCAAGGAAGCTCCTAGAGCTTGGTATGAAAGAATTGATAAGTACTTAGTTAGTTTAGGATTTTATAAGAATGATGCTGATCCTAACATTTACTTTAAAGTATTTAATGGTGAAAAGCTAATTTTGGTTTTATATGTGGATGATTTATTTCTAACTGGTGAAGATAGTCTCATCATTAGGTGTAAGAAAGAATTAGCTACTGAATTTGAAATGAAGGATCTAGGTCTAATGCATTACCTTCTAGGGTTAGAAGTGTGGCAAAGACCTAATGAAATTATTCTAAGTCAAGATAAATATACTATTGATATATTGAAAAGATTTGGCATGATGGATTGTAAACCTATGTCTACTCCTATGGAAACTAACTTGAAGAAGTTGAGTATTTTTGCAGCTAACTTTGATTTTGCAGATCCTTCAGAGTACAGGCAGTTGATTGGATTCTTGATGTATCTAATCAACCTTAGACCAGATATTTGCTATGCAGTGAGTGCACTTAGCCAATTCATGAACCTGCCAAAGCATGTTCACTTGGTAGCAGCCAAGCACATCCTGAGATACTTGCGTGGAACAGTTGGCTATGGACTGAAGTATCCAATCAACACAGTAATCAATCTGGAAGGCTACTCTGATTTTGATTGGGCTGGAAGTGTTACTGACAGGAAAAGCACCTTAGGAATCTGTTTCAGCTTGGGTTCCGCTATGATGTCTTGGGCCAATAGGAAACAGTCCTCAGTTGCATTAAGTACTACAAAAGTTGAATACATTGCTTCAAGTGTGGCAACTAGAGAATCAGTTTGGCTTCGCAAGCTTCTTGCTGGGTTGGTTGGACAACCTTGGGAATCCATTGTTATTTATTGTGATAATCAGAGTTGTATTAAAATTTCTAATAATCCCGTGTTTCATGACTGGTCAAAACATGTGGAAACTCATTATCACTATGTTCGTGGTATGGCACAAAGAGGTGCCATCCAGCTGAAATATATCAGCACTGATGAACGGGTTTAAGATGTTCTCACCAAGCCTCTACCTCGAGTGAAGTTTGAGTACTTCAGAGAGAAGCTTGGAATTGTGGAGAACACAACACTGATTGAGAGGGAGTCTCAATCTTAGTGATGCAATTCAGTTTGCATCCTCCACCCTCTACGGGCATCTGCTGTTGATGAGGGCTGCAATATTCACTGATATAGTGAACAACAATCTGAGATAAGTTATTGCCTTGTAATATTCAATTCCTATTTCTTTAGCGCCTGTTGTCTTTTGGACTGCATGTATTACACCCACGTCAACTTCTCAATCTTCCTTTAACGTTGACTTATATTCTACTAAAGGATAGCGTGTGAGTTCTAGTTTTGATTTGACCAACCTTTTTTAATTCATGCCTTCATAAAACTTGCAACTTTATTTTGTCTTTAATATGCTTTGCTGGCTACTTTCTTGTCTCTTGCGATTTGTCTTATTCCTCCCAAACTGCAAGCTCACTCTTTTTTGGTCGTAATCTCCCTGAATCTCCCATGCCCTTGAATATAAGTTCCCAAAGATGTCATGTCATGCTAGGCACAACAAATCGATTCCCTGTAATACTTTGTCTTCATCTACATTTGTTTTCTCATGGCAGAAACCAAGTTCTAGACCCCCACGAGTGTGAAGAGAACTCACAAAAAGCTAAAATAGCAAATTGACCCTTATATCTATTTGATTATACACGACTTTGCACAAACTGAACTCGTACCCAAATTTTAGAATTTGGTGGCCTTTAATTTGTTCATTATGTTTGGAACGACAACCATAATGATAAGGAGCCTTGCTAAAGGTGCTGCTCCATTGTATATAAATCCAGAAAAGGCCACGTAGGCAGATAAAGAAGGATTCAAATATTCCTCAATGAAATCAACTAGCTCCAAGGTCTTCTTTTACCACATAGACAACTCCAAAACCGATACTCCTATTTTTTTTTTTGAAGTTCTGAAATCTTGATTAAAAACTTCAAATGCAAACATTGATAAAACCTCAATCTTGAAATACATAGTGAAATACCTGATCAATATCTCCAACCAATACTAGCCAGGATGGATCTTTCGCCATCGGAGATAGTCTTCTCCAAGTGGGTTTTCATCCCGAGGAAGGCTAAGCCAAACCAAGTCCAACTCCAAAAACCATGTAGAGTTTTCTTCTTATCTGAGAGAAATATAAAAAATAATAAACTCTTACATATAACCAAATGAGCTCCAAAAGTGCCTTTTAAATAAGCTCCTTAGGGCCAATGCCCTAATCACGGTTTGCACTTTTTAATTTGACTTTAAATAAACCTTATGTCTCCTTGGGCACCAATATTAAGTTACTTTATTAAATTAAATAATGTAAAGCTAAATAATTAATTTAGCTTTAATGTCTAGACATTATTTAAAATAATATCCATACACACCTTCAGTTGCGGGGACATTATAGAAACAATGTATAATGATAAGACAATTGAGGACAACGATTTTTACCTTGGAGAATCTGAAATTTTGGAAGAAAACTCTAACAGATTGAGGCAATTGAATCCCTTATCCATAATCTCCTCTCACTAATACAAACTTAGTTCTCTTGGGAACACAAGTAACTTGGAACAATATTGTTTAGGCCCTAAGATCACTTGTGAGTTCTCTAACCTGCCATTGATTTCATTCACCCTCCATGTGTTTCTATAAGTGCTTCTTGCCTTAGGAAATGAAGAGACACAGCACAAGCTTTCGTTTCCTCTTAGAAATGTAGAGACAAAGTACTTTTCATCAGCTCTTGATGGAAAAGACGAAGTGGGACATTTCTCTCTTCCTAGGAAAAGATAAAGTGGGACATTTATCTCCTCTTGGGAAGAGACAAAGTAAGAAGGCAAAGTAGGGTGTCTTCTTCTCTTAAATGCTTTTTTCCTCCATCTTCCAAAAGCCATAACTTTGCATATTGATTATCTTTGTTCTTTGTTGTTCCCATAAGGAATGTACTAGAACAAAGAATAAAGAATACAGTGGCAGCCCATTCAAGTTCCTGAAGGTGAGATGATCTTTGGAATCTTGGGAGTTCATCAAAGATCATCCTATAGCAATGGTGCAAACGGTCCTAACTCTTCCACTGGTAGTGAACAAAGAGAGGTAAATATTTGGGATTGAGGAGAACCTACAACAAATCTTCTAAACAATTTTATTGTTGAGCAGAGAACAATAAATCAGCTTATGGCACAATTGTTGGACATGATGGCCCAGACTATGATGAGCAATAATTCCAATGGCAATAACTATGGTGGAAACAATGGACAAGGTGACAACTTTGTGAATAACAGGACAACAAATCAGCGCATAGTTGGAGCCAATTGTAGACCTTTGATGTTAGTCTTTCCATTGAGAGTCCAACCACAAGCTGGAAATGAGCCTACTTTGACTGATTAGCAAGATCAATTAAGACAAGATTGGATTGATGTAGGCTCCAAATTTTAGCATTGTATATCCCTTCGGGTTATATGGATCTTGAGATGAGGCATATGTCTAATAGGGGCATCGAAGAGCATAACAATGACCTTTGGACGAAGATTCAAAAACTTAGCCTTCCTTTCTTTGGTGGTTCAGGCAAAAATACTTCAAGAGCATGGGTTCAAAAGGCAGACACCTACTTCTAGCTCAAACCCATGCTTAAAAAGCAAGCAATAATGTATGCTGCTATTCATCTTGATGGATTTGCACATGAATGGTGGGATCATGGAATGATCACCATGGGACATGCTCCGATCACATCTTATGATGAGTTCACCGAAATACTCATAGAGAGGTTTGATAAGAAGGATCCTAAACTTCGTTTCAAGGAATTGGCTCAGTTGAAGCAATGGAGCTCATTAGACACAAATATTGTTGATTTTCAGAGATTATCTATGCTGGTCACTAACAAATCAAAAAGAAGGTTGATTGTATTGTTCATGAATGGTTTGATGGATCCTCTAAGGGGATGGACAAAAGCCCTTAGCCACAATAGTCTTCGGGAAGCCATCAAAAAGGCGAGGGACATGGATTTTGCTACAAATAAGAGTAAATATCAGTCCAAGCGGTCCTCATCTTGGAAAGACAAAGACAAAAAGTCTTTCCATAAAGAGTAGCCTAAGCAAGATAGATTGGATGTTGAAGCTCAAAATCAATTACGGAGAAAGAAATTGTGTTTCAGCTGCAAGTAACCTTGGGAACCAGGTGTCTTGCTAAGGGTAAGGTGCTTTGTATTGAACTCATTTTTTATAATGAGGGGGAAGAAAAGAAAAGAAAAAATTAAGGCAAACGATCTTATTGAGTCAAATGAAGAGCAGCCGCAGGAAGATAAAGAACCATCTAAGGATGTGAAAGGTGAAACTATTACCGCTTTGTTTGGTACACCTTGATACAACACTTTTTGGGTGCATTGAGTCTTGTAGGGGTAGCGAGTGACTGTGTTGCTCGACAATGGGGCTACTCACAATTTCATAGATTCAATCTTAGTTGCTAAGAGATGCCTCCAAACTGAGGAGCATGAGGGCTTTGATGTTATGGTGGCTGATGGCTATCAAATGTAATGTCTAACAGAGGCTCCATAGTTGAGTATTTCTCTAGGCAACTATACTGTTACTGATGATTTTTATGTGGTCAACTTAGGAGAAACTGATGCTATTTTGGGCATTTAGTGGATGCATTTCCTTGATAAATGGAGTTCTCATTCAAGGTTGATGGCAAGAAAGTGGTCTTGAGGGGAATGCCCAATGGTACACCCATAGTTGGTTTTTAGCGAGATTCGTCTAGGGAGACCCTAGACAGAGGGTTTGAGCATACAATTGAATTAGAGGAAGGAGCAAAGCCAATAATAACAACTACATATAGACATCCAAAGAAGTGCAAAGATGAGATTAAGAAACCATCAAGGAGTTGTTAGATATGGGTCACATTAAGTGTAATGTCCCCAATATAATTAAATAATATTAATTATTGTATGGCCCTAAATTTAATAATAAAATCTTTTGGGCCCCCTTTTTATTTTTTAGTGAAGTTTATGTTTGTCGTGTCAGCCCATTTGTAACCCTTCGGGAAGTTTCCCGGAGCCCATATATATGGCCAAGTTAGTCTTTGTCATAGGTATGCGAATTTGGTATTTTTCTCTGATTGTGCGAATTCTTGTTGGAGTTCTGTTATCCGCCATTTCGGAGGTGAAAGACCCTCCCTACTTGGTATCCGCAGTTTCAGTGGGATTCATCCCTCACCCTATTCTGCTTTGTGTACTTGCTCCGGATCTGGCAAATCTGGAAACTCATCATTGTTGAATCAAATTTTACTTCAGGCTTCATTTCTGGTATACATGCATGTTAAAGGATTCTTATCACTCAAAGTTCAATACTTGGTATACGTGCAGAAGATCAATCTGTGAAACCGAAGGTAACTCATTGAACCACCGTACCACTCGGCAACCTTCCACACGTACCACTTCACCGTACGACCACTCCTACCTCACACCACCGTACGATCTCTTCCTGTATGACCATTCAATCCCCACACCACCGTACGACCTCTTCACAGTACGGTCACTCCAATTCACACCACCGTACGCCCTTTTCACCGTACAACCACTCCATCCTCAAACCACCGTACGACCTCTTCATCATACGACAACTCCCTCTGCTTCACTCTGTACGCCCTTGCCGGTGCAGTATCGTATGACTAGGAACATTTCACACCGTACGAATTTGCCGTACTGTCTGGGAACATTACAATGGTATCAGAGCTGGTGATTCTGCCAGCCTGTTGAGAGAATCATGGTACCGAGTGAAGGATTGATAGATGCGCTGAGGGAGTTAAGAAATCAGCAAGAGCTCTGCCAAATCCTCGCAAGAAGGCCTTCCATATGTTCTCTATCCCAGATTTCGGCGGATTGGAAGGAACATCTGTTGGTTGAATACTCCAAGAATACATTCGCATGCGAGCTGATGGATGGTCAAGTGCAGGATGACATATACAAGGTGGTTGACAACATCATTTACTACAAGGGAAAAATCTATTTGGTGCCCGAGTCCAAGATGAAGGAAATAATTCTAAAAGAAATGCACAACTCTCCCTTGGCCAGCCACCTGGGATATCTGAAGATCTATAGACAAATCCGAGACAAATTTTCTTGGAAAGGCCTTAAGAATGACGTTCTGCAATACATGCGTGAATGCTCCACCTGCCAGCAGAACAAATCCGAGGACACCTTACCTGCTGGATTGTTTCAGCTGTTGCCAATCCTCGACCAGAAGTGGGATAGCATCTCGATGGCTTTCATTACCGGGCTTCCCAAAGTGCAAGGAAAGGATTGCATCTTCATTGTGGAAGATCGTTTCACCAAATATGCCCATTTCTTTGCCATCTCCACCGGATGCCAGGCAGTTGAAGTGGTCGACTTGTTCTATCGTGAGGAAGAGCGACATCTACATAAGAAGAACCTATTGCAGATGAGTTTTGAGATTCCAGACCATCATTGGGAAAGGACTGATTGGCATGATGGCATGATAGGTTGGGATCCGGGCATCGATGTGTTTGATGATTGGCTTCAGAGGGAACTTGGCGACTCCGGGCATGGCAACATTTATATCAAAGTGGAGTAGCGGAAGCTGGAGGGAGATTTACTCTTCTTGCTTACTTCCATGTGCGTGCACGTGGTCATGTTGCGGCATGGAGATTTTAGATACGGCTATCGGTGTTCGCGCCTAGTTTGGGACCTTGGATCTCCACAGTGGGCTAACCATTTGATGACGGATTGCTTCAAGGCAAGCAATCTTTGGGCGACGAGGATTTGTAATGTCCCCAATATAATTAAATAATATTAATTATTGTATGGCCCTAAATTTAATAATAAAATCTTTCGGGCCCCCTTTTTACTTTTTAGTTAAGTTTATGTTCGTTGTGTCGGCCCGTTTGTAACCCATTGGGAAGTTTCCCGGAGCCCATATATATGGCCGAGTTAGTCTTTGCCGTAGGTATGCGAATTTGGTATTTTTCTTTGATTGTGCGATTTCCTGTTGGAATTTTGTTATCCGCCATTTCGGAGGTGAAAGACCCTCCCTACTTGGTATCCGCAATTGCGTTGGGATTCATCCCTCACCCTATTTTGCTCTGTGTACTTGTTCCGGATTTGGCAAATCTGGAAACTCATCATTGCTGAATCAAATTTTACTTCTAGCTTCATTTTTGATATACATGCATGTTAAAGGATTCTTATCACTCAAGGTTCAATACTTTGTATGCGCGCAGAAGATCAATCTATGAAACCAAAGGTAAACCATTGAACCACCGTACCACTCGGCAGACCGTCCACACGTACGGCTTCATCGTACGGCCACTCCTCCCTCACACCACCGTATGATCTCTTCCCGTATGGCCATTCCATCCCCACACCACCGTACGACCTCTTCACCGTACGGTCATTCCAACCCACACCACCGTATGACCTCTTCACCATACGGCCACTCCATCCTCACCACCGTACGACCTCTTCACCATATGACAACTCCCTTTGCTTCACTTTGTACGCCCTTGCCGGTGCACTACTGTATGGCTAGGAACATTTCACACCGTACGAATTTGCCGTATAGTCTGGGAACATTACATCAAGCACAACTCGGGTCCCTTCGCTTCTTCTGTTGTTCAAGTAAAGAAGGACAAGACATTGAGAATGTGCATTGACTATTGTTCTTTGAACAAGAAGACAATAAAAATAGATACCCCATTCCCAAAATTGATGAGCTGTTTGAGGAGGTGCATGGTGTAGTTTGGTTTTCCAAGATAGATTTCAGATCCAACAATTTAGATTTCCAATATAAATCATAGTCTTGGGTACGATTAGTTTAGATTAAGAGAGCGGGATATCCATAAGACTTCTTTTAAGTTTCATTATGGGCACTAAGAGTTTCTAGTTATGCACTTTGGGTTGACCAGTTCTCTCTGAACTTTCCAATCTTGTATGAGTCATGTCTTCAACAAGCAGTTGTAGAAGTACTTACTAGTGTTCTTTGATGACATTATATGCTAGAGCTTCTAAATGTGAGTTTGGAATGACAAAGATCCAATATCCAAGATACATTATCAATGCTCTGGGAGTTCAGGTGCATCAATAGAAGATATAGTCATTCTTGGATTGGGCACCATCGAGGACTCTTACGGAGCTGTGAGGTTTCTTATATTTGTGCAGCCATTATAGGAGGTATGTTAAGGGCTTTTCACAGCTTGGGGCACCTCTATAGACCTGACTAAGAAAGGGGCCTTTAGATGGATAGGAGAAGCTAAACGAGCATTTTACAAGCTTAAGGAGGTGATGAACACTTGTCCAGTTTTAGCCTTGGCTGATTTTACCTAGCCCTTTGTGGTGGAATGCAATGCATCGGGTGAAGGTATTGGGGCAGTATTGATGCAAAATAGACAACCCTTTGCAGAGATGCAAAGAGGCTTTACTCCATCTATGACAAGGAGATGTCACCATGATGTATGCATTGGCAAAGTTCAGATAGTACCTGGGTAGGTGGGAAATTTGTGGTTAGGACTGATCACAATAGCTTGAAGTATTTCTTGGAACAAAAGGATCTTAATGACAAACAATAGAAATGGGCTAGGAAAATTGAAGCATATGACGTCGACTTAGAGTATGTTAAGAGTAAGGAGAACATTGTTGTGGATGCCCTTTCCAGGAAACCCACTGGTTGTGCTTGGATGGAGATCTTAGCTGATTGGAAGGGTCACCTTTTTGTTGAGTATTCCAAGAATACTTTTGCATGTGAGGTGATGGATGGGAAAGTTCAAGATGACAAATATACGGTGGTAGGTGATGTCATCTACTACAAAGACATAATATATTTAGTTCCAGAGTCTAAGGTGAAGGAGAAGATAATGAGAGCCATCCATGACATCCCTTTGACATGACGTCCTTGATACCTTAAGACTTACAATGCTATTAGAGAGAAGTTCACTTAGATGGGCCTCAAAGATGATGTCTTGTGTCATGTCAGAGCATACATTTCCTTTTGGTATGCTACAATCATTTCCCATCTCAAAGTAGAAGTGGGAGAGTATATCGATGGACTTCATCACTAGTTTACTAAATGTATAGGACAAAGATTGTATCTTCGTAGTGGTTGATTGGCTGACTAAGTTCACTCATTTCTTTGCAATCTCATCAGAATACAAAGCACCACAAGTTGCAAATTTGCCTTTCACGGAGGTGTTTTGGCTTGATGGGTTGTTGAGGAATATTGTCAATGACAAGGATAGCCGGTTCCTCAGTGCATTCTGGTAGGAGCTATTTAGGCTAGTTGGCATAGAGTTAACCCCTAGCATGAGTTACCACCCTCAGATAGATGGCCAAACAGAGATTGTGAATAAGTGGGTTGAGGGGTATATGTAATTTTGTTGCAAGGTAGTTGAAGGCTTGGATCATATGGTTGCATTGAGTCATTTTGATATCTTGATAGACCGAATCAATTCCTTTGGTCACCATCCGGATTCTCCCCTCCCCTCCCGACACATGCCTGGACCGAGGGGCCTTTCAGTCGAGTGATTTCGTCCCTCTCCTCTCCTCAAAATAATTGAGTCTTCAGGACTGTCTTTCTTTCCAAGGGCTTTTGAATCCCCCTGCCTTCTATCCATCCTTCCTTCCAGTCGATCGATTGTCAACATTGCTATAACACTTTGTATCATATGTCGATAGGGATGTCTTTATTCTAGGCTTTGTATGGATATGATGTGCCTTCATTTCTCAATGTGGCTTTTGAATACATCAAGGCTACCGAAGCCAAAGATTGGATTTAGGAGAGCTAGGATATCCTTAAGTCTCTTAAGGATAATTTGCAGATTGCTCTAACCAGTGGAAGATTTATGCAAACAAGGACAAAGTTGAGCGTAGCTTTGAGGTTGGGGACTTGGTCTTCTTAAGATTGCAACCATACAAATCATCTAAATTGAAGAGAAGTGGTCTAGAGAAAATAAAATCATGATTTATGGTTCTTATAAAATAATTAGGAGAGTAGGGGAGGTGGCCTATGACCTTGAACTACCAGAGAGTAGCAAGATCCATAATGTGTTTCACGTGTTGTGCCTCAAGAAGGCACCTGGCCACCATATTACCACTTCAATAGAGCTATCGCCACTGGATGAGGAATAGCAGTTAGTTTTGGTTCCTGATGAAATTCTGGAAACTAGGGAGAATAAGTTGAGGAGTAGGACAATTAAAGAGTATTTTGTTACATGGAGGAACTTGCCCACAAAGCATGCCACTTGGGAAGGAGAGCAGATTCTACAACATCCTAATGTGTAATAAATTGAGGAAAAACAATCTTGGGAAGGGAGGAGTGTAATGTCCCCTCCTGCTTAGCACTCCGGAGGGCTTATTATTGTATTTAATTCTCATAGGCTATAGTCGGGTTTAAGGGAATTAATTAATTCAATTATCTAATATTAACCCTCAAAAGTAAATCGTAAGAGTAATACTGTTTAATTAATTTAATAAGTATTAAAGTGACTCTAATGTTGATTAAGTGAAGATTTAATAAAGTCACTTTATTATTATTGCCCCTCAAAATCAAAATTTATAATAAAAAGGGAAAATCAAGACTTAAAGGAGGAAGATCAAAGGGTGACTCCAGTGGGTATAAAAGAGCGGTTTGGGCTTCATTTGTGTCATGCTTGGTTTATTTTTGTTTTGATATGGAGAGCCTTTTGAAGCTAAAACCTTAGGATAAAAATTCTTAAGGTTTGCTGGTTTCGATAGTGCAATTATCTGCCCTAGCCAGTTTGTTCAAGATATTGCCTCTGATATTTCATGGTTCATTTGTAGAGTATATCCATTTTGTGAAGCCTCCTTTAGAGACAAAATTGCATGGAATTTGGGGCAAATTTATAACCATGGGGACCTTGCCAAAGGTTTTTATTTTGGGAGTTGAAAGGAAATATCCCTAAAGTTATAGTATCGACGTTGGAGGATAAATTCATTTTATTATTTCATATTGGCAAAGTTTTTCTCATTTGTGGCCTTGCTCAAAATTATTATTTCTAATGTTTGAAGTTTATAGCATTATTGATTATTTGGTGTTGAGGATAGTTTGTAACTGAAATATTTCATCATCGGCTATTCTTCTTGGTATTATTATTTCTAGAACTGGCTTCTACATTTTTGTTTTCAAGTTCCTTTTTGGGTGGATAGTATTTCCAGCATGAGGTATAACTTATGGGTGAGTGAATCAATTCAGATTTGGCAATATTGTTCATCTGTTATGGCGTGATGGTTAGATTCAAATCGCAGTTCCTCTCTTAAGCTATTCGTACCTTTTGAATTCAGTGTAATTTCAGGTATCCTTCAATGGAGAAACATCTGTATTCATAGGGGTTGTTTGGAAACGATTTTGCATCCTTGCCTTGAGTTCTTTCCCCTCTTGCGTGGGTCACTTGGAGGTTGTGGGGTTGCTTCATCAATGACACTTATAGTAGAGGATTATTCCTTCTTGGCATTGGATATTTTCATCCTTGTAGGGATTCAAGCAGCATTCCCTTTCCAAAGAATGTGAGTTTATTGATAGCAGTGACTCTATACATTCCAGGTGATTACTATGTATTCATTATTGTGAGATTTTGAAGTTATAGATTAATGTTAGCAACCATCAATGCTAAACATTCTCTATATTGCCTAGATTCTATTGGAGAAATTTTCTATACTGTTGTAATTTTCTGGAGTATTATGATTATTTCCATAACTCTGGTCTACTGCTCTATTGAAGATGTTAGATTTCATATTTGTAATAATTGTTTCTTTCTTTGCTATCTTTATTCCTATTCCTTTAAATATCTTGAATGGCAATGTTACATTTCATTGATTAAACAAACAAACTGCCATATATGCAAAACGAGAACATTCAAAACAACAGTTTTAAAGCTTGCTTAAGTTTGAAAATTGGTGTGTTGGGAAAGGGAACTTTATAATGTGAGCTCTAAACTTCATATCGGGCATATTCATTTCAATCGTTGCATTTTATTTTGAGGCTTCTTGATTGCATGAATAATAATCTCCACTAGGGCGTGAAGCTACGAGAAACTCATTGGAGATTATTGTTGATTGATGGGGTTGTGATTTGGCTGGGCATGACCATGTATTGCTAGGTCATGGCTTTAGTGTTGACTTGGTGGTTAGCTCCTCCTTGGGGATTGGTGACATGGCTTAACCTACTCCTGTGGGTCAGATTAAATCTGGCATTTGTATTGGGCGTTGATAGTTCAAGCTTTTGGCGCAACAACAAACGATTCCAACATTTCGTATCACAGCCTTGGGTCATGGGTTCGAGTCTCCCTTTAGTGGGTGCTTGTTGATGTGTCTTTTGTACACATGCGAACACAGAATAAAATACCAAGGTATCTTATCCTCTCTTGAACAAAGTTTCCTGATTGCTGAAGATCTCGCCGAAGGATCAGTCAGAGTAACTCCAAGGTTCTTGTATGTAGGGTCTCTACGTGTGGATAAGCTTCTCGTGGTATGATGTGATTTTGCTGGAATCACAAGGGGACTTACGTTTGATTGCCTGAACGTCTGATTTGCTTTGGATATTGCTGGAACGTGAGATTTTATTGGCCATTGATTTTGAAAAAAAGGAAAAAGGAGAAAGGTTGAAATGGGATCTATTTCTAATATTGAGAATGTAAGAGCAATGAATGACCTTTGATGAAATTCTAACTAAGTCTTGCTTTGATATCCCAGGACCATCTCCACAAGGTTAATGCGATCTTTTGAGGAAAGTTTTATGATGTTCAGATCACCGCTACAAGCATGGACACCATTAGGCTGATGCATATCAATGAAGAAGCGACAATTGAAGTTAAGCTTAAGCTGAATGATTCAAGTTGACTACACAAGGCAAGTCTACAATCAACAAACTGCTAGTAGTATGGATATACAAATTTCACCATCGATCATACACATTTCTTCCACTCATCTAATAACATGAAATCAAATTTGAGAAGTATAGAGGCCATGCAAATTGTTGAATCGACCCATAGAATTCACCATTTCTTCAATGATGTTTACAAGACTTTTACAACAACATCTTGGCAACAATCTTTGCCTTCTCTTTCTATTCTACTCTAACTATTTCCTACTCTCTGACTATTCAATACTATCTATTCTCTATTAACTAACTATTAACCTTTACAAATGAGGAGCCAAGGCTTTATATAGAGAGTCCTTTACGAACAGACAACTCTGATTGACTTAGAATCAAAGGCTAGGATTACAAGATAGAAACCCTAATTAGGGTTTGTTACAACAACTTCCTCTAGTCAATGAGAAAATTACATTCCAAGGGCGAGGACCAATAAGAAGCAGGGGTAGGTACATTGAAGTTTGTGTCGCCTCCGATAAATTAGGTACATTGAATCTGGTCATGCTGAGGTGGACCGATCCAACTGGAGGAATGATGACTGGGATGCCACCTTGTTTGACACTTGTAACTTGGTTGATGTTCAATTTGATGATGCTGAGAAGCTAACTTTAATTAACTCTTCTGAAACTATCTGCTTCTTCAACGGCCGTACCCTTGCTTTGACCTCCTTTGTCTTTGATGCGTTGGATGGATGGTGTACCTTTCCTTGACATGCTGGCATCGCCTTTCTTTGTCATCTTGTGGTTCCTTAGTGTGGTGAAGTGAAGGGCTTTGGAGATAGCTGGCAATTCCTTGAACACCTTGAGTCTTCCCTTTTGCCTGTGGAACGTCCTTGACGAAGATGGACTGGAAGAGGTCACCCTTGATGATGATGGACTGGAAGAGGTCGTCCTTGATGATACTGGACTGGAAGTGGTCGTCCTTGATGATGATGGACTAGAAGAGGTCGCCCTTGCCTTGGCCTGGTTTTCTCCATCTGCAAAATAAACCAAAAGGTGATTAAGTACATATGACATGTTCATTTCAACAAAGCATTTTCCACCTTAAATCATCAACAAAAAGACTTCAAAATAAAATTTGCTCAAAATCCTTCCCAGGGACAGGCCCTATAAGAATTTCACCTTGGACCCTTTGGAAGGGTTAGGAGCGATTTTTGCATTCCTGGCCAATTTAGACCTCATTTCATCATTATCTCACAACTAGCCCTTTTGCCTAGCTCAAACAGGGTAGAAAATAGGAACTTCAAAGGATTTCGCTCTGGACCCTCTGGAAGGGTCGGGAGCGAAATTCTAGTTTAGGCTCAAGTTCAATCACTCCTCCACTCTGAAATGTCTTCCAAGGCAAGAATACACTAATCTTCTCTCCACCAAGGCTTGGGAATTCATCTCCTGATCTTCATCATGAGCAATTTAGGTGAAATTGGGAATTTCACTCTGGACCCTTTGGAAGGGTCAGGAGCGAAATTCACTTTTCAGGTCAAAATCCACCCTTCTTTCGCTTACAACCTCTTCTAAGGCAATCTCTAAGGAAAATCCACCTTGATCACTGACTTGGCTCAACACTATCTTGGAGGAAAACATGATATTTTGTGAATTTCACTTTGGATCCTTTGGAAGGGTCAGGACTGAAATTCACCTTTTGCTTGCTTATCCACACTCAATTTCATTTTCTTCACTTCAACTCATCTAGACTCCCTCATTTTGAATCCACTTCTCAACTTGGCAACATTTGTTTGATCCTCACAAGGCTAAAAAAGGAAAATTCGCTCAAAAACCTAGCCAGGGACGGGACCTATCCAGAATTTCGCTCTGGACCCTTTGGAAGGGTCAGGAGCGAAATTCAAGTTTAAACTCAAAATTTGCATTTTTGGTGATCAAAAGTCTTTCCAAGGCAATCCAAATGGTTTCTCTCACCCTTGTCTAGGCCTGACTTCACTCAAATTTTGGAGAAAAAGATGGTTTTTAGGGTTTTCGCTCTGGACCCTTTGGAAGGGTCGGGAGCGAAAATCACTTTTTAGGCTTCTTCCTCCATCCTTTCAACTTGGATCAACCTCAAAATGCAAGAAAACACTTCTCCTCACTCATCCAAGCTATAAAAACCAAAAACTTGACTTGATTTTGCAAGGAAAATAAGTGATTTTAGGAATTTCGCTCTGGACCCTTTGGAAGGGTCAATAGCGAAATTCACTATTTGGCTCAATTCCTTCAAATTTGATAATCATTGGCAAGTCAAAGTCGCACCCAAGGACTTCTTCTTGAATTTATCTTAGCCCACACTTGTTCTAGCACAAAGTTGAGAGAAAAGAGAGGTTTTGAGAAAATTCGCTCTAGAACCCTTTGGAAGGGTCAGGAGCGAAATTTGACATTTTGGTCTCTCCGTTAGGATTATTTTATGGAATATAACATTTATGTATAAGTGATATACTTTAAGTTATATTCCATATATACTGTTAGGATGTTTGAGAATGGTTTCGGACCTCCAGGAGTTATAATGCAAAATCTAGTTAATGGAGGATTCTTCAGCTTTCCAGATTTAGTCAAATTTCAGGATTAGGAAGACATTCCAGACTTAGCCAAATTTCAGGGCATTTGAAGATCAGGATGACATTCTAGACTTCATCACTCACCAACTTGACCTAGCTTAGACCTTCAAGGATGATACTCACTCACCAAGCAAGACACAATTAGCGACAAGAGCAAAACCAGGCCCTAAGGAAGACTCTCAAAGAAACCCTAATTCTGGGACCCCGCGGACTCACCCTGGCTCAAGCAGAGCCTGCTATCCTAGTGATCCCCCTGGCAACACTCAGCATGCAAAGGCTAACAGACAAACCCTAAAAACCTAGAAAGCAAAAAAGTAGGGGTCCCCATTTGCAATGGGGCGATGTGTTAATACGTCACAACAGTGCTGAAGGCTCAGTTGGACTTAAGGGGGAGATTGTTGACTTGGTGGTCAACACCTCCTTGGGGATTGGTGACATGGCTTAACCGCCTCCTATGGGTCGGGTTAAATTTTGTGTTTGTATTGGGCGTTGATATTTCGATCTTTTGGCGCAAGGGCAAACGATCCAACGTTTAGACGCACTCAAACTTTTGATAGATTGATGCCAAGGATGTGCTTGTTTGTGTGTAGTGGGCTTGAAGCTGAAGATGACCACCACTTTAGTTGTATTTCCTTCAGATGAATAGATTTTCAATTCGTGGTGCTAGTTGTGGGAGCTTACTGAAGAGCTTGAGGTTTCATATTGTGGACTTCATAACCAAAAATTTTGTGTAGAGTTTGGACCTTATTTAAATATCTCAAATATTGGTATCCCCGAGCGTTGGAAATATCAATTTCAATTCGCTAAATGAATTAAAGGTAGCTGCCAAATGTATCTGTATGTTAGACCTATGCGTTAATAAGAAGACACATTGTTCTATCCATTTATGCACACAATCAAATCATTTCTATTTAATTAATACATTTTATTGTTTATCTCTCAATAAGAATTCTGCGCAAACCTCTATAATTATCCTTGTAAAAATTGAAAACTATACATCCATGATATTAAACAATTTACTTGAAGAATTATTTTTTCTAGGCAATTGAGCAAGTGATCTTACATACTCTAATGAAGTCAACATTCACAAAAATATTTGGCACCATGATCTAGCTAAATCCAAAATTCAATTATTTGACAATGGAGCTCGGGATTATCTTTTCTCATACTAGTGCTCGAATAGAGACCATCCTATAATATTTGCATCCTTATATCATCTAGCATTGTCAAGCAGCCTGTTTGCAATGCCAATTGGACTATGGACATTTGTCGGCCCCCTAGAAGACCTTGGAAATTGAATGTGGAGACCTTCGTCCAATGATCGTTTTGAGGTTGAAGGTTGAGCAATTGATCAAGTCATTCTGTTGAAATTTTAAAAATCAGGGTTTCAAGTTGTGGTTAGGGTTTCCAAATTTGTCTCTCACTCAAACCCTTTTGTCTCACAATTCAATTTATAAAAGACCCTATAGTTGTTCAAAAGCAGAAAATAGAAGAAAATTCTACAATTTTAAGTTTAGAATTAGCCACTTTTAATTACTTGCAAATACTAGTTTTTGCCAGTGGAACAAAGAGGTCAAATTTCATTCAAATGCTTCTTGCAACATAAAATGAATGTTATGGCAACCAAAATGCATATTTATTCAATCCAAACAACTTGAAATTGGATTGGTAGCAATCATATTTGCGATACATGCCTATTCAATTGAACTAAGTGTTCGCAACTAATCGTTTTGGAGTTTGAGTGTGCATGGTTGATCTCAAATCGGCACAAGATCTATGATTGTTAGCGATTTGACCTTATTTAAAAATCCATCATCTACATTGAAAAGTTTTGGCCAATCACCATTCACCATGTGAGAAAGTACTCTAGATGTCATCGTACAAGCTTGTGCATCAGCCGCCTCCTTGGACACGTGTCATCATTCTATGTGCTCGCACTTTGCATTTGGTCCCTCACTTTTGTCTTCAGAAGCTTGTGCTTGAATGCCATGTGGATTGCACTCTTTAAATGTTCTTATGAATGCCTGTAGACCCAAGAGATGCAATATCAAACCATGGTCTCAAAGTGTTAACAAGGCTTTGACAACTGTACCTACTTGCTCGTGCGCAACTAATCAAGAAATGCTCCACTTGGAGATAATTCATTTCAGCCTCGTTAAAGACTCTTGCTTGTTGAGTAGGTGGCGTCATAGCGCAGCTTTGTAACTCTAATAGAGTTCAAGTTTCTCGAGCTCGTGGGTTTGCACTAAGCTGCCAAGTGTCAACACCTTGCACCGGCACCCATGAATTAAACACTTAGGAAACGTAGGAAATTTTAGAGGGAATCAGGACATGCCAATCATTGGGTTGAAGGGGCCAGTAACATGACTACATGACATGACTTGGGTTATAACTTAAGAAACTGAGCATGAGCAACAACAAGTCATCAACGAATTAAAAGGAAAAGTGACTAAGGCATAAGTGACTCTTAGGGCTTGGACATCTAACCAAAAAATGAAGGACCAAACAAGGCTTGGGAGAGCTAGTAACTTGCAAGGTGCTATGTCATGGTAGGAGAAGTAAATGAAGCTCCAAAGGCCTACACAAGCCGAAGTTATGAGAAGGTGCATAGCACTTTATTGTCAAAGGAGGTCAAACATATAGAAACTTAATTAGGTCCCATTAAGGCCTCATAGAAAGAAACAGGTGTTTATATTATGTTCGACAGATGGAAGGATGCAAAAAATAGACCATTAATTAATGCGATTGCAATGTGCTCTAACTCGACAATGTAACTAAAATTTGTGGATTGTGAGAGGCAGTTGAAAGATGCATAATTTATTGCTGACATTCTTATATAGTGCATTAACAAAGTGAGTCCTCAAAATGTTGTCCAAGTTACAAGAAACAATGTAATTGTAGAGCAGCTATGCAGTCAATTTGGGTTAAGTGATGGAACAAAATGACCACCCCACTCCATGTTCTTGTGTTCTAATTGACTCCCAAATATTATAGTGAAGAGATCCTTGCTATGCCAAGAAGGGTGCCACCGTATTGTGATACAGAAGTTAGTGACGGATTTCTGAAATGGAATATGTAGTTACAAGTGAATTTGCTGATTTTGTAACCTCTAGTGGTCAAATTCCTGTTGTTCATGGCAATTATAGGAAAGATGCTCCCTCTTGGTGGTACCTCAATGGCCACAATTTGCCACACCTCCAAGTCCTCGCGATCAAAATATTATCACAATTAAGTTTATGAATTTTCATGTGGTCTCTAAGTTTGGTTGTCGTTTAAAAATTACTATTTTTAAAGTTAAAGTTTGATTTGCGAAATCTTTAATTTACAAACTCTAATGAGAGCTCTCTTTGCTTCAATAGTTTGCTAGTTCTTATTCAGTTGAACAGAATTGGAGTACATATTCCTTCATCCACTCAGTGAAGTGCAATCAATTGGTATCAAGAAAAGCAGAGGAGCTGGTTTACGTGCATTCTAACTTGCACCTTCTGACTCACAAAAATGATGAGTATAGGGAAGGGGCAACAAAGTTGTGGGATGTAGAACCAGAGCGTACTGGCTTGGATCTTTCTTTTGTTGCATAATCTTCACTTGTTGAGGAGTCGAGTAGCCAACATACTTTTAGTTGAATTGGTAGTGGGCTTCCATCATCAAATGTTGATGATGATCTTGGTCTTGATTATGACCCATTTGATGTTGATTAGTGAACTGGTTACTAATAGTCTAGTTGCATTAATTAGATGTTAAACAATGATTATCTATCATGACTTTCAAGTTTGATCCTTTTGTATTATAAACTGAATCTCAATTAGTATGTTATGTTTCAAATTTTGGAATTTGTAATGGTTTTTTTTAGCATTTGTATTAGTAGATGGCATTCTAAACTTAATTCTGTTTTTATGGCTGCATATATATATCTTTTCTATGAATGTACCCAAAACATAGGCAACCCCCCCAAAATATTTGCCATACCGGTGTATCATACTCACATACCTGTACCAATACCCATACCTGCACCAATCAGCAACTTGGTTTATTTCTGATAAAAAACATTAACTATTTGATAAGTTAAATTCAAGAGTCACTATACATCTTTCTAACGTCTGATTTGTGTGCCTTACAATAGTTGATGCATTCCATATTTTCTGATGGCACTGTTGCTACTCTTTCAAGGTGTGGATGTGGTACAATACCTCTAGAAGCGGCAGCGTATTTTAGTGGACAGGTGATGTGTCTTGGAGGTGATACTTCTTCAAAAGCTATTGCAGCTGCAGAAAGTAATTCACGGGGTATGTCTAAGGCCTATGGGATTTTTACTACCTATTTCATTTCTTGTTATGCTTTTAAATTTGTATTTTCTAATAAGATTCTGATGATTATAAGGATTAGGACAGTTCCAGTTAAGACTATCCCACAATAGAAAATTATTATTTGCACTATCGTCAAATTTAGCATTTGCTTTTTTTCTTGGGGAAAGAATGAATGTGTATGTTCATTTATTCTACTCGTTGTCTTGAAGCTTTTAACTAAATTTATGTCATTTTGCAGAAATAAAAGAGCTCTGTGATGTTCTACATTGGGATGCTACACGCTTGCCTTTACGTAGTGGTTGTGTTGATCGGATTATATGTGACATGCCATTTGGTGTTCGTTGTGGTATGTCTCCAAAATATGAGCAATGCCATAAGGCCCCATTTGCAGAAAATTAAAACCTTTCGTGGAATTCTTACCTAGGCTCATTAAAGGCTGCAGGCTGATATCCATTCTAGATTGCATAAAATGGAAACATCAGTCACTTTAGACAGTCTATGCAGAAAGTGATGGATTTGGTTTGATAATATTAATGTTCTTTCTCATCTTATGTACTTAGTTGTACACTTAATATTATCTGCATTAAATAAGTTGCTTTAACATTATATATCATCTATAGGGAGTGTTTGGGGACAATCAAAGGCACATCCCCTATATAATATTGATGCATACTTTGAATCATTTAATGAGGCAACACTCCCACTCTTAGAAGAATGCCCAACATACTTCTATAACTTCTAGTTCTTTGTTGAATTTCAATATGTTTACTCTCACTAGTCTCAGTGTCAGCCATTATTTTTTTGTGTGAATAATTCAAAACACAGCTGCGAGTGCAATCACAAAATAAAAATAAACAAAAACCCTCCCTAAGTGTTTAGGAACTTTCAATAAAAAACGAAAAGGAAACAACAAAGGAATCTGAACAAATGAATAATAGATAGTAAACTTGTCTCCAATGACATGGATTTGATGCTCTATTACCTTCTTCCCACTACTGTTCTCCTCTTTTCACTACAACTCTTTCTTTTTGTCTTCTTCACAAATTGGGAAATGTCTACATGAGCTTGTTTTTTGTTTTTAGTTTTTTTTGGGGCTGTTTTATTTTTAGGTTTGGTTCAAAGGGGTGCAGCGTTCCTTGTGGGTCCACCCATCCCACACCAAGCACTCCAAACTTTTCAAAAGTGTGTTTATTTATTTTTTTTGTTTTAAAATCTGTTATAAATTGCTTGGGACATTGGGGATGACTAGCCAGCCCTTGATGTACCCAGGCGACCCCTTAAAAAAATTGACATATTGAGGATGTTTGGTTTTTCTTGGCAAATAAGCGACGAGGTGGAGATGTTTTCTACTGATTGCCGCATCCCCAAAATGTCTCCTATGGGGCATGGGGTCGTTTTTGGCAAGGTTGTAATGTCCCCTTTCTTGGCGATAGGAGATGAGTAGGGGTTGACCTATCATTCGAGTTCCCATAGATCAATGGTATGGTTAGGGGACTCATTCTGATGGCTATGGAGCTTTGCAGGGGCTTTGTGAGTTGTTTTGGACCTTCAAAGGGCAGTTCGTACTTTTTATGGAGGTATCCTATTTTTTAGGGAGGACTACCAGCTCATTGGTTGACCACCCAGAGGGCCACAGAGCAAAGCAGGATCATTTTTGAGCATTCCCAGATGTTTGGAGACAATTTCCTACTTTCTAGGAGGATTCCTACTTTTTAGGGGGATCACTGCGAGTTAGCCTGCAACACTCAAAGTTCATCCATGGACATGTGGCTTCAGTCAGAATTCGATTTGGAATCCAGATGAGCAACTTTTGAATTATTTGAGAAATATTTAATATTTCCTAAGTTGGATTAAATAAATAATAATAAAGTGAAATAGTATAATCACTTTATATTAATAAAGTGTCCCCTTGGCCCATTTTCCTAGAAGTTATAACTTAATAATATGGTCACTTTTAATGAGGAAGTAGACCCTCAATGGGTTAAACCTCTTAGGGGAAGTTATTTGTTAATAAAAATAAATTTTTTAACATGTGTTATGATGCCAAAAGTACAACCCTAACCCCAAATTCGAATTACAGTATGAGGCCAATAAAGCAACATGTTGGAGGCCATTTTGGGCATCATTGTTATTCATTTTTTGGAGATTACTTTTCATCAGCAGGTCTGCAACGTGGTTGACAGAGATCTGAGAGCAGATTGGAGACAAAAACCTCCATTCTTTGGTGACAAGACGTAGCCCCTTTCACTAATTCAGCATTTGGACACACAAAGAACTTCATTTCAGGCCATTGGGGGCCAAATATCAGAAGTTTGCAGGGTTCGATAGCAATTACAGGGCTTTTGCATCAGGTCTGAGCATATTTGGATGATCTTATCAGCAATTCGGACATTATTCCGGCAGATCATACCTTTCCTAGCTAAGCCATACATCGAATTCTTGCCTGGAGTTTGTAGAAAATAATTACAAGGGTTTTAACTCATCCAATTGCACTAAAATTCATTGTTGGCAATTAGGATCAGCCAATAAGAAGCTATTTTGGAGAAATAAGGTCAAGGTCATATGTGATCAGCATATTCAATAATACAGGGAACTTCTTCATTCCTCGAGGGCCATGCCTGGCAAGGAGTTAGAATTCCATCTGGGTCTGCATATTTCTTCATCAATTGTTTTTAGTAATTCATTCTAAGGTCAATAAAGTCAATTGGATCTGTCAGCACATTTAGGAAGCTCCCATTTCATCATATACTGAATTTCAGTCAAATAAGGAGGCTCAACTAGGCAAGCTTAGGACACCCGGTATGCAAATCTGCTCATTAAGTAGAAATAAAAAGTGATTTTAGATTTATTACATTGCTGTTGTAAAAATCAGAAGTTTGATTTTAATTCTCACTATTAGTTTAATTTCATTTTTGCATTTATTTCCATTATGCATCATTCAAAAACCCTCAAAAACGCATAAAAACCAAAAAACCTCATCAAAACCAAAAAATTATATCGCTGGTCAAAGATTCAGTTGAGACAAACCAATCAGATTTGTGCCAATCCCTAGTTGGCATCTTTCAAAGGGATGCATCCTTGAGGAGCATAGGAAAATATATAATGGTGTCTATAGGCAATATTAATAATACTATTGATAAAACTAAATGAGAATATGATGGATTTTGATGTCTGTAAATACACATCCAACACACATATCATAGGATGCAGGCTTAACTAAGGCAGTTAGCCTTCAAAATACAGATGAAAAACATTAGAAGATCCTAGACATGATTATAAACTCCAACAAATTACTTTCACGACCTCTAGGTCTGTTTACTCTAGTAGCTCTCTAATGTTATAGGATGTCTTTTTTTGAGCCCCATATCCAATTATGGACAATAATATAATTTCTTCTTTCAATATGTTGTAAATTATTCTTATATATTAATATGCATTTTCTTTTTGATTTAGCAGAAAATAAAATCATCCCATGATTGATGAGTGAAAATGAGCTTATGAGAAATTTTAATATCAATGTTCAAGATTCAATTTCTTCGTTATGCACACTCTTATGCAGAAAACTGCAGATGATGTTTTCCGAAAGATAATTGTATCTCGTCAAAAAATGTGACTGTTTCTGCAACCAAAAGATTTCTCATTAACCATCATTATATGTATGTAATAACTGTTGTGATGTATTCACACATCGCCCCATTGCAAATGGGGACCCCACGTTTTTCCGCTTTCTAGGATAGTGTTAGAGTCCTTTTGTTACTAAGCTTTGCGTTGAAGAGGTATAGTTGGTCAAGAAGCTAGGAGTTAGGTGAATAGCCCTTCTGTGAGGCGTGAAATGAAGTAATGTGAGATGAGGAGTCAAGTCAAGAGTTTGATAGAGGAGCCCCTTAGGCCAAACCTAGTTGACTATGCAGGTATTTTCTTGATCCTCCAAGTGACTTGTTGGTGTCTGTTTTATCATCTACCAAACATATCCTATCCTCTCCTGAAAAATCACTACTGATTCCAAGGTCTATATGTGCGAACAAGCGACTTTAGTGGAATAGCTTCTTGGGTAGTGTATGCTGAAAATCTCAAGGGGGACTTACGTTTAACAAGTATCTTGAACTGCTGGATTTAGATGGATTTAGCAATTTTAGGCTCTTCTTTTTTCGGGGATTTTTTGGGATTTAGACTTTCAAAAAAAGGAAAAAGAGATAGGGTTAAGAAGGTTAACCTACTCCTATGAACTCCAAAGACGGTATCAATTGGGTGCTCTCGAGAAACCAAACCTTGCTTCGCCACACTAGGGACAACTACGCAAAGCCGGTGCAATCTTCAATGGGTTGTGCTTATGATCGAGATGTTGGGATGCACAAAGGATGGGCTCAGATTAACTTTGCACGGTAAAATGGAAATCATCCATTTACCAAAGGTATGAGTGGAGATACACCATCAATTGACACTTATCAAATCCTTCATTCAAATTAACAACAATGAAAGCAAATCTATATTAATTTTAACTAAGTGTTGAGGAAATTGAAACCATGCAAATCATTCAAACAATAGGGATTACAAAGCAGCGCACATGCAATATATTATCTGGAAATGACCTTACGCAACATTACATCAAAAACCTCCCACTCTCCAAATGAGAGGAGGCAACCTTATATAGTTTCTCAAAAATAAATGAACGACCGAGATCAAACAGTGATCAAGGGCCCAGATTGAAAGCTACAAACCCTAATTAGGGTTTCCCAAAACTAACTACCCTCAACCAATGAGAAAAGTACATTTGGGACACTTGTCCTTCTTGCTAAATATGAGCCATCAATGAAAATAAAAGGTTGTTGCATTGTGAAGTGTGCTCTTCTGGACATGTTGACTTGGAACGGTCTGATTGGTTGGAAGATGATGAGGCGCCACCTCAACGTGTTGGATGTCTTCCTTGAATTTTCCAATTTGTGTCAAGAAATTGTCTAAGTATGGAAATTTGATTCCTTCTTGTCACCATTTGATTCTGCTTGGGAGCGTCTCTTTTTTAATTTCTTCAGGAGATGAAATCCTTCAAGAAGTTGGAAATTTATTTAACTTTTCCATATTTTTACCAAGTCTGAGAACTTTTCTTTCTTGATGCCTTGAGATTCTTTCAAGTGCCTCGAATTTGGAGAAGAAATCCCTTGGTGAAGTATTTCTCATACTTGGCCGAATTTTGGCCCTCTCTATGCTTGGGCGAACCTTGCTCGTGGTCCTGTCTTCAATTCTGAATTTGGCTTGAAACTCCATTTGTGTTTTCTATGACGATCCTGCCTTCAACTACCAATTTATGTTGCGCGGGAGGAGGGTAAAAGCTCTAGATAACCCCTTGCAAATATGAAATGATGGGATCAAGCTGTTCAGGCATTCGTTGTGATCATGCCCTCCCTCTCAATACCCTGACATTTGGAGAAGAATTTCTCCATGCCTTCATCATAACTGAGGAAATTGGAATTTTCTCATACTTAGCCAAATTTTGGCTATCTCCACGCTCGGATGAACTTTGCTCGTGAACTTGTCCTCAATCCTTTGTTTGGCTTGAAATTTCAGCTGCGATCTCTATGATGATCCTGCTTCTATTTCCTCATGTGACCTGTAAAACCAAAGGAAAATAAGTCAGAAATCTATCTTGGATTAAAGAAAATCGAGGCTGCGAACGGCTAAGTGTTTGGAGATTTCATTTCATTTTCATGCTTAGCCATGAGAATGGGATTTTCACATGTAAATTCTCCAACCTTCAAGATAACTGTGATCACAATCCAACACCACGTGTTATAACTCTGAAAATTTCTTATACTTAGCCAAAAAAATGATTTTCCTCCCTTAGAAATTCGAACAAATTCACTAAAAATCATTTCTCAAACTCTGGAAAAAACTCAGAAAATACATAAATCTGCATCATGAATTTAATTTCACCTTCGAATAAACGGAAGTAAGGCTGGAAATTTCTCAAAAATACTCAAAAATTCAGGAGAGATTCAATAATTCTTCCTTATATCGGTTGTCTTTCTCCAAAAATCTGTGAAACTTTTATCAAAAAAGTTTATCCAACTTCCAGCAATATCCAAAACTTTCTCCAGATGAACTCCAAACTGAAAGTATTTCACTATGCTCTCCTTAATATTTTCGAACTTCTTGGTGTAGAAATGAAGTTTACAACGAAGTATTTGTAAATAAAGTTAAATCCTCAATCA
The DNA here is from genome assembly GCF_030272615.1 of Cryptomeria japonica. NCBI lineage: Eukaryota > Viridiplantae > Streptophyta > Pinopsida > Cupressales > Cupressaceae > Cryptomeria > Cryptomeria japonica. Next base: position 662,270,562 of record NC_081414.1, read on the forward strand.
GAAACCCTTAAAGTCTTCCAACTCATGTTTCCAATTTTAACTTCATTCTTTAGGAAAGTGTTGTCATGTTTCTAAATTCGAAGAAAATGTCTTCCCAAAGTTTCCAATTTGGCTATAAGTTTGAAATATTTATTAATCTTCCAATAATCTCTTTTTAAAACTTTCCATTTTGGATTTAAGTTCGAAATCCTTATCAATCTTCAAATATTCTTTTCCAAAGAACTTTCTATTTTGGTCTCTAAGTTCGAAATCCTTATCAATCTTCCAATATTCTCCTTTTGAAAACTTTCTATTTTGGATTTAAGTTTGAAATCTTGAAGGATTTTCATGACATCACTTGTATTTTTGTTGATTTTGTTTGACTTCTATGTTTAGGCGGACTTTTGAAGACTCACCTTCATATTCATCAAACTTTGGCAGACTTTCCTTACCTCTCCAAGGCATGGCGGACTTTTAAGACATGGTTACCGAGGGCAGAGTTTGAAGACCTCTCCTTCAAGCATAGGATGGACCTTCTAACTAAGGCATGGCGGACTTTGAGAAGGCCTTCACATGGCCTAGAGTGGAGTTTTGAAGGTCTTCTTTGATGCTCTTCCTTTGCATGGCAAAGTTTTAAGACATCACCAAGGCGGACTTTTGACTGCTTCCTCATGCATGGCGGACTTTGGAGTTCCCTCCAACATGGCGGACTTTCTTCACTTCTCATGAGAGTGGACTTTTGAGCCTCCAACTTCATGGTGGACTTTAGACACCTCCCTCAACATGGCGGACTTTTGGAGAGACCTCAACCAAGGCGGAGTTTTAGGTTTCCACCAAGGAGGGCGGATTTTGGAAGACCTCTTCAAACATGGCGGACTTTGAGCACCTCTCCATCATGGGGTGGAGTTTAGATCTCTCTCTTCAAGGCGGACTTTTGAAGGCTCTCAAGAGGCATTGTCAGGATGTTTGAGAGTGGTTTCGGACCTCTAGGACTAATAATGCAAAATCTAGTTTTTGGAGGATTCTCCAATTTTCTAGACAGCCAAATTTCAGGACATTTGAGGATCAGGATGACATTGCAGACTTAAATGATTTTTCGAGTTGATTACCCTTTGAATGTGCCATGACCCCCTAAAATATAGGAACTTAGCTTTTTGTGTCAAAACTTGAAAATTTTCGATCACGATCGGAGCAGGCCAGTGCCACCAGTGCAAACCCTAGGTCCCCATTCCGAAAAAGAAAAAAAACAGACATCCCTAAAAAATAGGAAAAACTTTCTAAAAATAGCCATATCGGGGATTGGGCTAAAAATGCCAAAAACGAAACTTCCTAAAAAATAGGAAAAAGCAAAAAAGCAAACTTTCTAAAAATAGAAAGTTGTTCAAATTTGTCCAATTCAATTGCGATCTTCGTCCTTTGGCCTTTCTAGGCACTTTGATGGTATCCAAACTCTGGAATCACTTGGTTTGCAAAAACTAACTTTCAATCCTTAGGACTTGAACCATTCAAAACTGAGCAAGGCTTGGCAAAATTGAAGCGGAAGGCCACGGGACACTTGCAAAAACCCTAGAAAGCAAGAAAAAGAGAGGGTCCCCATTTGCAATGGGGCGATGTGTGAAAAAGGTCACAGCATGACCCAATTACACTTCAATAAGAGGTGAGACCTGGGAGCAAAATTTGACTAAGTATGCTAAAATTTCCTTTGCTCCAGTCTAGGAACGAGTTTTGCTTCCATTGCTCCCTTTTAGGAGTGAAATCCTTCTCTAGGCCTTCCAAATCACCTAAAGTTGCCTGTAATCATCATATGACACCTTAGTTTGAGTGAAGGATTCAATCCTTGATCAGGAACCTTGAATGAGGTTAAGTGTAGAGGTCATTTCCATTGCTCCTCATTAGGCGTGAAAACCACTTCCTTTGCCCTCATCTTGGAGCGAAATTGTTTTCCTAAGCATATTTGAAGAAAATGAGTGAGTTTTAATGCCTTTGACACCATTTTGAACATAGAAGAGGTGAAGTTCATAATGATTTTCGCTAAGGAATGAAGGGAAGATGGTGAATTAGGGTCAATTCCATTGCTCCTTCACAGAAGCAAAAAACACTTCAATTGCTCTCTTTTGAGAGAAAATTTCCCTTCCATTGCCTTGGTTTGAGAGCAAAATCCTCTCGAAAGCATTCATTGAGGGCTTTTGGATAATTTTTTTGTGCATAAAACCAAGAACTTAAGGTATGAGTGGATAAAGGGGGCAAATTTGAGCTCATTTGCATTGCTCAAGATGGAGGGTGAAAATCATTTCCATTGCTCCCTAGTTGGAGTGAAATCCACTTCCTTTGCCCTTGTTTAGGAGCGAATTTGCTTCTAGACCTCACAATGAGCATGGTTTGATGCATTTGAGTTGAGAGAGTGAATGTAAGTAAGCGAAAAGGAGATAAACTTCAACTTGGAGTCATTTCCTTTGCTCCTCCTTTGGAGTGAATTCCACTTCCTTTGCCCTTAGATAGGAGTGAAATTCTCTTTAAGGCTTTCCTTAGGGCTAATTTGACATATCTACACACTAGGAAGGCAAAAATACAAGGTCTAAAGTTGATGCAAAGTCAAAGAATTGATAAAACCTAGCTAAGAAGTGAGTTTGAGGCCTACTTCCTTTGCTCCTCATTAGGAGCAAAACTGCCTTCCTTTACCTGAGTCTAGGAGCGAAATTGCTTATGGAGCCTTTCTTAAGGTTGATTTGATGCACTTGAAGTGATGAAAGGCAAAATTTGATTAAGTGAGAGAGAATTTCCTTTGCTCCCTGATTGGAGTGAAATTTACTTGCTTTGCTCCTTGCGAAATTTGCTTCCTTTGCCCTTGGTTGAGAGCGAAATTGTTTCTAGAGCCTCCTTTGGGGTCAATTTGACATTTTTTCATGTATGGGTGGCCAAAGACTAAAGGTTTGAGTCAGTGGAATGAAGGTAAGTGAATGATATTGAGCTAAGAATCCAATTTGCAATGACTTCCTTTGCTCCTTGATTCGAGCGAAATTCACTTCCATTGCTCCTCATTAGGAGCGAATTTCACTTCTATTGCTCCAATCTTAGAGCGAAATCGCCTTCAAGACGCTTGGTGGAAGAAATTTGGCAAAGCTTGTATATGGAGAGATGAATTGATGAATGGAGGGCAAGAATTTGGCTAAGTATCATAAAATTTCCTTTGCTCCTCATAAGGAGTGAATTCTTGCTCCATTACCTCCCTTTGAGAGCGAAAAAACTCTTCCTTTGCCCTTAGATAGGAGTGAAGTTCATTCCAAGGCTCTTCTTGAGGTTATTTTGACACATTTTCATGCATGAAGAATAGAAAACTTTTTGAATTGATGGAATGGAGAGAGAGGTTGAAATTGTGGCTAATTATCAAAAAAATTTCATTGCTCCTTGTTAGGAGCGAATTCTACTTCCATTGCCTTGATGTTGAAGCGAAAATCACTTCCTTTTCCACTTTGGAGGAGCGAATTTCTCTTTTTGCTCATTGAAAGAGATGCCTATGCCAAATTTGCTAAGTGTTGGAAAATTTCCATTGCTCCCATTTTGGAGCGAAAATTACTTCCTTTGCTCCTTGAGAGGAGCGAAATCACCTACCTTTGCTCCTTCATGAGAGCGAATTCACTTCTAAGGCACCAATTGAGGGTAATTTGATGGTTTTTGCACAAGGAGACTAAAAAACTTAAGGAATGAATGAGGTACAAGAGATCAATTGATGAAGAGGTGATGGAATTGCTCCAACTTCCATTGCCTACCCTTAGGAGCGACCTCCTCTTGTCAAACCTGCAACACATAGAAAGTCATAGACTATGTCAAATTAATAGGGTGTATAAAGGTCATATATCATATGTGTGTTTGATATCAGATTTGTTATGTTTTGCAGATGTGAAAGGAGGATTGCAAGACCCCGCCACCATACAACTTCAAGAGGATCTCATAGGCAAACACAAGGGTACTGTTATCACAAAAGCTTGCACCCTTGCTAAGCTACTAACTTAGCAACCTTGTGAAATATGGAAACAACCCTGAAGTGTGGGACCTTGCACAAGGGGTTGAATCTCCGGAGAAGGCCGACTTCCTTCTTCAATTAGGTGCAGGTGTTGAACCAACTCAACACTTAAAAACTAACTCCTAAGCCTATCCTAACAACTTGCAGAGGTAAGGGGAAGAGAGAATGCTTGAAATGAAAGGAGGTGATGCACCAAGAAGAGATTGTTTCTCTCCCTACCGAAATGGCACAAGGAACCAACTAAAAAATCCAAGAGATGCACAACTTAAATTGCATAAACGACCCAAACGCATGTATGGAGGTTAGAATTTGCTAAGTGTCAAGAGGGGAGAAGGATTCCCACAAGTCACACTCAGAAAACAAGTTAACACAGCATATATGGAGAGAAAAGCCACAAGATATACACCTATGATGAAGGTAAGAAAAGCATACATAGCATACATAGGTTAGAAGGAGGCAAGAATGGCGATTTTCAATTAATCATAAGGCCAAAAGCCAATCTTACAGTTGTAGAATCGCAAAAATAATTACAATTCTCCAAGAGAAGAGAAAGAGCATAGGAAAGCTTAAGGCAGCAGGGAGAGAGCCCTTTACAATGAGGCTTAACAACCTTATATAGAAAAATGGTTACAAGAGTGATCATGACCCCTGCATGTCAGTCTGGAAGTGCAGGGAAGTGCATGGACTTGACTTGTACATGCAAGCAACCTAGCCATACCGCCAAAGGCAATTCTGAGGAAGGTGGACTGATTATCCTTCCAAAGTCAAACATGACATAAGTCACCCAACATGGCCCCGTACCTCCCTCGATGGAAATCCTACCAAAAACACTTAACGCACCCTTGTGGCTCCACAAAAGAAAGTGCACAAGTCACCAAAATTGTCGAAGCATGAAAAGCCTTGAGTGTTGATCACGCCATCCGGAAGTGTTGCCAGTCAGAAGGAAACCCGGAGACTTTGGAAGCTCGGACTCCCAAAGTGAGGAAGACAAGGGAAGGAGCAAGGAACTTCGGAACCTCGGGGTTCCGGAGTTCCGGAGAACTTCAAAAGGTTAAGGAAAGAACTTTGGAACCTCGGCGTTCCAGAGTTCCAGGATAGGGAGAGGAAGAGAAGAAAAGGAACTTCAAAACTTTGGGGTTCCAGAGAGAAGAAGGGGAGGGAATTGCGCAAAGGAACTTCGGGGTTTTGAAGTTCCGGGATAGAGAGGCGAAGGGCTAAAGAGAGAAGGGGAACTTTGGAACCTCGGGGTTTCGGAGTTTCGAAGAAGGAAAGAAAGTGGCTAAGGCAAAGAACTTCGGAACCTCAGGGTTCCGAAGTTCCGGAGCAGGAAGAAAGAAGGAGACAAGGGCAAAGAAATTTGGAACCTCGGGGGTTTCGAAGTTCTGGAGAAAGAGGAAGAGAGGGCCTGGGGACTTCCGACAAGGCAACACGTCAAACCATGATTCTATGGCCTTTATCCTTGATCAACTGGTGCAGCGCTGGTCCATGAAACATATCCCTGATCGGTTTTTACTGATGGACCAATGGTGTCATAAAATGACAACAGGTACCAAGAAGGTGACTACACAAGAAACATTTACTAATACAAGGACATGATCCAGCTATTCAAGGTTTGATGCATTGAAAGAATCAACAACATGAAGGGAGTCACAAAGAAGGAATTCCGAAGGAGAGAAGCAGTTGTGACATCAAGAGTTCAATCCAAGGCAACATCAATGCTTCAAAACTAAGAGGAAGTCAAAATCTATACCTTGAACCTCCATGATTGAGACATTCAAGAGGATAGTTTCAGTAGAGTTAATCAAAGTTAGAAGAATATGATCTATCACCATCACTAAGCTTGGAATTGTTGAGTATCAAGAAATATTGCTCAACATTCTTTCATATCAAGTCTACAAGTGCAAGTTGAGGTGTCATCCCAGTCACTACTCTGCTAAATCAAGGAGTTCCACATCATCACGTCCGGATTCAATGAACCAAGCTCATCATATGGAGTACAAACTTTGAGGCACCTACCCCCGTTTTCTATTGGTTCACATTCAGTATTGAACTTGAATGTAATTATTTCATTGGCTAGAATAAAGTTTGTTGTAACAAACCCTATTTAGGGTTTTCATTGTAAAATCTTGGCCATTGATTGGGTTTGATCCAGGCCATTCATTGTAATGAGCTCTCTATATAAAGCTCAAGCTCTTCATTTGTAAAGGTTAATAGAATAGAAGAATAGTAAAGAGTCAATAGAATATCGTGTAGTCCAAGGATAGATAGATTAGAAGATAGAATAGAAGTTAGATTAGGAGGAGGAAGAATTATTGTTAAGACTTGTAAATGAGATACTCTTTTCATTAAAGATATGGTGAAATGCATTATTTCAACAAGCTACATGGTTTCTACTTCTTATTTGCTTTCCTATTGATTAGATTGAATGGAGGAACTTGTCGAATGCATTTGTGTGGAATCCGTTTAGTCCATACCACTAGCCTCTTGCTGATTGTAAGTGTCCCTTGCGTGGTCAACTGGAATGATATGAGCTAACTTCAAATTGTTATATATCCATTGTTTATGCATTAACTTGAATGGTAATCAATGTTTGATGATAATGATTTGAACATCTTTGAATTATCCCTTAGAAGATTGCACTAAGCTTGTGTCAAATTGTTTAGTTTGATGGTGAGACCTTACCCACTAGGATTACATTGAATCATTCACCCATTCTCTTGCATTCTTAGGATTAGGAAAAAATCCCTAAACCCTATGCCTTTTGCTCTTTCTTTATTCTCCAAGCAAGTAGTTAGGATCTAAGTTCCAGCGATTCAAGCATTGAACAATTCAACGTAAGTCCCTTTGTGATTCCGACATAATCACATCACACCATTGAGCTTATCCACGCATCATGACCCGACATTTATGAACCTTGGAGTTATCTCAAGTGATCCTTATGCGAATCTTCAACATTTGAGTAACTTTGTTCAAGAGAGGATAAGATACTTTTGGATATTTTATTTTGTGTTCACATGTGCATAAAAAACACATCAACAATAACCCTACTGATTTTGAAATCCAATTTGTTCTATCTGCTCACTGAGAATTGTATCAAGCAATTTGCAGATTTTCTGAGCAAGTTTAATTTGTTGCAGGGTTGTCTATCATAGTTTCAATGTTTATCTTTGCATCATACTAACATATGCTTTTAAAAGGAAAATGAATCAAATCATACTGCTGTTTCAAGACTTTACAAATTTATTGGAGAAATTAATAGGAAGAAACAAAATATATTCTGACCTTTATATATTCAGGAACAGCTGTTACAATTAAAGGTATCCACTGCCCAGAAATGAATGCATATAAATCTATCCTTTTGGTGGTTTGAAAGGCTTTAACATGCCCAGTTCTGTCTGTAGGTTCTTCAAATATACTATCCAACTGACTGCAATTATATCTCAGGTTGATGTGCCTCACTTTCAGCCTCCAACACCTAAGCTTTTCCTCCTTTATATGCTGCCTTAATCACTAGCTTTTGTAGTGACACAAAGATGGATACTATCTGCCATTCTTGGCTAGAACTCATGCTCAGCCTGTAGAATATCTATAAACCCTGCCATTCAGTATATGTAAGGATATCTCACGCCAATGTACCTGCAACTTCAATTCCTCACAACGCTTGCTTCACGGCATGATTTGCCTTGCAATTTACCAGTAATTGTGCCAATGAGAAGTTCTACACCAGGAAATGAATACCCGTGCCAATATATATATCTCTCCAGATTTCTTCAACCAAAGAAACAGGGACGACTGCACACCACAAGATAATATCCCTGTTTCAATTATAGAATGTTTGCAGAGATTAAGTGTGAATTGATACTGACTAATTCACCAACAACAATGATAATATTGTATTACTTATGCCCCATCACACCCAGGTCATCGTTCTCATGTTGGCAAAGTGATATCTCATATCATTTGTTTTGGCATATAATTTCTTATGCTGATACAGAGAAATATAATTCTCATGCCAAATATCTGGTGTGTGAACTGAACAAGTCATCCAATCTGAGGGTCCCAATTTAAATATTTTAAGTGCAGAAACTTACTCCAAACATCAGGCAAATACTACGATAATATTAATAAACTGTAGCAGCCTAAACTCATGCCAATATCTACTTTTCAATATATTCAGGCGGAATAAAATCTCCTGTTAATATTCATTCATTATTAATATATTGCCCATTGATGATATTAATCCTTTCCATGCCAACTGGTATTAAAGGCCGAAACAAATATTCAATTCACAATCTGAAAAAGGTAATCGCCCAAATAATCTTTATTTTATTATGTCCAAGTATTTGCCAAAGTAAGCTTCTTGTATGAGGCCGCTTATAAACTAATTTACAACTTGCATGCCCATTTCATTGCAATATAAAGACCCACGATGACTAATAAACTAATCACCCAACATAAGTGATAAAATGCTTATTTTCCAACCTGAATGATTTATTTTGAAAATGACAGTATTAACTTTGAAATTAATAAAATACCTTCTGAAAATTTGTCTTTGAGGGAGACTTCACAAATCTTTCCTTCACTATGCCCCAATTGAGAAATCTGGATGATTCCTCCAAGATCACTTAAAGTAGATCAGTCCCACTACTGAAAGTGATGTTCTCAGGTTTCCGTCCTGAGCCCACAAATCTATGAATCTCCTTAGAAACTCTAATGTAGGAAACAATTAATCATTTCATAACATCCTCAAACCCAAAGTCCCCCTTTATGATATTATTTTTCAGTTTTTTCCCCTGACGGTTGCTGATTAGTGACTTAATAATTTAATTTGCCTTTTATGCATTTTACGTTTAATTTCCCAAACTTGTCAAAATTGGGACATTACAATGTATAATGCTGTTCTTTTTTTAATTTAACCCTAAACCGACTCCCATAATCTCAGGTCTCTGAGAACATTCCCTACCCAGTCTCATGTAATAAATAATGTTTTTCCATGCTAGATGACTCACCAATGGTAAGGAAACATGTCTTGTAAAAACACTTTTGATAGTTGAGCAATTTTCATATTAATGGACTATGAATATTTTAAGAAACATTAGAAGTTTTATTATATGCCAGAATAGCTCCATGTAGTCTCACCATTTTAATTTTCCAAATTTTGTATAGGAAGCACACGAGTGCGCCAATGGCTTTGTCCCAAAGTGCTAAGAGAGGTAAGGCAAGTTTGTTTTCTTAATTGATAAAATGTTGCTATATGAGAAGTGCTTATCGATTGTGTTTGTTTCCTATACAGATGATCCGTGTCTTAGCACCCAACACAGGTATGTACCATTTTTCTTTTTCCTCTGGATATATTAAAAATTGTTACAAAACTTAGGTTTATTTTCATTTTCTGCTCTATTTTTCAAATTTGTTTTGTTTCATGAGTGAATAACTTAATATCATTCTGGAAAGTGTCATTTTCATGAAATGCCATCAGCAACAAATTAGCAGGCAAAATTTGTTAATCCTCGTCTAAGCGAGTTTGAGTGGTTGAGTAAACAATTTTTATGAAAGAAAATAGGCTTATACTTCAAAGAATGATCAGTTGCATTTGGTATTATTCATAGGTGCAGTTGAATACGAGACATTGTCTCGAGCCATTTAAATTGGCTATGCATGCATGCATTAGACGTTTTTTAAATACTATTCTTAAATTTTCTGTAAAACTTGATTCTTGAAATTTTAGATAAAAGAATCTCTAGTCCTTCAGCTCCGAGTAAAATTTCATACTTGATTCAAGAGACTCTTCATCTAAAAAACTTTTTATATAAGGGAAAAAAACTAATGTGCAGAAGCAAATTCCTAAGCTTGAATGTAACCTTAGCAATGTTCAAGTATGGTTATCACAACCTTCATTTTGAAACAAACATGACTTATGGTACTTCATTTCATACCTTGAACAAATGAATCTTTTCTTAGTCGAAAAATCTAAGCCGAGATCTAAACAAGAAAACATGAAAGTCACTCATTCTGTCAGTTGTGCAGCTGAAACATTGTGTTTTGCATTACTAAACTTGGATCTGAAAGAGTTAAAGTCAAACTTGACTCGTTGATTTAGGAGCATACTGGGGGTTGAGCATTCTTGCATCACCTGAAAAGAGATTCATTTCATTTTGCTATGTTTTGATATTTGTCATAGTAGACTAGCTATTGTGTTTAAGTTTGAAGTCTGTTTTGTGGGTTTTGGTGTGCAGTTTTGGTTGTGTGCTTGGGAGACTGGGCAATCTACAACATTGCCAGAAAGGCCATTAGTCGTGACATTGGTGCCACATGGGTCACAAAAGCTGAAGCAGACTCTTGACTTTGTAAGTGAACCCTCTTAGAATCATAGAGAGAAATACATGTAACTGTTGTCATTTTATGACACCCTTGGTCCATCAGTGAGAACCGATCGGAGATATGTTCCATGGACCAGCGCTGCCCAGTTGATCAAGGAGAAAAGTAGTGAATTCATGGTTTGAAGTGTTGTCTTGTTGGAAGTTCCTTGGCCCTCTCTTTCTCTAGCTCGAAACTTCGGAACCTCGAGGTTCCGAGTTTCTTTGCCTTAGCTTCTTTCTTTCCTGCTTCGGAACTCCGGAACACCAAGTCTCTGAAGTTCCCTTCCTTCCCTTAGCTTTTCTTTTGTCTTCTACCCCCGGAACTCCGGAACCCCCAGGTTCTGAAGTTCCTTGCCCAACTACGGAGACCCCGGTCTCCGAAGTCCCCAAGTTCCTAAGTCTTCTACCCCGAAGCTCCGGAACCCCCAGGTTCCGAAGTTCCTTAGTCTTCAACCTCGGAACTCCGGAACCCCCAGGTTTCGAAGTTCCTTCCCCAACTACGGAGACCCCGGTCTCCAAAGTTCCCCAACTACGGAGACCCCGATCTTCGAAGTTTTTCAAACTACTTCCGACTTGCAACACTTCCGGATGGCGTGATCGACTGAAAGATCCCTGATGGATCCCCTTGCTGATCTGCTGTAGTTTTTAAATTAATAAACTAAATTTTCCTGTGTTTCCTTTAATGGTTTTAGAGAATAGACAGAAGATGCAGAAGGTTTGTTTATTTTTGTGTTTTTGATAGTTTTTCAGCAAATAATAATTGAAGAACAAGTACATGAAAAGAGTACTGGAAATAAATGTTCATACACAGCCAAATCAGAATCGTACCAAGCAGATTTCTGATTATTTAAATCAAATAATTATCCAGATAGTGATTCCAAACAATTCCAGGAAGATTACAATAACAATGATTCCAACCTGGATAAAGAGTGAATACTGCAATCAAGAATGAAGCTGCTGCAAATGTCCAACGCTCTTACATAGCTCCACGTGGGAAGAGAAATGGCTGCAAGGTACAGCCGTACGGCTGTTAGGTGATGCCAAGCTGGAAACCCCAACCTCCACGCTGAACCCTAAGTCTGTCCACTGAATTCTCCAGAAAGATGTCGTACCAACTCCAAGGCACTGAAACTGAATGCTAGAACCAATAACCACTGTGCTGGGGGCTACGTCCTTGACAGGCAAGATCCTGGGGTTTTCGTCCCAGATGCTGAATCGCTCTCTAGAGCAAATTCTCTAAATCAAAGATGAAAATGTGTAAAAGATACCAAGAATTAGGTCTCAACTTCCTTATAACACCTTCCCACTTAGCTCGAACCCTAAAAGTGACTCAATGTGGCGTTTAGGGTTAAAATGTTATATTTCTCATTTTAAGTTGCCAATTGCATAGAAAAACGACCCTTTTTCAAATATAAAGAAATCCGTTCACCGAAAGGATCTGAGTCAAAAGAGAAATATTTAGAAAAGTCCAAGACCTTTCCAACGAGCTATTACACATGGGCATATGCATCCAGATGAAGCCAAAAACCCCTTATTACTCCAAAATGGCTATAAACATAGCCTTATTTAATTAATTAAACGCTAACTTAGGAAATATTTAAATATAACCCAAATAGCTGCAGAAGGCTCAAATGACTCCAAAAGCCTGAAACGGAACCTGCCACCTATTTGTGACTGAAGTCGGAAATCATGGATCCACTGGCAATCTTATCCCTAAAATCTAGGGATGCTCCTAGAAACTAGGAAACAGACCCAAATCTCCTGAAACTGAAACCAAGGAATGGTCTCATGGAACCCCAACCCTGGACGCTGTCACAACCTCCTTAAAAGTAGGAACTGCCTCCTAAAATGTAGGAACTGCTCCAAACTGGTCTACTACTGCCAGAAACACCAAATCCAAACACTGAATATCCTGACTGAGTCTCTATCCACCATTGCCAACCTACAAGACTCCATAATAGGCTAACTCACATGTCTCTGCTAGACAGAGCTAAAGAGGGGACATGACATCGACACTCAAAGCTTTAAATGCTCCAACAGTTTTGGTGACTTATGCACTTTTTTTGTGGAGCCACAGGGGTGCATTTAATGTTTTTGGTAGGATTTCCATCAAGGGAGGTACGGGGCCATGCTTGGTGACTTGTGTCATGACTACATACTTTGATTTTGGAAGGTCAGTCAATCTATCTTCCTTAGAATTGCCTTTAGAGGTATGGCTAGGTTGCTTGCATGTACAAGTCAAGTGCACGCACTTCCCTGCACTTCCAGACTGACATGCAAGGGTCATGATCACCATTGTAACCCATTTTTCTATATAAGGCTGTTAAGCCTCATTGTAAAGGGTTCTCTTCCTGTTGCCTTGAGTTTTTTTATGCTCTCCTCTTCTCTTGAAGACTTGTAATCTTTGCATTTCTGCAACTGTAAGATTGGCGTTAGGCCTTATGTTGTGTATGCTTTCTTACCTTCATCATAGGTGCATGTTGTGGCTCTTTCTCTTCATATATGCTGTGTTAACTGGTTTTCTGAGTGTGACTTGTGGGAATCCTTCTCCCCTCTTGGCATTCAGTGGATTCTAACCTTCATCTATGCATTGGGGTTACTCATATAACTGAAAGTTGTGCATCTTCAGGGTGTTTTAGTTAATTACTTGTGTCATTTCAGTAGGTTGAGGAATTAGCTTTGAAGTGTTGAGTTGGTTCAACAACTGCACCTAGATAGAGAAGGAAGCCGACCTTCTCCGGAGATTCAACCCCTTGCGCAAGGTCCCACACTTCGGCGTTGTTTCCATGTTTCACAAGGTTGCTGAGTTGATAGCTCAGCAAGGGTGCAAGCTTTTGTGATAACAGTTTTTGGCACGCCCGGTGGGACTTATTCAATTCACATGCTAAGGATTTAGTGCTATTCTTAGTGTTTTGGCCTTTTGTGGCAGTCATCTCTCAAGCACTTGGCGACTTTGCTCAAGGACCAGTTCGTGCTCACACAAAGTTCATAACTCTAGGACCCCGAAACCCCCAGGTTCCCAAGTCATCATAACTCTGCTTACTCCGGAACCCCGAAACCCCTAGGTTTCGAAGTCAGTGAAGCCATCTTACTCCGGAACCTCAGAACCCTTAGGTTCCGAGGTGCTAGGCCCGGAAGCTTGAAACTCCCAGGTTCCGAACTCCCGAACTTCCGACTTCGGACATCTGAGCTCTTGAGGTGCCGAAGTGGTCACACTCTGCAACTCCGGACCTTCGAGCTCCCGAGGACGGTTGCAGATTTCATGCCTAGAATTCATACAAGGGCCTCTTCTGGGGGCAGTTTCCAATTCATAGAGCTTCCATCTGTAGCTCTAGAAGGAGGAGAGGTAGACCTTCATTATCACCAGTCAGGGGTGACGAGGTTGTAAACACTCCATCTCCCAGGTCTCGTTCTACTCCTCCATTTACAAGACCTTTTCTATCAAGGGCTCCCACCACTCATATAAATAGACCATTGTTTCACATGGCGAGAAATCAAGTCTTTGTTACCTTCAATGGGGGGAGTCCCCTTGTTTTGACTCAATGAAATGACATACCAGTGGCTGCGTTGAAGAGTATACCATACTTCACTTGTAAATAGCTACTACACCCATTGAGCACATTCAAGACATTGCAAACATCTACTCCGTCCATAACGTCACTCAAGATGATGTTGCTGTTAGACTCTTGGCCACATCTTTGAAAGGCAAAGCCTTGGAGTGGTATAGAGGGTTGCCGTCTAGCTCCATCCACAATTGGGATGAATTGGGGGAGAAATTGTGCAACCATTTTGAAGACAAAAGTGATCACCTATCACTTGTGGAGTAGTTAACTATGATCAAGAGGGCACCCCACGAGTTCATGGGAGACTTCAACTTCAAATTCCATAAGACATGGAATAGGATTCCTGCTCTAGTGAAGCCATCCCCAAATCATGCCTTCTTGTATTATCTTAGAGCTCTCAACAGCGATATAGCTGTCATGGTACAATCGATGGGTGGAGCCTCTCTACCGGGTGCATATGACATAGCCATAAGAGCAGAAAATTGTTTGATCCAGGCTGGGAAGATAGCTCCAAGGCCTCCAATGTCTCTCTTCTCAGAAGCTCCTACTCAACAACTAACCTTGGCTCCTATTCCCATGGCACCTGCAAATCAACCATCCACGCCATCTACGTCCTCTAATGAGCTCCATGAGGTCAAGGCTCTATTACAAAACTTTGGCAATGAATTGGTGGCACTGAAAAGACAACAAACTCAGTATAACAGACCTTACCAAGCACAAGGTTAGAATTATCAGCAAAACAGGCCACCTTTTCAAGGGCAAAACTAATGGAAGAATGCCAGGCCTTTGAATAGTGTGAACCCCACAAACGCAAGGAACTCAAAGGCGATAGTTCCAATGCAAAATAACCTTGCCCAAGAGCAAGATTGGTGTCAACCATGTAATCAGCCACACAACCAAGGTGTATGCCAAAGTGGAGGGTTTGCCCAAACCTTAGTGGTGCAAGATGAGTTGACCACTTCTTGCCAACAATATGACCCTAATCAGCCTAGTGTTGGTCCCCAAGTTCACTTACAAGGGGATTCTACCTTTGTCAATTGGCAGGAGGCAGAATTCTGTGGTTTGAACCAAACAAATGGTGAGTCCATGTTGTAGTATGCGAGGTCAAAGAAGAGAGCCATGGAGGCTTGCTCACCTTCAACATCAATCCAAGCTCCAACACCCAATGTAGCCATCCATGATACAAGCCAAAGTACCATGCAAGGGAACAAGAGGCAGGAGGAGACCCAGGTCATCCAAAGAGCAAAGGCAGACCTTGTGGCCTCAAAGGGGCCTCTAAAACCAGCCGGTGTCCCTTTCAACATAGTTGATCAAATGAAGAAGGCCAACCTCAACGTCACTATGTGGGAGGCCCTTTCAATCCCATCTCAAAGGGATTTGCTTAAGGAGGCACTGAAGGAAATCAATCAGTCAGGTGAGGAGGCAGCAATCAACGGAAAGACAGTCTCCACTAGTTTGGTGCAAGCCAAGGAGGAAGAAGATTCAATCAAGATCAGCAAGCCTCCCCCTTTTTATCTCTCCTTAATCATATGAGACAATTCGGTTCACAACTGCATGATAGATTCAGGAGCTAGTAGCTCAGTCATGCCTAAGAGGGTAGTTGATCTTCTTGGCATAGAATACGAACCTGTGACCAAAGGGGTGGTCCAATTAGATGGCACTTCTATAAAGACAGTAGGGGTGGTAAAAAAAATGAAGTTAACCTTGCATGCATGCCTTGGTTGCATTGTCTTGCAAGACATATCAATCATCGACCTCCCTGCCTTCTTTGCGATTTGCCTGTCTAGAGACTTCACTGCGAAGATAGGTGGGTACCTGTCTTCCGACTGGTCCCATATGCTATTTCGAACAAGGTATGGTACCAAGGTCACCATAAGGGCAGAGCCCATTGCCCAAAACCACATTGAACCCTACACCCCTAGCCCTATAAACATGAATTGCACTTTGCATGAAGAGGGGGAGGAGTGTGCTGTCCGTGAGCCTGCTACTCTCTTGCAAGAGGTTCCTGATTGCTTGCTGGACGAATGGGCCAATGCTTTTCAGTTTGATCCATTAGCTGAGATTGAAGAAACTGGGCTTGGCACCTACTGTATCCATGAAGAGGATACTCCTATCCCCAACCTCATCAAGACGCAAGGAGATTCAGAGGGGTTATGTAGCGTGTTTTTTGATGGTTCAAGAAACAAGAATGGTGCAGGTGCTGGGGTAATGCTTGTTTCTCCTGAGCAGGAGAAATATTTCTTCTCTTTTAGGCTTCAATTTGGTTGCACTAACAATGTCGCTGAGTATGAAGCCTTGATCCAAGGTCTCCAACTTGCACAAAGCAGAAAGATCATATCTCTGCAAGTATTTGGAGATAGTGAGCTGGTTGTTAATCACATCCGAGCCCAAAGTGTAGCAAAAAAAAACCTACTCAAATCATACAAACACAGGGTTTGGGACTTGATTGAAGGATTCGAGGCCTTCAATATCCAGAGCAATCCTAGGGGTCAGAACAAGCATGCTGATAGGCTTGCAGCAGTTGCTGCTCAGTTCGACATACCAACGCATGTTGCACGAGAGGAAGAGCAACACATCAGACTTATTTTGAGGTCTGCTGTCCCGGACAATCAAGTGAATTGGCAAGTGTTTGAAAGCGATCAACAGATCGTCAACTTCTTGCAAAATGAAGCAGAGTTTTCTGCTAAAAATCAGTCCAAGTTGCAAGACCTGTATGGAGATCAAATCATGCAGCTCAACTCCAACAAGTTGCCAAAAGGTCTAGTTACCTTGGACGTCATTTTCAACTCGGATGATCAGTTGAAAAAGAAGATGAACCCGGCTGCAAAGAGGGGTGATTACAAGCCAATCGTTGTTGCTGAGGGTAGGTCCTTGAACTTGGGCAAGGTGTGTTCCTCAACCGAGCAAAAGGCCTTCGTTGAGCTTTGCCAACAATATGATGACATAGTTGCTTGGACCTATGAAGACTTGAAGGGTTTTGATCCTAGCTTAGCCTAGCATACCATAGAACTAAACTCGGATGCAAAGCCAGTAAGACAAAAGCAAAGGCCAATAAATCCCAAAATTGAGCCGCTAATGAGGAAGGAGTTGACCAAGCTCATAGAAGCCAATATCATCTTCCCTATCAAGCACTCCTCCTGGGTGGCCAACCTTGTCCCTGTAAGGAAGAATAATGGGGAGATTAGACTATGTGTAGACTTTAGGGATCTCAATAGAGCCTCCCTTAAAGATCACTATCCCCTTCCCTCTATGGAGTAGATTCTCCAAAAGGTCAGTGGCTCAGAAAGATTTTCATTTTTGGATGGGTATTCAGGCTACAATTAGATCTTGGTCCGGGAATCAGACCAAGACAAGACTGCATTTACTACTAAGTGGGGCACCTATGCTTATTGTAAAATGCCCTTTGGGCTAGCCAATGCAGGTGCCACGTTCCAAAGAGCAATGGACATGGCCTTCAAGGTTGTATTAGCAAAGTTTGTACTTGTATACCTTGATAACATAACTGTTTATTAAAAACATGCAGCTGACCATCTTGGTCATCTTGATCAAGTGTTCCTAAAATGCAGGGAGTATGGTGTGTCCTTGAACCCTAGCAAGTGTGTATTTGGTACTGATCAAGGAAGATTGCTAGGACACATCATATCCAAACATGGTTTGACCATTGATCCAGAGTGAGTGGAGGCTATTCTTTCTCTTCCACTCCCTAGTCACAAGAAAGGATTGCAAAGTTTCCTTGGTAGGATCAACTTTGTGAGGAGGTTCATTCCCAACCTTGCCACCATGGTTAAACCCCTCACTTACATGTTGAAGAAAAACTTGGTTTTCAGTTAGACCAAGGAAGGAAGGGCTGGTTTCGAAGAGATCAAACAAGCAATTGCTCAGGCCCCTACCCTCGTCAGTCCTAATTATGGAAGGGATTTTATCCTCTATACCTTCGGAGGAGAATCCAGCATTTCAGCTGTCCTAACACAGTTGAACGATGACAAGTTGGAGCAACCTATTGCTTTCTTTAGTGAGGGGCTAAAGGACTACAAACTTAGATATAGCTATGTAGAGAAGCAAGTCCTCACTGTTGTAAGGGCATTAAAAAAGTTCAGGCACATGTTGTCCAACAACAGGATCCAGCTCTTAGTTCCGCATGCAAGTGTCAAGGATTTCCTTCTAAACAAGGATATCAGTGAGAAGAGGGCTGGGTGGATAACCAAGGTCATGGAGTATGACATCAACATCAAGATCACCAAGCTTGTAAGAGGTAGGTGCATATGTGAACAACTTGTCTCATCTTCTGAGACTACTTCAGAGGTCGCCCTTGTGTTACAAGAGGATCAATCAACTGACAACAACACTCAATTCAGTTGGGTAAGTGACATGACCACCTTCTTAATGGAAGGTAGATACCCCCAAGGTCTAGACTGGACCAAAAGAAGACATTTCAGGTTGTAGTCCATTCCCTATGTCTTGGTGAATGGCACTCTTTTTCGAAAAGACTCGCATGGAGTTTTACTAAGATGTA
Organism: Cryptomeria japonica; assembly: GCF_030272615.1. Lineage (NCBI taxonomy): Eukaryota > Viridiplantae > Streptophyta > Pinopsida > Cupressales > Cupressaceae > Cryptomeria > Cryptomeria japonica. The sequence continues at coordinate 662,288,997 of NC_081414.1, forward strand.
TCGAGCAAAACCAAGTTAGCAGATTGTTAGAGGAATTTCATGATGGCTCTTCAGGGGGCCACTTCGCTGCAAGGACTACGGCTATCAAAATAATGAGGGTTGGTTATTACTGGCCATCCTTATTCAGTGACTCACATAGATGGGTGAGGAATTGCAAGAAATGTGCTCTCCTCTCTGGGAAGCAAAGACTAGCTGCCCTACCTCTTCATCCCATCGAAGCAGATCAACCGTTCGCCCAATGGGGTTTAGACTTCATTGGCATGATAAACCCACCTTCTAGTGCTGGCCATAAGTGGATCTTGGCCGCAACAGATTACTTCACTAGGTGGACAGAGGCAGTTGCATTGAGGGATGCTACTGAGGCCTCAGTATTGAGGGAATTGTGACAAGATTCGGTATCCCCTCTACCATCATATCAGACAATGCCGGGGCATTTGTTGGAACCCAAATCAGTTCTTGGGCAGTTAAGCATGGTGTATACTTGAAGACATCATCCAACTATTACCCTCAGGGTAACGGCTTGGCTGAATCTTCCAACAAGAGCCTCATCAAGATAATTAAAAGGACAATTGAAGACAATCAGAGGGCATGGCACACTAAGTTGAGGACAGCCTTATGGGCTGACAAGATCACACGCAAGAGGGCGATTGGCAACTCCCCTTTCATGCTAGTATATGGGAAAGAGGCAAGACTCCCAACTTCCCTAGAGTTACCCTCTCTTGAGCTAGCACATCAGCTGGAATTAATAGAGAATGATGCCATGACAGTAAGACTAGCTGAGCTGATGGAGCTGGAGGATGTTAGAAGTCAGGCTATGCATACACTTAAGACTCATCAAGAGCAGGTTAAGAAGGTTTTTGACAAAAAGGCTACTAATAGGGTCTTCAAAGAGGGAGACCTAGTTCTCAAGTGGGATGCAGACAGAGCCAAAGCTGGGCGACACTCCAAATTTGACGCTATCTGGAGTGGTCCATATGTCATCACTAGTTGCAAGGAGGCCAATGCAATTCATCTCTCCAAGCTTGATGGCAAAGTTCTTCCAATCCTAGTGAATGGGATTCATCTCAAGCCTTGCTTCTAAAGAGGGTGTTGATGACTATGTAAATATTAGACTAGAGGTTGTTTTGCTTTCATAAGTGCTTATGCACATGCTGCATTCTCTTTAAGAGGGTGTATGCTCTAGTTTTCAGTTTTCCTCCAAGTGATTGTACACACATGTTTGGGTCTTCCATGACTCAGTGCCCAATGGATGCTTAAGGCTTGTGGACTTCATGCTTAGCAGGCAAGTATCTCGCAGAAATCGCCAAAAATGTTGTCATTTTATGACACCCTTGGTCCATCAGTGAGAACCGATTGGACATATGTTCCATGGACCAACGCTGCCCAGTTGATCAAGGAGAAAAGCAGTGAAATCATGGTTTGAAGTGTTGTCTTGTCGGATGTTCCTTGGCCCTCTCTTTCTCTAGCTCGAAACTTTGGAACCCCGAGGTTCCGAGTTTCTTTGCCTTGGCATCTTTCTTTCTTGCTACGGAACCCCGAAACTCCAAGTCTCCGAAGTTCCCTTCCTTCCCTTAGCTTTTCTTCTATCTTCTACCCTCGGAACTCTGGAACCCTTAGGCTCCGTAGTTCCTTGCCCAACTACGGAGATCTCGGCCTCCGAAGTTCCCCAACTATGGAGACCTCGGTCTCCGAAGTCCCCAAGTTCCTAAGTCTTCTACCTCGGAACTCCGGAACCCCCAGGTTCCGAAGTTCCTTAGTCTTCAATCCCGGAACTCTGGAACCCCCAGGTTCGGAAGTTCCTTGTCCAACTACGGAGACCTCGGTCCCCGAAGTTCCCCAACTATGGAGACCCCGGTCTCCGAAGTTCCCCAACTACAGAGACCCCGGTCCTCCAAGTTCCCCAACTATGAAGGATAATATCAATAAAATGTAGGATAAGTGCGATGACACTTTATCAAATGTGAAGGATCTTGGTGAAAGGATCCTCAAATCAATGGTTCCCAGTTGGAAAAATAGTATGGAAGATAATGAGGTACAACCACAGTGGGAGGACAGGCTTAAGCCCAGGGTCACTTACTCCATGGAGGATCTAGATTTTGCTGGTGGGCTGCAAGCGGACATATCATGCTTTGAAAATCACAAGTCATATAGGAGGGAGGAACTGGAGAATTTAGATAGCCTCCTACAGGGTATTCATTACAAAATATTTAATCCTTCTATGCCACCGACAACCGAACTATTCAAGTTATGTCTAAGATTTCAGGACTACGTTCGGGTAGAGCGCGCAGCCGATCAGGATATCTGGGGAGAGTACCTGCGCGGCGAGGTCGAGTTTATCGCAAAGGAGTCTGTAGCAGGAAAGGAAAAAGTGCTTTCCTAAAATGCATTTTTCTTTTAAATTTGAAAAAGCACTTTTTGGCCAAAAGTTCATACTTGACTGCCAAGTCAGCTGTAAACTTTAAACTCTGTGCATATGCACTTTTTGAATTGTTATGGATAGTTTTTAATTACCTTTTTTAGGTAGTTATTGCTCCCCTTTGGGTGGTTGCTGATATTTACTTTCTATTTATGGGTATGGGTACCTTTTTGTACAGATGAATCTGGGCCACTTGTTTAGTTTAGATCTTGGCCATTCATCTATTTCTGGAAATCTATTTAAAGGGACTGGTTTTCCCTTATTTTTGTAAGAAGTTCAAGATTGTTGCTGAAGCTCTGGCGAAATTTATATAGTATTAATGGAAAATTAAGGCTGTTTCATTTATTTGTGAGTGCATGGTCCCCTTCTTCATCATTTAAATTATTTTGTTATGTCTTTTATTTTTCAATAGCATTTTTAGGATAAACATCTGATAGAATCCTCGCTGTTCATACCATTAAGGACTGACTGATTGTCATTCCCTATGCATGGTTAATCTGAACCCTCTCATATGCTCAGTTCGGTTATTAAATAGTTAGTGAATGAATGTTAAAATTCTGAATTTATGTTTAATAGCATGAAAATCTAGTTTTCCTTGAAGATCGCACTAGGTTCTTACAAACATTGTGCTTAAATAGCTGATAATGTTAAAATCTGGTTATTTGGAGGTGTCTGTCTGTTTTTCCTAAACATGTTATCTTAGTTAAGTAATCAGAGTTTCTATATCTCTTTTCCCTATCCCTTTTTTTCCCCTTTTTTACCAAGAAGAAACCACAGTCCAGCTGAATTAGTATCGATCCAACTGAAATCAACCGATAACAAGACTGTTAAATTTTAGGGAACTCATCCGAAAGTTGTTCACCTAACTGTAAGTCCCCTTTGTGTTTCCAGCAAAACACATCAAACCACTAAGTTATCCTGCTGTCAAGACCTGACAAAAGAAACATTGAGCTGATCCCCTTTGATCAAATAAAAACAGCATTAGGGATTTCCTTATTTCAAGAGAGGGTAGGATGCTTAGTATTCTATTCTGCGTTGGTCGGATGGAACCGTAGTGGTGTGATTTCAGACACGTCAACAGGTCGTGAATTTGCTTGGACTAGAAGTTTTTAAGTCTTATGGTAAGTGTTTTGTGATGGATTTTAGGGAGGTGAATGTTATTGGTATTGTACATGCAATTGAGGTTCCAAGTAGCACAAATATTTTCTCATGGACATCATCATTGTGGATTGCCTTGTTAAGTGGGTTATGTTACCATCAAGAAAATGGGCATACTCCATTGTGGGTAACATACAAATGGAGCTTTCTTATGCTACTATACCTTTACTTGGAGAAGAAGTTAAGGTGTGTAGATAGAAGAAGATGCTACATGTAACAGAAGATGTCGAGAAGGAAGCTAATATAGTGCTTTGCATGGATAGTGGTGTGATCATTTCATTGATTATAGTTATGACACTAAGAGCAGTCCTTTAGACCTTGTTTTCGGCCCTAAATCTTCTTGTTCCAAAGGTGATGACTGGTGGAGTTAATGATGCAGCTGTGGTACTCATTTTTCTTGATGGGAAACAATTTACGTTTTCTTTCAAGTTTGCATTTCAGTGTACTAACAACATTCTTGAGTATGAAGCCTTGATTTTGGGAATGAACATTGGATTAAGGCATGGTATCAAGTGCCTAAAAGCATATGGTTATTCAATTTTAAATGTGTAAAGTCAAAGAGGTGTATACATCTAAAGACGAGATTGAAGTTGTACCAGAATGCAACATGGGATACCATGGAAGTGTTTGAAGCTTTTGGTGTCCACTAGGAGAGTAGGTCAGAAAATAATTCAGTTGACTCACTTGCTATTTTGGCTTACAAATTTGATATAGGGTTGGTGTATCCCCATTGTACTTGTAGCGTTGAAGTTCTTACAAGGTGGTAGTTCTTTGATAATGATCAACATATCTTTAAGCTCTTTAATTGTGTTGATCTTTAAAAACAAGTAATAGATTGGGCACTTGTGGTTGAATATCAAAATCACAAACACTAATTGGGGCAGATAACAGAATTGGAAACAAATGCCATCCCAAAGGGATTGGTTGCACTTGAAAGAATAGAAGAGGCCGACATATAACTATCCGATGTTTCCACCGGAGTCGCGTTCGCTATATGCCTATTGAGATTATCGATTCAAACCTAGACTCCCCTTAAATAGGAGGCCACCACGCTAATCTTTAGTTGTTTAATAATGTTGATTGCTACAAGGGTGGAAGTAAGCCAATCAATAATGCTGATGTAGGTGAAACATTGGTACAAAAGAATCTCCCAAAATGATACACATCTGCAAGAACTTTAAAGCAGATGAGAAGCAAATGCTGATTATATTACTAAGGAAGTTCGAGAAGTGCTTTGCATGGTCTTATGATGAACTGAAGGACCATAGGGAAGACCTACTTCAACATATTATTCCATTACAGCTTGATACAAAGCCTTTCAGGTAGAAGTAGAGGCCTATAAACCTACTCTTGCCCCTTAAATGTAGAAAGAATTATTGAAGCTAAAAGAGAGCAGCATCATTAAGCCTATTAGGACATTCTTCCTAGGTGTTTGATCTTGGGTGTGAACTTCAAAACTTTAAATTTTAAGTCTTTTAAGGACAACTATCCATTACCTAGCATAGATCATTTGTTACAAAAAATGACTGGAATGAAAACTTATGTCTATGATGGATGGATTCTTAGGCCACAATCAAAGAGTTGTCAAGGAGTAATAACAACTTTTATCATGCCTTGGGGAACTTATGTTAATGCTAGAGTGTTATTCCATCACAAAAACATGTTGGGGTCTACTTTTCAAACATCTGTGGATGTTGTTTTTCCTAGCCTAATAAATAAGAATATCATTGTTTATCAATATGACCTCAGCCTATTCAAAGGACATAAATTATCACTATAAGCACTTGGAATTGAGCTTTAAGAGGTGCTTAGAATACGTGATATCATTAAATCCCAAGATATGCATGTTTGGTATAGAAGAGGGCAAACTACTAGGATGTATTGTGTCCAATAGGGGGTGAAGATCGACCTTGAAAAAGTGAAATCTATAAACCTCATTCGTTGGCCCAAAACCATTAAAGGCATACAATTGTGCTTTGGACAAATCAATTTCCAAGGAGATTTGTGTAAAACATTGTTGCAAAGACAAAAATCTATTATAAATGCTTAAAATTGGGCTAGTTATCAGTTGGGACAAAGAACCATGTGAGTCCTTCAAATAAATCAAAAGGCCTTTAAAGAAGCATTAATATTGGCTAGCCCGTACTACACCAGGCCTTTTCAGTTGTTCTCCTTTGCCTCGTATTACGCCATAGCTCTAGTCTTATTGCATAATAACAAGGAAAGTTTCCAACAATCTACTGCATTCTTTGCTATGTTCTTATAAGGTGTTGAATTGAAGTACTCTATTATGGAGAAACATGCTTATTCACTTATCAAAGTTGTCAATAATTTCAGGCAAATAGATATGCATTGTCACGTTGTTTGTACTACTATATAAAATGAAGCCTTAGACTGAAATATGCCATTGGGGATGTTAGATGATATATCATTGGTTTCATACATGGTCTACCCTTTTTGTTTAAAGGAGGTTGTTAGTTCTCAGTTGTGGTAAACTAGTACACTGAAGCTTAATATTGGAGCTCTCTTGTGCACAGGGCATGGTTTATTGTCGAAATAGGTTGTGAAAATTCATGTCTTTCTAATTGTCCTATGATGAAACCTTAGGAAATATCCCCATCATCTTTGCAGAGCCTAAAGGAGGAGAAGATATCCTTTCCTATGAATTGGTCCAAAGTTGTCTCTGCCTGATCATAAGTTGTAGGCCTGATTACTTAAGTTCCCCTGGGGCTTAGGTCAGGCTTTTCTTTAGAGTGTTGGGAGTATGTTGTTGTGGGAGCCAACACATTGAATAATGGAAATTGTGAAAATGCAAGTACAGCATAGTGAATTCTTTGAGCCAATGCTAACTTTCAAGAGGCCCTAAAGAGAAATACAAATGTCAAAAATGTCAAACACGTGTGAAAACATTGTTTATTCTATATGATCTAGGAAAGAATCTTTGTAAGAGTATTTAATGGTAAAAATGCCTTATAAGCCCTAATTTGGCTTTAAATAGTTTTTTCTACCAACATTTGATAGTGGATTATGAGAGTCATTACAACCCATTATCACTGATTCATGTTTGATGATGTCACACTGCATTTTCTGTAGGCTAGTTTAGACTGCAAAACTATTTATTGTATTTTCGTACCAGTGTTCAAATGAAGTTCATATCAAGCACCCAGGAAAGAAAAATGCCATTCTAACATGGTTAAACCAGCTTTAGGGAAATTACACTACAAGAGGCATCTTCCATGTTGAAATTCCTTTCCAAGGCACACGAGCTGCACTTTGGTGTTGAATCAATAAAGATATCTCTCTCCATTTCATTCTTATACCCTTCTTAAGACTTATAAAATGGGATTCAATATAAAAATTCCCCATCCTTGTATACTAAATAATGAGATGTACCATGGACACAACAAATTGAGATGGCTAATCATTTAACTACATTATGTTGAACTGTTGAACTGATTTTTCAGAAATAAGGTGCTTTATTTGAGGATGTAAGATTTTATTGTGTTTTCCCAGACTTCTAATACTATATATGCATGCAGGACTTGTAGTTCTGATGGTTCAAGGTAGGTTTATGAGAAAAGAAGTTGAGATCAATCAGAACCAGTTTCTCAGATTGCTCAAGCACTTGGATGTCCAAATGGAGGTAATTTGTTTATGTGCAATAGTTGTAACTTATTTCATATTAATGCAATAAAAATTGAAATGTTATTTTTTAATTCTTTAGGTAAAGTTCTAATAAATTACTCCGCTAGAGCTACTTATTATGTTTTCTTAAATCAAGTAAAATCTGAAAACATTTTATTCCAGAATCAATTATATGTATTACTATTCATATATCTTCAATTGAGTTTGTCGCTATGATGGTATCTAGCTTTTAGGATTTTGTGTAGAAGTCATCATTCTCATTTTGAGTTCGAAGATTTGATGTGAGCTTGAGTAAACCACTGGTTACAGAACAAAAGAATGCTATATGTTTAGAGTTACATTAAATAGGGCATGTAATTGATCAGCCACACAAGATTTCTAGTTATTCATGAGCACAACTGCAAGGCTACGACTCGAACCTAGGACCTTCCAGCACGGACCAGCTAGGACTCGAACCTAGGACCTTCCATACGCTGCTGGAGTGCTCTACCACTGAGCTACTGGCCCCTCTTGGACCAGTCCATCGTCAGTCCGGGTGTGGCTGTATCATTTCATAAATTAGGCTTGCACTAAGAAGGTGTATGGCATATGACTTGAGCACTAACAATTAATCTTTTTTTCTCTCCCAAATTTGTGAAATGATACTGTTTTTGAGTTTTAAAAAGTATGAGTATGCTTTTGACTCGATGAAATTATATTGTATTTCTCAGCATACTCAGTAATTTTTCTAGAAGTTTATTTTGCTACTCTAAAACCAAATTTTAAACAAAGCCATAGATTAAACAGTTTCCATTTTTCTTATACAAATTACAAGGGTAGAGATTAATATCTTCAATTTTTTATTTATTTTTTGGATGAAAATACTAGATGTTAAAACATATGCATAAAAACACATAGCTAAATACTCCAAAAAGTGGGCAGAATGGATCATGCCTTAAAGTCAAAGTTGCAGCAGTAGGAACCACAAAACACAAACGTGGCAAAGCCATAAATGAAGCAGCCATGACCTCAAAAGGAAACAACTCTTACAAAATCAGATGATTATAAAAAGAAACATTGAGTTTCTAGAGCAATATCAAAAGTTCAAGGGGATGCATGGTCCCCAAGATAATTTCTAGCCTAGAAGATCACATTCACCATCCATTGGCTCTATTGCTTCATGCACATTATGCTAATTGTTTCTAGTCAAAGAATTCAAAAGCTGATGCCAAGGGAAGTTACCTTGATCAAGAGGCGCCCATCCTTGTTATTGAGTGGAGGTGGAAGAGTGATGTAGTCGTGGAGGCAAGCAGGGGGGGTGGGGGAAGGGGGGATAGGGGTTCAATCAAATTGTTGTCGTGTAGGTGGTGGCCCTTTGATGGCTTTCTTGATGGCTATCAACATATCTCAAATGGTTGTCTCCTAGATGATTAGGGAGGGTGGCATGATTGCCACAATGCAAGTAGGATTCCCACAATGGCCAATAAGGCTTTGGAGATATTGAAGCTCCTATGCAAGCTGTTGATGTGTTTTTTATGCACATGCAAACATAGAATAAAATACCAAGGTATCTTATCCTCTTTTGAACAAAGTTACTCAAATGCTGAAGATTCGCCTAAGGATCACTTGAGATAACTCCAAGGTTCTTAAATGTCGGGTCACGACGTGTAGATAAGCACAGTGGTTTGATGTGATTATGTTGGAATCACAAGGGGACTTACATTCGAATACTTGAACGTTTGAATTATGAAACTTAGATCCTAACTACTTGCTTGGAGAATTAAAAAAAGGCAAAAGATGTAGGGTTTAGAAAGACTGCAGTAGTCCTAAGAATGTAAAATAAGAGTGAATAAATGGAATCCTACTGGGCGGGGTCTTATCATCAAACTGAACAATTTGACACAAGCTCAGTGCAATCTTCTAAGGTGCAACTCAAATATGTTGAAATCATTATCATCAAACAATGATTATCATTCAAGTTAATGCATAAACAATGGACGTATAACAATTTGAAGTTAAGCTCATATCATTCTAGTTGACCACACAAGGCACACTTCAATCAACAAGAGGCTAGTGGTATGGACTAAACATATTCCACACAAATGCATTCAACAAATTCCTTCATTCAATCTAATCAACATGAAAGCAAATGAATTGAGAAGTAGAGACCATGCGACTTGTTGAAATAACACATTAATTCACCTTAACTTCGATGAAAAGAGTATCTCCATTTACAAGTCTTAACAACAATTCCTCCTCCTCCTTATCTAACTTATATTCTATCTTCTAATCTATCTATTCTTGGACTGCACACTATTCTATTCTTCTATTCTATTAACCTTTACAAATGAAGAGCTTGAGCTTTATATAGAGAGCTCATTACAACGAATGGCCAGGATCAAACCCGATCAATGGCCGAAATTTTACAATGAAAACCCTAATTAGGGTTTGTTACAACAAACTTTATTCTAGCCAATGAAATAATTACATTCAAGTTTAATATTGAATTTGAACCAATAGGAAACAAGGGTAGGTGCCTCGAAGTTTGTGTTTTCATATGATGAGCTTGGTTCATTGAATCAAGACATGCTGAGTTGGAACTTCTCTAATTGGTTTTTGGTGACTAGGACGCCATCTCATCTTGCACTTGTAGATTGGATTCATCATCATGAATGAGTATTGAATAACATTTCTTGATACTCAACATTATCCATCTTCAACAGTGATGATGATGATCTTCTAACTTTGATTAACTCTTCTAACACTATCCTCTTGAATGTCTCAATCATGGAGGTGCAAGGTGTAGACGTTGACTTCCTCTTAGTTTTGGATCTTGTGACTACCTTGGAATGAGCCCTTGATGTCTACTAGTAAGTAGAATAGAATAGCAATTAGAGTAGAGTAGGAGGAGAAGGCAAGAGATTGTTGCCCAAAATTGTAAATAAACTTCACTTTTCATTGAAGTTGTGGTGAAATGTGTTGTTTCTTGCAATACGCATGGTTTCTTGTTGGATCTTCATGTTAGATGGTAAATAATTAGATTGAATGAAAGGAATTTGTTGAATGTACTTGTGTGGAATCCTTTAGTCCATACCACTATCCTCTTACTGATTGTGAGCGTGCCTTGTGTGGTCAACTGGATTGATACGAGCCTAACTTCAAATTGTTCTACACTCATTGCTTATGCATTAACTTGAATGGTGATCATTGTGTAATGGTATTGATTCGAACATCTTCAAAACTCCCTTAGAAGATTGCACTGAGCTGGTGTCGAATTGCTCAGTTTGATGGTTAGACCTAGCCCAGTAGGACTCCACCTAGTCATTCATCTATATTCTTACATTCTAGGTACTAGAATAGATTCTCTAAACCCTATGCTTTTGATACTTCTTTATCTCCCAGTGAGTAGTAGATAGGACTCAAGTTACAACAAATCAAACACTTAGGCATTCGAATGTAAGTCCCTTTGTGAATCCAGCATAATCACATCACACCAACAAAGCTTATCCACACGTAGAGACCCTACATATAAGAACCTTGGAGTTATTTCGATTGATCCTTAGGCAAACCTTCAACATTCGAATAACTTTGTTCAAGAGAGGATAAGATACTTTTTTGGGATTTTATTCTGTGTCTGCATGTGCATAAAAAACACATCAACACAAGGTTAGTGCTATTTCATGTTGTTAATTGATGACTATTCCAAGATGATGTGCTTAGCCTTTCTCAAATAAAAATCTGAAGCAATTGAGAAATTTAAGGCATTCAAAGCCTTAGTGGAAAATGAAAAAGGGCTGAAAATCAAGTGCCTTAGATCTGACAAAGGAAAATTTACCTCAAATGATTTTGACGAATATTGTGAAAGACATGGGATAAGTAGACAATATTCCGCTGCAAGTACTCACAACAAAATGGAGTAGTTGAAAGAAAGAATAGAACCTTTCAAGGTATGGCAAGCTCCATGCTCAATGAATCCAAGTTAGATGACACTTTTTGAAAAGAAGTGGTTCGTACAATTGTATACATTTCCAACCGAGCACAAATCAGGGTAAATAACAACAAAACTCTTAATGAAATTTGGAAAGGAAGGCCTGCATGAGTAATTATTTCAAGGTTTTGGGATCCAAATGCTACTTAAGAAGGGACAAGGAAGATTTAGGAAAATTTGATTCGAAAAGTGATGAAGGTATCTTCCTTGGATATTCCACAAGAAGCAAAGCTTACATGTGCTATAACAAGAGATTGCATATAGTTGTTGAATGTACGAATGTGAGGGTTGACAAAGAAAAGCATCTAAAGGAAATGGCACAAGATAATGTCTACAATATGCCTTTGATAGCAAAATAGGAGGTGACCAAGCCAAGGCTTGGCTAATTGGAAAGGATAAGTATTTCAACCTATTTGGCATTAATAGAGATAGGAAGGCCTGCATAGGATCTTATCAATTGGTAAAAGGGGCATACCTATATGGTCATATTACAATAATATTGTACATAAATTAGCATGTATAGTTTCTTTTGGGATCAATACCTAAATCTTTTTAAGGAAAATGATTTCTTGCCTTGTTCCAAGAGCAAAATTTAAATGAATTCCAGCATCTTTGAGCAAGGACGTATGACCACCACATAATATGTGTCTAAGTCTCTTGTGATGTGTACTTATGCAAAAGATGAAAAGGTGAAAGTTAATGAGTATGTTCTATGATTGAATCACTTGAAAGCTTGATATGCCAAGCTAGCCAAGGCCCCAAATCCGAAATGATGAAATGAATTAGAGCTGACTATAAGATTCAACACAAGTCGTCCTTTGTGTTGTTGTTCTCTTAGGGAAAAAGGGTTAAAATGATGCCCCCTCAAAACCGACTGTCTTAGTAGTTAGGACCAAACGTTAAATGTTCTACCTAGGGAAAATGATTAAGGCATATTAAAAATGACAGCAAATGTGGGTGATTGGGTGGTCAGGCTTTACAACACTGTTAGAATATTAATCTTTACTTGGTAAAGGTTAATTATTTATTTGTATTAACTATTATGTTAGGAGGTTCCTTTGGAATCTCTACATGTCCTTTGTCATTTTGAGTCATCTCACGCGTGTGTGGATGACTCATTTTCTTTTATTTCCTTTATTAAGGAATATTAGTTGTCTCCTCCTTAAGAGGATCTTGACACATTGCACACACACATTATGAATGGTGGCGTTCATAGAGTTGGACGTTACAAAGTAATTCCTCTCCTCATCTCTATTTAAGAGATGCTTATCGTCTCATTCTTCACAAGTATTTGTAATAAGCTACTTGTTTAAGCTCTCTCTCTCTCTCTCTCTCTCTTAGGCTATTGCCTTCCATTCATAATTCTTAAGGGGTTTTTTCTTTTCTTTTTCCCCTTTCAAAATCTCTTGTGTCTCCTCTCCTATTTGGTGATTGCTCAACTCAAGTTGATCTTCATTCTTGGTAACATTGCTTCAATCAACAAACTTCTTGGATTATTTTTCATTTTTTGCTCTTATTTTCCTTTCATTGTATCAGAGCAGGTTACCTTGTCTTGTGAGCTCACCTTTGGAAGCACTCTTTAAGAGAAGAGAAGAGATTTTCACTTGAATATTTATTATTATTTTTTATTTTTTTTGTGCAGGGATCTTTAACTATATTTTCAATTTCCAGATCTAGAATGTTTAGTTTAAATCTATTCATTAGATTTGCATGCATAATTTTTTTTCGAAGAAAACTTGATCACAAGTTATTTTTTGGTTTCATTCTAACAGCAAGTTATGTTCAATTGATTGCAAAATTTCAAAGAAAACTCAATCACAAGTTATTTTTTGGTTTCATTCTAACAGCAAGTTATGTTCAATTGATTTCTTTTGCATGCAGATCTAATCAACAAATAGTTTCAATCTTAAACTTTTTTTTAATATATATTTCTGTTAACTCTGAATCTAATTTTTTGTTAGTATTCTCTTGCAACTATGTTCTCTGCAATTTCATATCTATACTTTATCTTACTGTTATTTTCTGCATAGAACAATCTTAATCTATATTTTGTATAAAAGAATCTTTGTTTAATTTATAAATCAAAGTTTTCAAGTTTTCTGTTGTAGCTTATTTCACTTTTATTTTATTGCGATAATTGATAAAGATAGAGAATTTCAAGCTGAGATAGGATATATATTTGTTCACATGTGATCCTCTGTTAAAATAAGTGGTGTTGAGAGCTTCCTTTGTTCGCTGCCTCTATTATTCAGTATTCAGGCTTTTTGTATAGTTTGAGATAATTTTCACTTCAAAGTTTTTTTTATCTCTGCTCTCTTCTTAGCACTATATCAGCTCTCTCTCTCTCTTGTATTTTTAGGCTATTGCCTTCCATTCATAAGGGATTTTTTCTTTGCTTTTTCCCCTTTCAAAAGCTTATGTCTCCTCTCCTATTTGGTGATTGCTCAACTCAAGTTGCTTTTCATTCTTTGTAACATTACTTCAATCAACAAACTTTTGGATTATTTTTCATTTTTTGCTCTTATTTTCCTTTCAATCGTGCTTTGTGTCCTTGTTCTCTTAGGGACAAAGAGTTAAGATGATGCCCCCTCAAAACTGACTACCATTGGAGTTAGGACCAAAGGTTAAATGTTCTACCTAGGTAAAATGATTTAGGCATATTTACTATTGTACAATAAATGAGCACATATAGTTTCATTTGGGATCACTACATGGATCCTTTTAATGAAAGTGCTTTCTTGCTATGTTCCAAGACAAAAACTCAACTAAATTCCAACATCTTTAAGAAAGGAAGTATAACCACTCTTGTCATTTTATGACACCCTTGGTCCATTAGTAAGAACCGATCAAAGATACGATCCATGGACCAGCGTTGCCCCAGTTCATCAAAGAGAAAAGAAGAAGAATCATGAAGTGTAAGGTGTTGCCTTGCTCGGAGGAAGTTCCTCCCTTGGCCTTTTATTCCTTCCCCGCAAGTTCCTTCTCTTGTTTTTCTTCTCCGGAACCTCGAGGTTCCGAAGTTCCTTATCTTTGCTGCCTCTCCTTTCTTTTCCCAAAACTTCGGAACTCCGAGGTTCCAAGGTTCCTTTTTTTCTCCGGACCCCCGAGGTTCCGTAGTTCTTTTCCTTTGTTTCCCTTCTTCCTTCTCGGAACCCTAAGGTTTCGAAGTTCCTTCCTTAGCTTTTATTTTTTAATTCTTCGGAACCCCGAGGTTCTCTTCTGCTCTCTTTTCTCCTTCCCAGAACCCCGAGGTTTCGAAGTTCTTTCCTTGTCATCTCTACTTCGGGAGCCCGAATTTCCAAAGTCCCCGGACTTCTTTCCGATTGGCGACACTTCCAGATGGCATGATCAACACTCAAAGCTTTAAATGCTTCGACAACTTTTGTGGAGCCACATGGGTGTATTTAATGTTTTTGGCAGGATTTCCATTAGGAGAGGTACAGGGCCATGCTTGTTGTGGTGACTTATGTCATGTCTGCATACTCTGACTTTGGAAGGTCAATCAATCCACCCTTCTCAGGGTTGCCTTTTTCAGAGTATGGCTAGGTTGCTTGCATGCACAGAAGTCAAGTGCATGCACTTGCCTGCACTCTCAGACTGCCATACAAGGGTCATGATCACTCTTGTAACCATTTTTCTATTTAAAGGCCGTTAAGCCTCATTGTAAAGGGTTCTCTCCTTGCTGGCTTGAGCTATTCCATGCTCTCCCACTTTTCTTGTATTTATCTTGCATTTATGCAACTGTAAGTTTGGCCATTGGCCTTATAATTAATTGAAATCACCATTCTTGCCTTCTTTCAACTTATGTATGTTGTGTATGTTTCCTTACCTTCATTATAGGTGTATGTTTTGTGGTTCTTCTCTCATATATGTTGTGTTAAATTTATTTCTGAGTGTGACTTGTGGGAAACCTTCTCCCCTCTTGACATTCAGTGGATTCTAACCTTCATACATGCATTGGGGTCACTCATACAACTGAGGTTTGTGCATCTCCTAGCTGTTTCAGTTAATTCTTTATGTCATTTCAGGTAGGGAGAGAAACAATCTCTTCTTGGTGCATCACCTCCTTTTGTTTTAAGCATTTATCTCTTCCCTTTACCTCTACAATTTGTTAGGATAGGCCTAGGAGTTAGCTTTGAAGTCTTGAGTTGGTTCAACACCTGCACCTGGATTGAGAAGGAAGCCGACCTTTTCCAAAGATTCAACCCCCTTGCGCAAGGTCCCACACTTCGGGGTTGTTTCCATATTTCACAAGGTTGCTGAGTTGATAGCTCAGCAAGGGTGCAAGCTTTTGTGATAACAGTTTTTGGCACGCCTAGTGGGACTTAGTTCGACATACATGCTAAGGATTCAATGCTAATTCTTAGTGTTTCAGCCTTTAGAGGCAATCACCTTTCAAGCACTTGGCGACTCTGCTCAAAGTCTAGTTCTTGTTCATACGGAGTTCACAATTGCAGAACCCCCAGGTTCCAAAGTCGACTACTCCGGAGGTTCGGAACCCCCAGGTTTCGAAGTGCTAAACCTCAGAACCGAGGTCTCTGCTCAACAGGTCCATTGCTTGCTCATGACTTGTTGCAGCTCCAGATTTCATGCCTAGAATTCATACAAAGGCGTCTTCTAGAGGTAGTTTCCAGTTTGAAGAACTCTCATCTTCAAGCTCTAGAAGGCGGAGAGGTAGACCTTCATTATCACCAGTTAGGGAGGTCAGGGTTGTAAGCACTCCATCTCCCAGGTCTCATTCTACCCCTCCATTTTCAAGACCATTACTATCAAGGGCTCCCACCACTCATATCAATAGACCATTGTTTCACATGGCAAGAAATTAGGTTTTTGTTACCTTCAATAGGGGGAGTCCCCTTATTTTGACTCAATGGAATGACATACCAGTGGCTGCGTTGAAGAGTATACCATACTTCACTGGTGAAACAACTACTACGTCCATTGAGTACATTCAAGACATTGCAAACATTTGCTCCGTCCATAATATTATTTAGGTTGATGTTGCTGTCAGACTCTTAGCCACATCTTTGAAAGGCAAAGCTTTGTAGTGATATAGAGGGTTGTCGTCTAGCTCCATTCACAATTGGGATGAATTGGGGGAGAGTTTGTGCAACCATTTCGAAGACAAAAGTGATCACTTATCACTTGTGGAGTAGTTGACTACGATCAAGAGGGTACCCCATGAGTTCATCGGATATTTCAATTTCAGATTCCATAAGACATGGAATAGAATTCCTGCTCTAGTGAAGCCATCTCCAAATCATGCCTTCTTGTATTATCTTAGAGCTCTCGACATCGATATAGCTGTTATGATCCAATCAATGGGTGGAGCCTCTTTACCGGGTTCATATGACATAGCTATAAGAGCAGAAAATTGTTTGATTCGAGTTGGGAAGATAGCTCCAAGGCCTCTAATGCCTCTCTTCCCAAAAGCTCCTACTCAACAACCCACCTTGGCTCCTATCCCCATGGCACTAAAGGACGTCGATCACTCAGGTGATGAGGTAGCAGTCAGCAAAAAGGCAGTCTCCACTAGTTTGGTGCAACCCAAGGAGAAGAAAGATTCAAGTAAGATCAGCAAACCTCCCCTCTTCTATCTCTCCTTAATCGTAGGCTAAGTCACAAGGTTCGACCTCGAGTTCAAGTTCGGCAACAATGAAATTCAGATGAAATTCGACAAGGGTAAAAAATTCGAAAAAAAAATTGACATTAAATTCGCCTTATACATTTTTTATAAAAAATATAAATAATAATTTAGTTTTTAAATATATAAATAATAAACTAAAAAATAAATAATGTTATATTAAATTTGAATAAATTATAATAAATTTAAAATATTAGAATATTAATATGTTTGAAATTTTAATCTAAATGATATTAAAGGTAAATAATAAATATATTACTATTTAAAAATCTAATTTAAATATATTATAAAAAATTAAATAAATAAACGAATGTCATGGGTTAATATCGTAAAATATAAAGCTACTAAATTTATAATTTGGAAAAAAACAAAAGGTTAAAAGAAAAACAAAACTTAAAATAAAAGGCCCGTTCGTAGATAACCCTAATGGGCCAACCCGATAGAGGAAGGAGCACACGAGCACAATCTATAGGAGTTTCACGCAGCAGAGACGGAAAGAACTTGCGAAATTCATGGAGGATAGTATGGAAAAAACCATGGTGTGAAGGAAATAATCGAAAGACTGTGGCACAGAGAATAGACAAAAACAACCGTAAGGGATAGACGGAAAAAACCGTAACGCGTCGACTTTCCTTGGAGTGATGTTTCAAAGCTCAACCTGCTCCACACTTAGGGTTTTGTTATTGACAAAGACAGGAAAGAAAAAAACTAAGCCCTTCAGTCATATGAATCTAAGGCGTATTTGAACGAATTTTTAAAGACGTTTTGGAGTTCGCCGAATTTCGAACTTCATGGTTGAAGTTCAGCGAACCCAGTGACTTAGATCATAGGAGATAACTTAGTTCACAACTGCATGAGAGACTCAAGAGCTAGTAGCTCAGTCATGCGTAAGAAGGTAGTTGATCTTCTTGGCATAGAATACGAACCTGTGACCAAAGGGATTGTCCAATTGGATGGCACTTCTATTAAGACAATTGGGGTGGTAAAAATTTGAAGTTAACCTTGCATTCATTCCCGGGTTGCACTGTCTTGCAAGACATATCAATCATCGACCTCCTTGCCTTCTTTGCCATCTGCCTGTCTAGAGACTTCACTGCCAAGATAGGTGGGTACCTGTCTTCTGATTGGTCCCACATGCTATTTCGAACAAGGTATGGTACCAAGGTTACCATAAGGGCACAGCCCATTGCCCAAAACCACATTGAGCCTGCCACTCTTTTGCAAGAGGTTCCTAATTGCTTGCTGGACAAATGGGCCAATGCTTTTCAGTTTGATCCATTAGCTAAGACTGAAGAGACTAGGCTTGGCACCTATTGTATCCATGAAGAGGATACTCCTATCCCTAACCTCATCAAGACACAAGGAGACTTAGAGGGGTTATGGAGCATGTTTTTAGATGGTTCAAGAAACAAGAACGGTGCAGGTGTTGGCGTGATACTTGTTTCTCCTAAGCAAGAGAAATATTTCTTCTCTTTTAGGCCTCAATTTGGTTGCACCAACAATGTCGCTAAGTATGAAGCCTTGATCCAAGGCCTCCAACTTGCACAAAGCAGAAAGATCAAATCTTTGCAAGTATTTGGAGATAGTGAGTTGGTTGTTAATCACATCCAAGCTCAAAACATAACAAAGAACAACCTGCTCAAATCATACAAACACAGGGTTTGGGATTTGATTGAAGGATTCGAAGCCTTCAACATTCAGAGTATCCCTAGAAGTCAGAACAAGCATGTTGATAGGCTTGCAGCGGTTGGTGCTCAATTTGACGTACCAATACATGTTGCAAGTGAGAAGGAGCAACACATCAGGCTTGTTGTGAGGCCTGTTGTCCCAGACAATCAGTTAAATTGGCAAGTGTTCGAAAACAATCAAAAGATCGTCAACTTCTTGCAATATGCAGCAGAATTTTCTGCTAAATATCAATGTAAGCTGCAAGACCAGTATGGAGATCAAATCATGCAGCTCAACTCCAACAAGTTGCCTAAAGGTCTAGTTACCTTGGAAGGCATTTTCAACTCGGATGATCAGTTGAAGAAGAAGATGAACTTGGTTGCAAAGAGGAGTGATTACAAGCCAGTTGTTGTCGTCGAGGGTAGGTCCTTAAACTTGGGCAAGGTGTGTTCCTCAACCGAGCAAGAGGACTTTGTTGAACTTTGCCAAAAATATGATGACATAGTTGCTTGGACCTATGAAGACTGGAAGGGTTTTGACCCTAGCTTAGCCCAGCATACTATAGAGTTAAACTCGGATGCAAAGCCAGTTAGACAAAAGCAAAGGCCAATATAAACCCCAAGATTGAGCCACTAATGAGGAAGGAGTTGACCAAGCTCATAGAAGCCAATATCATTTTCCCTATCAAGCACTCCTCCTGGGTGGCCAATCTTGTCCCTGTAAGAAAGAAGAATGGGGAAATCAGACTATGTGTAGACTTTAGGGACCTCAATAGAGCCTCCCTTAAGGATCACTATCCCCTTCCCTCTATGGAGCAGATTCTCCAAAAGGTCAGTGGCTCAGAAAGATTTTCATTCTGGGATAGGTATTCAGGCTACAATCAGATCTTGGTCCAAGAATCAGACCAATGCAAGACTACATTTACTACCAAGTGGGGTACCTATGCTTATTGTAAAATGCCCTTTGGGCTAACCAATGCAGGTGCCACATTTCAAAGAGCAATGGACATGGCTTTCAAGGGGGTCTTAGCAAATTTTTTGCTTGTATACCTTGATGACATAACTGTTTATTCGAAACATGCAACTGACCATCTTGGTCATCTTGAGCAGGTGTTCATGAAATGCAGGGAGTATGGTGTGTCCTTGAACCCTAGCAAGTGTGTATTCACTATTGATCAAGGAAGATTGCTAGGACACATCGTATCCAAGGAGGGTTTGACTATTGATCCAAAGGGAGTGGAGGCTATTCTTTCTCTTCCACTCCCCAATCACAAGAAAAGATTGTAAAGTTTCCTTGGTAGGATCAACTTTGTGAGGAGGTTCATTCCCAACCTTGCCACCATGGTAAAACCCCTCACTTCCATGTTGAAGTAAACTTGGCTTTCAGTTGTACCAAGGAGGGAAGGGCCAGTTTTGAAGAGATCAAAACAATTGCTCAGGCCCCTACCCTTGTCAATCCTAATTGTGAAAGGGATTTTATCCTCTGTACCTTCGGAGGAGAATCCAGCATCTCAATTGTCCTAACAGAGTTGAACGATGATAATTTGGAGCAACCTATTGTTTTCTTTAGTGAGGGGCTAAAGGACTATGAGCTTAAGCATAGCTATGTAGAGAAGCAAGTCCTCATTGTTGAAGGGCATTAAAAAGGTTCAGACACATGTTGTCTAACAATAGGATTCAGCTCTTAGTGCCACATGCAAGTGTCAAGGATTTCCTTCTAAACAAGGACATCAGTGAGAAGAGGGTTGGGTGGATAACCAAGGTCATAGAGTATGACATCAACATCAAGATCACCGAGCTTGTAAGAGGCAGGGGCCTATGTGAACAGCTTGTCTCATCTTTAGAGACTACTTCAGAGGTCGCCCTTGTGTTAGAAGAGGATCAACCAACTGATAACAACACTCAATTCAGTTGGGTAAGTGACATGACCACCTTCTTGGTGGAGGGTAGATATCCCCAAGGTCTGGACTGGACCAAAAGAAGGCATTTAAGGTTGCAGTCCATTCCCTATGTCTTAGTGAATGGCACTCTTTTTCGAAAAGACTCCAATGGAGTCTTTTTAAGATGTATCGAGCAAAACCAAGTCAGCAGATTGTTAGAGGAATTTCATGATGGCTCTTCAGGGGGCCACTTTTGCAAGGACTACGGCTATCAAAATAATGAGGGCTGGTTATTAATGGCCATCCTTATTCAGTGACTCACATAGATGGGTAAGAATTGCAAGAAATGTGCTCTCTTCTCTGGGAAGAAAAGACTAGCTGCCCTACTTGTTCATCCCATCCAAGCAGACCAACCGTTTGCCCAATGGGGTTTAGACTTCATTGGCCTAATAAACCCACCTTCTAGTGCTGGCCATAAGTGGATCTTGGCCGCAACAGATTACTTCACGAGGTGGACAGAGGGAGTTGCATTGAGGGATGCCACTGAGACCTCAGTGTTGGAATTGTGACAGGATTCGGTGTCCCCTCCACCATCATATCAGACAATGGCAAGGCATTTGTTGGAACCTGTTGTGACGTACTCACACATCACCCCATTGCAAATGGGAACCCCTACTTTTTTGCTTTCTGGGGTTTGCTTTCTAGGTCTTTTAGGGTTTTGCGTGTTAGCCTTTGCATGATGAGTGTTGCCAGAGGGATCAATGGATAGCAGGCTCTACTCGAGCTAAGATGAGTCAGTAGATGGGTTTCTTTCCAGGTCTTCTTTAAGCTTGGTTTTGCTGGTGGTGTCCAGTTTGAGTTCGAGGAAGTCAGTGAGTGGTTGAGCAAATTTGGCTAAGACAAGGAAGGAATGAATCAAGGATCTAGCCTAGAACAAAGTCAAGCCAGTTTGAGGGTGAATCGAGCCAAGAATGTAAATTTCGCTCCTGACCCTTCCAAAGGGTCCAGAGCGAAATCCATATTTCCTCTATTTTGCTTCTTAGCTTGACCAAGTTAGGAACTTCTAAGGCATGGTTTGGTAGGTTTTGATACATATTTGCCTTGAAGAGGAATTTTTGGACCTCAAGATGATGAAAGCTAGCCTCAAATGAGGATTTCGCTCCTGACCCTTCCAAAGGGTCCAGAGCGAAATCCTCCCTTTTTGCCTTCCTTTGGCCTTAAAACCTAGTCTGACCTTGCCTGGACCCAGTTGAGTGATGGAATATCTTGATAGTGAAAGAAGGAAGTTGATTTGATCAAGTTTGGTGGAGAATGAAGTGAACATAAGTGAGAAGCTAGCCAAGAGTGGGATTTTCGCTCCTGACCCTTCCAAAGGGTCCAGAGCGAAAATCCCCATAAACATCAAATTTTCACTTGTCAAGGCCAGGACCATAGCTTCCTTAGGCATAGTAAGGGCAATTTGATACGTTCTAGCCCTAGGGAGTGATTGATGGGTGGATGAGATGAAGGATTTTGGTCAAAAATGTGAATTTCGCTCCTGACCCTTCCAGAGGGTCCAGAGCGAAATTCTTGAAAACTCTCATTTTTCCCTTGGCTAAAGTTAGGATCTTGATGGAGATGTGTGAAGAAGGATCTATGTTTGCCTCTCAAAGAGAATTGGAGTTGAAAAGGTCAAGAGTCAAGCCCAAATCATGATTTTGGCTCCTGACCCTTCCAAAGGGTCCAGAGCGAAAATCTTTGTAGCCCACATTTCCTTCCCAATTTTGTCTAAGTGCTGGTTTCTAGGGCATGTTTGAAGATGAATTGGTTTGATCTTGCCTTGAGATGGAGTTGGTGGATTTTTGAAGAGCAAGATTTTGGCCTAAAGGAGAATTTCGCTCTTGACCCTTCCAAAGGGTCCAGAGCGAAATTCATCATAAACCCCATTTGTTACCTTGTTTGACCTTGAAACCTTCTTCCTCGGGTGGAAAATGATCTAAGTTTGCTTCTTGAAGTGGTTTGAAGTTTGGAAAGTGAGTAATCTAGCCTAGAATGAGATTTTCGCTCCTGACCCTTCCAAAGGGTCCAGAGCGAAAATCCTCTTAAAGCTCATTTCCTCCTAAGATTGACTAAATTTTGATTTTCAGGGTATCTTGAAAGGAAGGATGGACATCTTGAATCCTTTGGAAATGTTTGGAAGCATTGAAATGTGAAGGATTTTGGACCAAAAGATGAATTTCACTCCTGACCCTTCCAAAGGGTCCAGAGCGAAATTCCTAAAAATTCTTATTTTTGCATTGAAGGAGGTCAAGTCCTTGGTTTTTTATGGCGTGGATGGAAGTGAAGTAGCTTGTCTTTGCCTCTTGAGGTTGTTTTGAATTGGAGAAATGAAGAATTTAGCCCAAAATCTTGATTTTCGCTCCTAACCCTTCCAAAGGGTCTAGAGCGAAAATCTCTCTAAGATGCATTTCCTTCCTTATTTGACTAAAATTTGATGTCCAAGGCATGATGAGAAGGAGAATGAACATGATCTTGCCTTTAAGAGTGTTTGGTAGCTATGAAACTGAAGGATTTTAGCCAAGAAAGGAAAATCGCTCCTGACCCTTCCAAAGGGTCCAGGGCGAAATTCCTTACAAGCCTACTTTTTGACCTTTCTTAGGCTTAAAACCTTGTTCCTAGGGCGAAGAGAGATGAGATTTTACCTTGCAATGAAGTTTCAAGTTGAAAGAATGATGATTTTTGGTCAAGAATGAGATGTTCCAAAGGGTCCAGAGCGAATTTTCTCAAAACCTATCTTTTCCCTCAAATTTATGCCAAATCTAGTGTGGGTCAAGATTAGAGGTGTCTTTAGGCATGTCCTTGAATGGTCAATAATTATCAAGTTTGAAGGAATTGAGCCAAATGATGAAAATCACTCCCGACCCTTCCAAAGGGTCTAGGGCGAAAATTCTTCAAACACCTATTTTCCCTTGCAAAATCAAGTCAAACTTGGGTTGGACGTGAGAGAAGTGTTTTCTAGCCTTTTGAGGTGAATGCAACTTGAAATGATGGAGGAATAAGCCTAAAAAGTGATTTTCGCTCCTGACCCTTCCAGAGGGTCCAGAGCGAATTTTCTCTAAATCACCTTTTTTCCCAATTTTGTGCCAAGCCAAGTGTTGACTAGGGTGAGTTTTGATGGGAGAGGTCCTCAGGAATGACTTTGACTTAGCAATGATTATCAAACTTGAAGGAATTGAGCCAAAAAGTGATTTTCGCTCCTGACCCTTCCAAAGGTTCCAGAGCGAAAATCCCAATTCCACCTATTTTCTTTGCAAGGCAAGGTAAAATTTTGATTTTTATGGCCTAGAGAGGAGTAAGGCAAGGTGTTCTAAGTCTTGGAGGTGATTTGAAGTTGAAAGGATGAGGAAATAACCCTAAAACAAGATTTTCGCTCCTGACCCTTCCAAAGGGTCCAGAGCGAAAATCCTAAAATGTACATATTCCTTTCAAATTTATGCTAATCCATGCCTAGGCCAAGGTGAAAGATGCCCTTGAGTTGATTGTTGTCTCCAAAAATGATGATTTTGGGCTAAAGGAAGAAATTTGCTCCTGACCCTTCCAAAGGGTCCAGGGCGAAAATTCTTCAATCACCTTTTTCTCCTTGCAAAATTAAGTCAAACTGGAGTTGGATGAGAGAAGAGAAGTGTTTCCTTGCCTTGTGAAGTGATTTGAAGTTGAAATGATGGAGAAGTGAGCTACAAACAAAAAATTCGCTCCCGACCCTTCCAAAGGGTCCAAAGCGAAATTCCCAAAATCACCTAGTTTGCCCATGAGGAAGGTCAGGTTGTAGATTCCTAGCCTTTGGTGAGGACAAGGATAGCGTATGCTTGCCTTGGAAGACATTTTGGAGTAGAGACATGATGGAATTTGTCCAAAAATGCAAAATTCGCTCCTGACCCTTTTAGAGGGTCCAGGGCGAAATCTTTTGAAACTACTATTTTTCACCTTGTTTGGGCCAGGTGAGGAGCTGGTTGTGAGGTAACGTTGAAAAGAGGTCTAAGTTGGCCAGGAATGCTAATTTCGCTCCTGACCCTTCCAGAGGGTCCAGGGCGAAATTCTTATAGGGCTTGTCCTGGGAAATCTTGAGCAAGCTCCATTTAATATCTTTTGTTGATGACTTATGGTGTAAAATACTATGTTGAAATGAATTTATTATGTCCTTAATCATCTTTTGATTTGTTTTTGCAGATGAAAGAAGATCAAGCCAAGACAAGGACGACCTTCTCCAGTCCAGCATCATCAGGGACGACCTTCTCTAGTCTAGCATCATCAAGGACGACATCTTCCAGTCCAGCATTCCAAGGAAAGGTACACCATCCATCCTGCACATTGAAGACAAAGGAGGTTAAAGCAAGGATCCGTTGGAGAAGCAGACAGTTTCAGAAGAGTTAACTAAAGTTAGCTTCTCAGCACCATCAAATTGAATATCTACCAAGTTGCAAGTGTCAGACAAGGTGGCATCCCAGTCATCACTCCTCCAGTCGGATTGGTCCATCTCAGCGTGTCCAGATTCAATGTACCTGACTCATTGGAGATGGCACAAACTTCGATGTACCTACCTCGGTTATCCATTGGTCGAATATTCCAGAGAAGACATGTGTCCAAATAATGCAATTATTTCATTGGCCAGAATTGAGTTGTAAAAAAACCCTAATTAGGGTTTTCATTGTAAAATCTCGGCCATTTATCTCAAGTTGATCTGAGCCATTGAATTGTATTGAGGGCACTATATAAGCCCTGGCTCCTCATTTGTAAAGGCTAATAGGGAGTCAATAGTTGATAGTAGGTGAATAGTTAGCTAATAGTGAACAGGCAGTTGATAGAATAGCAATTAGAGTAGAATAGCAAGAGAAGGCAAAGATTGTTGTCAAGATGTTGTAAAAGACTTGTAAAACTTCATTGAAGAAATGGTGAAATCTATGGGTCGATTCAACAATTTGCATGGTCTTTATACTTCTCAGATTTGATTTCATGTTATTAGATGAGTGGAAGAAATGTGTTTGATTGATGGTGAAATTTGTATATCCATACTACTAGCAGTTTGTTGATTGCAGACTTGCCTTGTGTAGTCAACTGGAATCATTCAACTTAAGCTTAACTTCAATTGTCACTTCTTCACTGATATGCATCAACCTGATGGTGTCTATGCTTATAGCGATGATCTGAACATCATAAAGCTTTCCTCCGAAGATCGCACTAACCTTGTGGAGATGGTCCTGGGATGTCAAAACAAGACTTAGTTAGAATTTCACCAAAGGTTATTCATTGCTCCTACATTCTTAGTGTCAGAATTAGATCCTTTCCTCGCCCTCATCCTTTTTCTTTTTTTTTTCAAAATCTAGGCCAGTGAAATCTTGTGATTCCAGCAAATCAAACGTTCAGGTCATCGAGTGTAAGTCCCCTTGCGATTCCAGCAAAATCACATCATACCACAAAGAGCTTATCCACGAGTAGAGATCCTACATAACAGGAACCTTGAAGCTTCTCCGATTGATCCTTCTGCAATATCTTCAGCATTCGAGAGCTTTATTCAAGAGAGGATAAGGTACCTTTAGGTATTTTATTCTGTGTTTGGTCGTGTACAAAATACACATCAAAAGAACCCAAATCAGTTCTTGGGTAGTCAAGCGTGGTATATACTTGAAAACGTCATCCAACTATTACCCTCAGGGTAATGGCTTAGCTGAATCTTCCAACAAGAACCTCATCAGGATAATTAAAAGGACAATTGAAGACAATCAGAAGGCATGGCATACTAAGTTGAGGACAGTCTTATGGGCTGACAAGATCACACCCAAGAGGGCGATTGGTAAGTCCCCTTTCATGCTAGTATATGGGAAGGAAGCAAGACTCCCAACTTCCCTGGAGTTACCCTCTCTTTAACTAGCACATCAGCTGGAATTGACAGAGAATGATGCCATGACAGTAAGGCTAGCTAAGCTGATGGAGCTGGAGGAGGTTAGAAGTCAGGCTATGCATACACTTGAGACTCATCAAGAGCAGGTCAAGAAGGTTTTTGACAAAAAGGCTACTAATAGGGTTTTCAAAGAGGGAGATCTAGTTCTCAAGTGGGATGCAAACAGAGCCAAAGTTGGGCGACAGTCCAAATTTGATGCTATCTGGAGTGGTCCATATTTCATCACTAGTTGCAAGGAGGCCAATGCATTTCATCTCTCCAGGCTTGAAGGCGAAGTTCTTCCAATCCCAGTGAATGGGATTCATCTCATGCCCTGCTTCTGAAGAGGGTGTTGATGACTATGTAAATATTAGACTTGAAGTTGTTTTGCTTTCATAAGTGCTTGTGCACCTGCCGCATTCTCCTTAAGAGGGTGTGCGCTCTAGTTTCTAGTTTTCCTCCAAGTGACGGTGCACACATGTTTTGGGTCTTTCAATGACTCAATGCCCAATGGATGCTCAAGGGTTTTGGACTTCATGCTTAGCAGGCAAACATCCCGCAGAAATCGCCAAAAATGTTGTCATGTTATGACACCCTTGGTCCATCAGTAAGAACCAACCAAAGATACGATCCATGGACCAGTGCTGCCCCAGTTGATCAAGGAGAAAAGAAGAAGAATCATGAAGTATGAGGTGTTGCCTTGCCTAGACAAAGTTCCTCCCTTGGCCTTTTCTTCCTTCCCCGGAACCCCGAGGTTCCAAAGTTCCTTCTCTTTGCCTTCTCTATTTTTTCTTCTCCGGAACTCAGGAACCGGGTTCCGAAGTTCCCTCCCTTTGCTGCCTCTCCTTTCTTTTCCCAAAACTCCAGAACCCCGAGGTTACGAGGTTCCTTTCTCTTCTTCCTTTCTTTCTCTGGAACCCCGATGTTCCAAAATTCACTCTTTGCCCTTCTTTTCTTTCTCTAGAACTTCGGAACCCCAAGGTTCAGTAGTTCCTCTGGAACCCCGAGGTTCCAAAGTTCCTTCCTTAGCTTTTTTTTTTAGTTCCTCAGAACCCCGAGGTTCCCTTCTGCTCTCTTTTCTCCTTCCCGGAACCCCGAGGTTGCGAAGTTCTTTCCTTGTCATCCCCACTTCGGGAACCCGAGTTTCGGAAGTCCCCAAACTTCTTTCCGACTGGCGACACTTTTGGATGGTGTGATCAATACTCAAAGCTTTAAATGCTCCGACAACTTTTGTGACTTATGCACCTTCTTTTATGGAGGCACAAGGGTGCATTTAATGTTTTTGGCAGGATCTCCATCAGGAGAGGTACGAGGCCATGCTTGTTGTGGTGACTTATCTCATGTCTGCATACTCTGACTTTGGAAGGTCAGTCAATCAACCCTTCTCAGGGTTGCCTTTTGAGGGTATGGCTAGGTTGCTTGCATGCACAGAAGTCAAGTGCATGCACTTCCCAGCACTCCCAAACTGACATACAGGGGTCATGATCACTCTCGTAACCATTTTTCTATATAAAGGTTGTTAAGCCTCATTGTAAAGGGTTCTCTCCTTGCTAGCTTGAGCTATTCCATGCTCTCCCACTTCTCTTGTATTTATCTTGCATTTATGCAACTATAAGTTTGGCCATTGGCCTTATAATTAATTAAAATCACCATTCTTGCCTTCTTTCAACTTATGTATGTTGTGTATGTTTCCTTACCTTCATCATAGGTGTAAGTTTTGTGGTTCTTCTCTCATATATGCTGTGTTAAATTTATTTCTAAGTGTGACTTGTGGGAAACCTTCTCCCCTCTTGGCATTCAATGGATTCTAACCTTCATACATGCATTGGGATCACTCATACAACTGAAGTTTGTGCATCTCCTGGGTGTTTCAGTTAATTCTTTGTGTCATTTTGGGTAGGGAGAGAAACAAACCCTGCTTGGTGCATCACCTCCTTTTGTTTTAAGCATTTCTCTCTTCCCTTTACCTCTGCAATTTGTTAGGATAAGCTTGGGAGTTAGTTTTGAAGTGTTGAGTTGGTTCAACACTTGCACCTGGATTGAAAAGGAAGTCGGCCTTCTCTGGAGATTCAACCCCCTTGCGCAAGGTCCCACACTTCGAGGTTGTTTCCATGTTTCACAAGGTTGCTGAGTTGATAGCTCAGCAAGGGTGCAAGCTTTTGTGATAACATCCACCACAAAATATGTGTCTAAGTCTCTTGTGATGTGTACTTATGCAAGATGAAAAGGTGAAAGTTAATTAGTATGTGATGTCCCAATCAACACAAGCAGCAATGTTTTAGATTAGAACAAAAACCATCCATTGATCATAAAATGGATACATAGCATATCCTGAAAAAACAGTGAAAGTGCCATAGTTATTGTAAAGGAGCAGAACTGTTATAAGGATCGATCTTAGGTACCTAAAAATAAGCTATCAATCAGTTTGAAGGCAGCAAAATTGTATTGAACAAGCAATGTAAAAAGGGGCAATGTCTCTTAAGAGACCCTATCCATTATATAAGAAATACATTTCACTGTAATAAAAAAGATGGCTTCATGGTATTCCGCACCATATGTAAGAAGTTTTGGAAAGAACATAATTTATAAAGCACGTAATTATCATGCTAACCGATGTCAAGAGAGAATGAAGAGCAGCAGCAATTTCAAATCAAAAGAGTGTCAATTCCCATCAAAGAAACGATTGTAGTCAGCGATTAAAGAAAGGGAATCATTAGGCAGTGATTAGTTAAAGGGAGAAGTACAATTGCTAGAAGATTGTTTAATCATTAAACAAAAGGTAAGGATGTGTCCATTCCAAAACAAGAGATGCAACCATTCTATATTATAAGTATATAAGAGGATCAATATTCATTTCAAAAATCATCATTGGATCAGTTCTATTTCTTATTCTCATCCTCATTGGATCACTCTAGTTGAGCATTTGACCAAGTTTCAATAATCGGTTGCATATAGAACAAGATCTAAATTAGAGAGCACCACCATTGTTGCAAGCTTATACTGTCATATCTGAAACATCACCGTTAACTATTGTTGCAAGCATATAATTTCAGATCAGAGACAGCAACATATCACAGTAAGTGATATCATCATATACCTCTGCATATTCATAGACATAAGGAACAGCAGACCATCATATAATTCTAAGCGATATTTGGAGAGTAATTGAATAAGTTTAAGGGCCAAGATCAGACACAGCAAGAGTATCTGCAAAAACATTAAAAATTCATATTGGTATATCAGGAAAGCACATTACATCGCTATCAGCAATAGTAAATTCTGTGAGACAATAAAGATCATCTTGCATAAACATCATTCAATATTTTAGTAAGAGCAGAGGTAATCCATTGGTTGCATTGCACTTAGTGCATATACATATATCTATTGATCTAGATGATTTTGCATACACCAAATTGCTAAATCAGAGATAGCATTGATATTGACTTCATATCATCATATTATAAGTGAAAATCATTGTATATACTATATCAAATCATTCTTGCATTGATTATCTTTATTTTTAAGTATGAATAGTGAAATCGATGAAAGGAGTCTCTTGCAATTGATTCTTATGAGTTAAATGTTCTTACTTCATAAATAATAAGGGGACATTACAAGTGGTATCAGAGCATTGCATTTTGTGGTTATATTGCATTATTCCTAAAATGGGACATTACAGAGTATGCCTAAGTTGTCGATTTGGGTATGGGTGCAGGTATGATGGTACAACAATTTTTTCCTTGGTATAGGTACAGGTACAGCAATATATATATATATATATATATATATATATATATATATATAAACAAATTTAGATAAACTTTGTAGTGTAAGTTTTTTTTTTAAATATCAATTTTATTAGAGCCGGCTGGGCCGAACCAGTAGTGAACCCATGGCCACACCAAGACCAGACCTGGACCCAACTCGAACCCGGACCAGCACCCGGGCTCCCAGTACCACACCTGGTAACTTAGGTGTATGTTCTATGATTGAAACACTTGAAAGTTTGATATGCCAAGCAGGCCAAGGCCCCAAATCCTAAATGATGAAACGAAGATAACTTTGGCGCTGGAGCCAAAGTTTCTTTAACAGTTGACTATAATATTCAACTCAAATCCTCCTTTGTGTCCCTATTCTCTTAGGAACAAAAGGGTCGAAATGATGCCCCGTCAAAACCAACTGCCTGAGGAGTTAAGACCAAAGGTTAAATGTCTACCTAGGGAAAATGATTGAGTCATATTAAAAATGACACCAAAGGTGGGTGATGGGGCGGTCAGGCTTTGAAACACAAATCCTCCTGTGTCCCTGTTCTCTTAGGAACAAAGTCTTAAAATGATGCCCCCTCAAAACCGACGGCCTTAGGAGTTAAGACCAAAGGTTAAATGTTCTACCTAGGGAAATTGATTTAGGCATATTAAAAATGACTCTAGATGTGGGTGATGGGGCGATCACGCTTTACAACACAAATCCTCCTTCGTGTCCCTGTTCTCTTAGGGGCAAAGGGTTAAAATTATGCCCCCTCAAAATCGACTGCCTTAGGAGTTAGGACCAAAGGTTAAATGTTCTACCGAGGGAAAATGATTTAGGCAGATTAAAAATGACACCAAATGTGGGTGATGGGGTGGTTAGGCTTTAAATTTGATGGTCATCTATTGCCAGCAAATGATTCTTGAGTGATGCTTGAATTTCAAGATTGCCCTTACTAGTGCACACTTCGAGTCCAACATACTGACAGAAATAAAAAGGTAGCCACCAGTTATTTTAACAATTTTTTATATGTATCTACAAATAATGGGAGTGCTCAAAGTGAATAAGTAGAGTTCAACAAGTTTTAGTGGCTTTGGTTGGTTGACTTGACATTAATGGTTTTCTAGCTGATAGCATGATTGTACCTTTATGGATTCGATAGCAGCTTGATGTTATATTATCAACTTGTAGGGTTGCCTGGGTGCCTTAAAGAAAAGAATAAGAATTTACCTCTACAGTGCATACAGATGATAAATTAATTGGATCCAGCTTCATGGAGCTTCAGAAGCTGGCTTGAAATCCAGATCTTATAGTGAAGGCTAAAGATTGGAGATTTGAATAATCTAGGGCTCCATAATGGTCTAAGTTTTTGCTATGTAAAGTTATATTTTCACAGAGGTTTTATAGTAGTTACGAAATAATACTCAATGGGACGCATGACAAACTAGAATATGTAAAGGTAGGCAAAGGCATGCCCCTAACTTATGAAATGATAGAGGACATTGTACCCAAAAAAAAATCTCAATAATGAAACATTGCTTCTCTTTTTGCATCTACCTTTTATCTCAAAAGGGAAATGCAGCTTGTATTTACTTTTTTGGCACCATAAGCATTGAGTTTTGTTGTTACAATTGAGTGATCTTAGGAAATAATTAGTGTTATGATCAACCATTTCAGTTTTTTCATGCCATGAAACTAATTTTTAAGTTTGTATGCATTAATGGAGCCGTTTCAAAGCAGAAAATCTTTAGAGCAGCCATATACAGAATTGTATGTCTTGGAAGGTGTACTAAATTTTGTTAAAAAATGTTATGACCTTTCCGAAAGTAGTTTTTCTGTAGCACGAATAATTATCCTCAGCAGTTAGAGCTTAGTAATATCACTGGCATCTTATCATCTAGAATGAACACGTAATGCAGGATGACATTAGGAAAGTTCATTAAATCCTTTAGAATACTTCGTAGTTCGTGTGATATTAGACTAAATATTTGAGAGATGCGGGGATAGTAAAGCATTTAAATAGAAAATAGATATTAAAGGTCGGTTCAATTATGGTATTGTTCTTTTACTTGACAAAGGTGAGAAGTTCCATCTTTGTAAAGATGGCAAGGTTTTTTTTTAAGCGGCCATCTATTACCAAATGATCATACCTAATTATAATGAATTTATAGGGACTGAAGTTTCTGCTTGTGTTCGTCATAGGCTGTAGTTACTTTATTTTTGCTATTATACATTCATTGTGCGCACCGTCCTTTTAGGACATAAATTAATTCAATTCTTAGATGCCATTCAGCACTATTATTTGAGTGAGCTAGTTTTCAAATATTGTGCTCTTTCTATATTAAAATGGGTATTTCAAGATGCCTATCATCATGGAAAAGCAATTTACAGATATGTTGATTGTAAAAATTATTTGTAGGAATACATATAATTTTAAATAAAATATGTTTGAGCAATGCCAAATATTGGTTTTCTTCATAGGGTATACGCGTGGAAGTGTTCGTCATGCAACGCACTTCAGAACCAGCCCCTGAACATGTAAGACATTTCAATCTTTTGGTGGTTTATTAGACGAGAATTGTCTCAAACATTTGCTAACCCATATTATCATATTCAGGGCTCTTCCTGCAATACCAAGTCTCTTACCAAGAAGAATATTAAGAGGAGGGGGAAATAAACCATATTGTGCACAACTCAATTATGCCATTTGTTCATTTATCATTTATCAAAATTTCTAACTCGATATTACAAATAAAATAATCGTGTATTTTTATTTTATGAGAGGCAAATTTATTAATTTGGTTTTGTTCTTGAATATCACAATATATTATTCCTTGTGTACAACAAACAATGTCGAAATATCTCCTTTGCTGCTCTTTGGGTTTATATTTCAACTCACATGATTCATCTTGCCTTGTTTTTGTGACGTGCAACATAAAAAAAACCTATATTCTAGCCTTATGATCTGTTTATGTCAAATTGTGTACATAATTATATTTGATAAATTTTTACTAGTTGAATATTAACAATCAAATCACTAGCAATATGAAAGATCTAAATACATATGTAAACTCATTAACAATACAACAGAATATACATTTATTATTAAATTGTGTTAGTAGCATGAGATAAAGGCCAAAGTGAATTATCAAGGAATTAGATGAAAGAAATTTGAGGTTTTGGCCTAACATTGGCACTTGGAACTAATCTTTTAGTAGATAGTTCATTAAATAAATGCTAGCAATCACACCTTGGTGTGCAATGGTTAAGCCAAAAAGATGTGGAAGGTCAATTAGAAAAAATTTTGATCTATTTTTTGCCTACATTTATGTAATACTTGAGATCATTTAGCAAACCACATTGTTTGCATAACAAAGTTCTCAATGGAGAAGTGATAGCATTAAATCAATTGTGCATCCACTTATAAGAATCCAAACACAATGTAATGTCCCCTTTTATCTCATCTTAGAAAATAATTAAATGATTAAAATTATGTTGTCGAAATTAAGTAAATTTTGTGACGACTAATTTTAATTATTTAGTACAATCATAAAAGTAATTAATTCCTCAGCTTTTAAAGTGACTTATGCAATAGGAAAATTTAATAGTGTCACTTTAATAGTTTCCGCTAAAGTTGAAACTAAAAGTAGGTGGTGAAGAGTCTATAAAAGAGTAATAAGAGGTTCATTCTCAACATGCTTAGTTTTGTTATTTTCTCCTAGAGAGCTTGAAAGCCACTTTCAGTTCAGAAACTTGAGATGAAAACTTTTGGGATTTCTCAATGGATTGGATGGGAACCCAATCCACCTTTGGTGTAGAATTCACCATCATACAGCATTGATCTGTGTTTTTGTGGTTTTTAAAATTGGTGGAATCTTATTCTAAGACCAATTTCAGGTTTGAGGCTATTAATTCATTTTCTGGACAGAATGAAATGCCATTCAAAATGAGTCTGAGGTTTTATGATGAATATTGTATTTTCATTATATGGAGCGATTACGTATTTTCAAATATTAAACTCCTTGTTTAAGGCGTGAGTTTCATAAAGAGACATTGCTATTAAAAATATCAAATTATGTCATCTTTGTTCGATGTATATTTCTCGGTGTGAGATTTCATGGTTAAGGAAAGTTGAATATTCAAGCAGGTCGATAATTTCTATGAGGATGTGGGAGTTGTGTATGCAAACCTCGTATCCTAAGTTTATTGTGAACGACATCATTGGGAGCAGGAAAGACATCTGGAGGTGAATCATCCCACTAATGAAGTTTATAGGTTATAGGAAAGATATGCTGGCTGTTTCTCTCTTTCTTCGGCACGCCTAAGGTTGGGTCAATGATATCAATTGCTCTTGGGAGGCGTAAACACTTTGCTGTGTAATGTATATGTCTATATTCCTGGTCGATGTTGTTGGTTATTCACGTGAGATTTCTGAGAGGTGTGCGGCCCTTAAAGGATGTGTTTCCGATATAAATGTTTCCCTTGCATGGGAGTCTCCTATCCTTCAGCGTGGGTTTTCTGTTCATTTGCCATTTTCTATCTGATCTTCGCATATTTCCTTTTCTTGGAGGGGTTACATTTCCAACTGGGGATGGTTTATGACATTTTACGAGTTTTCTTTTCACTCACCATGAGACTTAAGAATGGTTGCAGCACTCATTTTAGAAGGTCGTAAGTCATAGTCGGATCTCATGGTATTTGGCATGCGTTTCCAAATAAGGGAACGATATATATTTCTTCTTGGTGTGGATGTCTTCTCTCCTTAGCGTGAGCCTCTGAAGATTATCGACTGTAGTTTGTAGAGAGACGTTCCTATTGCAAAGTGCAGTCCATTTTGTATTGGCGTAGGAAATCATATTCGATCTTATTCTCTAGCCGAGTGGACTTCTTTGGGCGCAGCTCTCACTTTCCCTGCGTGGTTATACCTTTCACATTCTTTAGTGGACAAACAACGATTAATGTCAGTAGTATATAACCAAAGGTGATGATTAATAAATCAAGTTAATTCAATGTTAAA
Organism: Cryptomeria japonica; assembly: GCF_030272615.1. NCBI lineage: Eukaryota > Viridiplantae > Streptophyta > Pinopsida > Cupressales > Cupressaceae > Cryptomeria > Cryptomeria japonica. The sequence goes on from NC_081414.1 coordinate 662,324,052, forward strand.
AAATAACAAAGGCAATGAAAAGGTGTGATATCATAAAGACCATCGATGATCAATTAAATATGTGATAAATCATACTATAACAAGTATTGATGATCATTAAAGCAGCAAATTAATGAAGAAATATTAATAACAAGCATTCATTGCAAAGGGACTTATGGTAAACATCGATTAGTGTAAGAAGATCAAGTGTTAACCAAAAGGCATGACTATTTCTCAAAAGATGTAGTGATTTCTTAAAAGATTTGTCTATTATGAAATGGTATCTCTCTAAGGAGAAGTTCTACTCTTTCAAAGGGAATATGAGGATATAAGATGGGATGAGATGTGAGATTAAGAGGGTGTGAAGAATCTATTTACTATTACTGTAATCTAAAATTTCAATTCAACAGCAACAATTTATAACATGGAGACATATATTTCAAGTATATAAATTAGAGAAGGCTTCATTAAGAGAACTGCATAATTATAGTGATTTCAATTAGGTAAAGCAATCATACTATTACTCTAATCTAAAAGTTCAATTCAACAGCAAACAATTTATAATATGGAGACATATATTTCAAGTATATAAATTAGAGAAGGCTTCATAAAGAGAACTGCATAATTATAGTGATTTCAATTAGGTAAAGCAATCAAGTTTTAAGGCCTATAATAAGTAAACTTATACACAATTCATGCGAGTCGTAGATCAGGAACAACAATTAGAGTTGCATTAAGATCAATATCATCTTCTGATAGCTACACGTTACTTCTTTTAACTCTATGATGATGTCAATAGGCATGAACAATTGAGACTTCCTCTTGACGGGATATGTTAAGATTTTGTTTTAGTGGTTGAGAAAATTTATTTTGTCATTACTGAAGAATGAGTCCAACAGTGATATCTATTTCAGCTCCTTCATGCATTCTAGTTGGAATCTACACGATGAATACTTCTCTAGACTTCAAGGGAGACAAATGGTAATTGAGTATGAGAATTAGATTGTTGAAATCAGAATGGCACTGCATCAGCGTGATATTTCGTTTCAAAGCCAATAGCTTATGATGATTTTCAGAAGCCTAATCCTACTGCATTAAGGTTGGAGGTTTTCTGAGGACCGTCTTCTAAGGAGTTTGTGCAACATCAGCTTATTGGTGGTCATCAAAAGATCTCTCTTATGGGTATTCAACCTAACCGCGTTTTGAGTAGATGGTACTACAAACTTTGGGATTCGGGATTTACTTTGGTAAACAAATATAGTGGCAGAAAATTGTTTCATGGTATGATAAGGATTGATAGACTTTGTGAGTTCAATGATGACAACATTAAGCAAGGAATAAGTATTGGAGTATTCTACAGGCTTAATTGGGCAAGCAATTTCAAGGAGGGGAGACTGTTATGTACCCATCCTATCCCAAAAACCAATCCAGCATAAGAAACATATTTTGGTCCAGGTGTGGCAGACCTAGGACACCTTCAAGTTGGACAGTAATAGAAGATAATTATGCATAACAAGAGTAGTAAAAGAAGGAATAATTATTAGTTGTCAGTAAATAGTTTTGATATGCTGCAAATTATTAGGTTGAGAGAAAGCTCCTTGCATATCTTCATGAATGATGATAGCATGCAATACATGAAAAAAGCCAATACAAGACAATGATTAAAAATAACATCAATGGTGCAGCAATTAGGATATAATGACAAGCAGAAATCAAAGGCAAGCAATTGACGATTACTAATGAAACAATGATTTATTTTAGTTACTAATAAGTAGCGATCCCATACAGGATCAGATTTGTGAACATGGTCAGCAACTTCATCAAAGCAATAACCATTTATATGCATACAAATTATGATAAAAAAACAGAGATTAGTATGTGAGAAGATGGTTGATCTTCATATTATTGGGAGCGGCTTAAGGAATTTATAACAATAATTTAATTCTACAAGGTAGTGATCAATATCAAAGAAAATGGCAACCTATATCAAGTGTTGACTCCATCACACTCGCATGCATAAGACAACAACAATATCAAAAGGAGACGTAAGAAGTCGTTTGTTATTTGGAACAAACAATAATTAATGGGCAAACAACAATTAATGTAAGTAGTATATAACCAAAGGTGGTGGATTAATAAATCAAGTTAATTCAATGTTGAAATAACAAATGCAGCAAAAAGGTGTGATTTCATAAAGACCATTGAAGATCAAATAAATTTGTGATTAATCATGCTATAACATGTAACCACTTAATAACAAGCATCCATTGCCAAGGGACTTTTGGTAAACACTGATTAGTGTAAGAAGACCATGTGTTAACCAAAAGGCATGACTATTTCTCAAAAGATGAGTGATTTCTTAGAAGATCTGTCTATTATGAAATGGTATCTTTCTAATGAGAAGTCATACACTTTTAAAAGGAATATGCTGATATAAGATAGGATGAGATGTGAGAATAAGAGAGTATGAAGAATCTATGTTATTATTACTTTATTATGAAGGCTCGGTTGAGCAGCAATAATTTATAACCTGGAGGCATATATTTAAGGTATATAACTCATAGGAATTTCAATCAAGTAAAGCAGTCAAGTTTTATGGTCTATAATAGGCAGTCTTACACACAATTCATTGCATGGTTTTAGAGTCATAGATTAGGAACAACAATTAGAGTTGCATTAAGAAATAAACTACATATCAGAAATTCAAGAAAGATGTAATCACTTTTAGTTATCTAATATCTTATTATTCAATTTTGATTGTTCGTTTGTTAAATACATTGCAATTTAATAGATATATTTTAGTTTTCCTAAAAGGGGACATTACAAGTGGTATTGAAGCTAGTGAACCTATCAACCTTTTATGTAGATGTGAAAAAAAATGATTAATCACGCAATTAATATAAAACAATTGGAAAGATCACTCTATGATGTAGGCAACCAACTTAGTACTAAATTTCAATCTAAGGATGAGGTCATGAATCCACTTGAAAGGGTAGAGAAATGTTTGATACTCATTGAGGAGTCATCCTCCGAAGTGTTAAAAATAGCCTTAACTCCTACAGTGGCAACCTTGAAACAACAGAAGTCATTGATGCATCATGATGAAGAGATCAAATTGTTGGTTACCTATTGTTTAAGTAAGGTAATGAGAATCTTGGTACTTTTAGTCTTGTATGATGCCGACAAATTGAAAGAAGTGTTGCACCTAATCATAGATAGTTTCAAAAGTCTTGATGGCATTATTAGTACACATCATTCAATAAGGGTGACCATATCGAAAACCCTTGCGGAAATTAGGACAATTATCCTTCTTATAGACTTGGGGTTGCAAGGTCTAATCCATTACATGTTCTACCATTTATTTGCTACAATCAACGAAACGTATGATGAAGATATCTTTGCAGCCATGAAATATATTTTAATTCTAAATATCAATGAGAATCATGGTATTTTTGAAACCATCATATCTATGCTATGGACAGCTTGGAAACAAGAATAGACTCTCTTCATCTGCATATACATTAGTCAATGAAGTGTTCAAATAATGTGAGATCAAACTCAAACCTCACTTGAATAAAGAAGAACAAGGAATTTTGCAGTTAGAAAATGAAGGTTCCCCAAATCTTCCTTTAGTTGTACATATAGAAGGTAAATGCAAGGACATGGAAATAGTTCATGAATCTTCATACATCCCTTCTATTAGAAATGAATTGGGTACTTTGATTTATAAGGGTTATGAGACAACCACTTATGAGGATTTGATGCATAAAGAACAAGAAGACAAAGAAAGAAATAGGGAATTGGACAACATAGATAAAACTGATGATAATTATTCCAAAGAATCAAATAAGGAAAGTTTGATAATGAATAGATTTAAGTTTGGAATTAAGTATAAATTTAAACTTATGAATAATCTTTTGTTTGAGGTTGAAAATGAAATGACTTATTATAATCTCCCTTTTGAGTCGGACAATGGAGCATCACAAGAATCGGGAGATGGGATTAAACTAAATCACAAAACTTGAGGTTTAGTTGCATCCTTTATCAATAAAGTATTGAGGCGAGATAGGAGTTGCAAGACAAACCACTCTCCAATATATTGCAAGAGATTACGATTCATAACAAGTCCATGAGTGGGATTCATTCTTTCAATCAACAAACTATCAAATGTTTAAACTTGAGTAAAGGTGTCTTTATGACTATGCACATACTTCTTATGAGGTTACATGATGATTAGTGTTACCCTTGTTTCTCTACATTAATGACATTAGTTTGTGATCAAGTGGATTTTATACCATTGATAAAGTGGAGGGAGCTAATAGTGAGAGGTTCTCCAAGTACAATTCAAATTTTCACCTCCACAATGAACAATGATCCTACCAAGAATCTAGAGTATTGCTACACCTTCCTTATAACATTGTGATGATGTCAATAGGTTGGAGCAATTTGGACTTTCCTCTTGAAATCTTGAGGGGATATGTTAATATTTTGTTTTGGTGGTTGAGAAAAAAAAATTGCCATTAGTAAAGAATGAGTTCAACGATGATATCTATTTTATCTCCTTCCTACATTCCAATTGAGATCTAGACAATGCATACTTCTCTAGACTTGAAGGGAGACAAATGCCAATTGAGTATGAGAAATAGATTGTTTAAATTGGAATGGCACTACATCGGCATGATATTTCATTTCCAAAACCAATAGCTTATGATGATTTTTAGAAGCTTAATCCTATTGTGTTAAGGTTGGATCTTTTCCAAGGACCATCTTCTAAGGAGTTTGTGCAACATCAAATCATTCATCTTATTGGTGATTATTCAAAAGATCACTCTTATGGGTATTCAAAAGATCCGGGAATTAATTTGGAAAAAAAATATCGTGACAAAAAATTGTTCTATAGTATGATAGGGAAAGTTAGGGAATGAATGGATTTAAGTTTGGAATATTATGAATTTCAACTTGTGAATAATTTTTTGTTTGAGGTTGAAATTGAAATGACTTACAATAATCTCCCTTTTGAGCGAGACAAAGGAGCATCACAAGAATCGAGAGATGAGATTCAAGTCAAATCCAAGTCTGCATTTGTCTTTAGATGGTTTTTTAGCACTTAGCATCTCATTAAGCATATGATTGTCACCTTTGAGTTTAAAGTTCTTATCAATTTGTTATTTTGCCTCTTCCAACTCTTTCCTCAACATAACCACTTCTTTTTCAAGCTTCGTGCATTCTCTGGATTTGTTATGTAGCTTTGTTTCAAGATCATCAATGGTCCTTTTCCCTTCATCAATTTGTATTTTCAGATAGACAGCATGTTACACTTTTTTCGTGGACCTTTTCTAATAAACCTCTAGATCAGATAGAGCAACTCTTAATTCTCCTTCAAGATCTACAACTTCATTAATATCCCATTCATCTTGCTCCATAGCATCCAAATCTTCAAATTCAAACATTGTGTTCAAATCCCGGATCTACCTCAACTGTTAGATTGTTTCTTCAACAACATCGCTCTGATACCAATTGTCGAACACATCATAGGACTAAGAGGGGTGAATCAGTCTTGGCCTTAAACTAATTATCTCTAAGCATTTTAAACTTCAAACCATAATTATCTCATCTCTACAATAATGAAACATGAAACCACAAAACACAATACACATGAGAACACTAGATTTGCGTGGAAAACCCTAAGCAGGGGAAAACCACAGTGAGAATCGCACTCACAATATGAATAATTGATTACAATGTTTTAGGCTCAAGGCCAATGTAGCTCACTACTCCTAATTTGGACTTGCAAGACTAAAGCACAGAACGTCATTGTAAGATATAATGGACTTGTGAACACTAGATCACTTCTTTAGGGCAAGATACAATAATCTGAATACAATGAATCAATATTTTTGAACTGCGAAGAAATGCATTTGAAATGTTGATTACAATTCATTGTTGTTAGACATTTGAAACTGACTTCATTACTACTCAACTATACTTGCCAACCTTTGCACTCACAAGATACATCATCCACAACTTCACATCTCACATATATCACACTTTTCTTCCTCCAAATACTCCTATGATATCTCATAGGGTATCTTAGGTAGCCAAGCAATCCTTGGCTCTACCGCCTCAGTGTAGAAATGGTCCTTATTGACTAGAAAGGTGATCTCATTTCTATACTTCCAGACCAAACTGGCAGGAACCCTCTATCTTTCTTGCATCTTGTCTTGAAATTTTTTTAACCACCCAAAATACGTAGTATTGTATGCTTTCGTATCATTATTAAAAATTTAATATGATGTTTTATTTCCACTGTTATAGGTGTGAACTTATTCCATACTTTACTCTTAACACTCAAGAGCTCATTCATGAACATAAATGCCAAACATATGATATGGGACCCATACTTGAACCAATACTTGTTTTTCTATGTCCTATCTAGATTATCCAAAAGGTGTTGTCTCAGAAGCCCACAAAGATTAAAAATCTCTCCTTCAACTACCATCTGATAAGTAGAGTGTATAGCAATGGTAGTTGCGGAACCCTCATAGTTCTAATAGTAAATTTTGTATGTCAAACCCTTGGTAACATAGCGGACACCTAGATCAATAATGTCTAAATAATCATATCCCTTCCATCAAATTTTGCATTGGTAAGCTCGTACACAATATCATTCTTCACCAATTTCAGAGCAAGAAGTGTACCAGAGATGCATAGCCCTTTCAAAGCCCTAATAGCATCCTTCGTGATCTTGTGCGGACATTCTAGAAACATAACATCTCTGTGAATTTGTTTCAAAATGATCTGAATCCATGCATGCTCATAGTTGAAGTTAGGGAACTTCTTCCAAATGTTCAACCCTAACTTTGGAATATGCTTGTATTTCTACTTGAACGTCGTTAGATCATCTTTCACTAGCTTCTTTCACAAATTGTTGAACATTGCATGACTAACCTCTATTAAGGGTGCATGGATATAAACCCTAACATCCTTCATGTATACATCCAACGACACCTTCAACAAATCTCCTTCCTTATCTCTTTTCATCGTTACAAAAGGATAGGGTTTGAATTATAGTCATGGCTTCTAACACATGTTGACAACAAACAGTGTAGCCATCTTAATCAAACAAATGAACTGAACACACAAACATTGCAGAATACCTTGAAACACTTTGTCGCTAGGGTTAGTACCATAAATATTTTTTGCACACAATAGGGCTCGAATTCTCAAGATCACAAGTGATCAAAATAAATTCAAAATCACAATTTACCCTTAACTCTACCAACTTAGGTTTTTTGCCTTTAATGCACTTGATTGTTACATACGAAAACTTGATACTCTGTTACACATCACAAATACCTCCATGGATCACTACAAATTTCCAAAATGTTTCAAAAATACCTTCCTAACATCTACCATGTTGAAACCAATCCAACATCCACACAATAAGCAGGGCCTTAAGGTATTCAATTAGTTCTATGTTGACTTGGTCAGCACCTCCTTCGATATTCGCGACATGTGCTTCCTTCCGCCTCTCATGGATCCTTGTCTTTGGCCGCTCTCCCATTTGGTGATAGCTCAAGCTTTTGGTGTAACGGTAGCGGTGATTCCAACAAGTGGTATCGAAGCGTTGGGTTACAGGTTCAATCTCAAGAGGCCTCCTTCATTCCGTCGGTGCGGAAACCTCAGTCGGTGCTAAGGGAGAGATTGTTGACTTGGTCAACACCTCCATCGAGATTTGTGACATGTGCTTCCTCCCGCCTCCCGTGGATCCTTGTCTCTGGCCACTCTCCCATTCGTTGATAGCTCGATCTTTTGGCGTAACGGCAGTAGTGATTCGAAAATTCTCCCCCTTAGATAATGCATTTTATCTACTTTTTTGTAATATCCCCTTTCTAGCCAGTTAGCTCATGATTAGTTGTTAGCCTATTTTCTCGTGGTCCTGTAGGCTAACCAGGAAACATAATGTATCTTGGAGGAATTTCACATAGGCATTTTTAGTTGTAAGTCATTCTTAGGTGATTTGATGCAGTTTTGGTTGGCCTACTATTTATAGTAAGTCACTTTAGAGTGATCCAGATCTTCAGTGGGCGCCAGAGATTTCATGGTTAATATTCGGGAGGTTGGCAGACATTTATAGTCATTTAAGATTTATTATTTAAAGCAAGTTATAAAGTTAAATTTAAATATTTAACTCTATTTAATAAATGACTATAATGGGATAAAAAAGTGTTAAGTCATAAATATAAAATGTCCCATTTCATTTTTTAAAGGTACATTGCACACATAAAGAGGGATAAAATATAATAAAGTGTTTATTTATCCCACATTGAGAAGACAAGTGAGTGGGCTCTTATGAAGAAGTTATAAATTTGATTGAAGAGCTCACTTTCAGCATGCTTGGATGAAGTTAATATTATGTTGTTGGATTTCTTGGAAACCTAGTTATTGGCCCTGGAGGACGAAATCCTTCTTTGCCAATGATCTCCTATTATAATGAGAGTGTCAGTCTTCTAAGGATCGATTTAAAGAGCCAAAAGTTGGGATTCCAGTAAGCTTGTTGTCTGCACATATATTCTAGTTGACCAAACCAACTTAAGGTTGCATTAGCATTTTTTGGGTTGTCTTTGACAGAGGAAGAGTGTCGTATTGTTTTGGGAGTTACTTGGGAGGTGTCGTACAAGCTTGGATAGTGTTGTTCCTTTTAGAATACACCTACAGCAAGCTATCTAAGTTTGCAGCCACCTAGAACAGTGTCGTATAGGTCTACATAGTGTTGTTGTACACGACTAAGATCAATAGTAAGTGTGTTGTACAAGTCTTCTTACACCTGGAAGGAACTGTACATGGCTGGAAGTGTGTTGTAGGAAGCTAGAATGTGAAGATACAAGGTATGTAATGATGTTAATGTACTCATCAATTAATATCAGACCAAGAGCGTGGATTTTGTATGCAAAAATATTGTAAAATTTCCATTGCTTGTGGGAAACTAAGTTGTAGTTTGTTTTTAAATTTTTCCAGTACTGTGGAGTTAGAATCAATGATGTATCTGGCTCAAGCTTATTGATGTTAATATAGTAATTTGCAATATCAATATTTTGTGTTATGTTCATGTATATCATTTCTTTCTAAACCTCATTCAAGCAATTGCAAACTGAGAACAAATCAAAAAACCAGTAAGCAGCTTGCAAGCAAACTGTTTGACAAAATTATAGTGAGTGGAAAGCCACAAAAATTTGGTCTAGAACAGTGGGTGATCTTACAGTTGTATTAGACCAGTGTATCCTGCCATCCAGGAGGGTATAATATGAGCAAACATTGACATGTTTGGTTATGATCAACAACCCTTCACCCACCATTACAACACACGAGGAAATAGAGAAGCACTTAATATAGGTCCAAAAGAACACAGAGTAAAAAGAGAACAAAATATTGACAATATGGGTGAAAGAAGGGATCTAGGTGAGAAGAGATTTATATAGTTATTAGACACACCAGTTCAGGGACACTAGCTAGCATAGCAAAGAGCACTGCAACAGAATCAGTGTTTGGACTTACTGACACAGATGATGACTCGCCAGATGGGTATTAATGTGAATAACTTGGGTGTGGAAACAATGGTGGAAATAATGATGCCAATAATCAGAATGGAGGTAATAATGGACAAAATGGTGGAAACAATGGAGGTAATAATGGTTGACAAAATAGAAATGGGGGTAACGGAGGAGGAAATGTGGACGACAATTTCAGACAATGATCAGTTGAATGAGCTCGAAAGAAAGAAACTTTGTTTTCATTGCAGAGAGCCATGGGACCCTTCACATAAGTGTAGTATTAAAGCGAAGGAAAAAAAGTTAGTATCTTTTTTCTAAAGAATAAGTTTCAGAAAAGTCAGAACAATAGTCAGATTCAGAAAATAGTGATGAAGAAGCTACTACGACAAAGGAGGCTAGAGAAGATAATACCATTGCACAACTTACCAGTATTGAACTGTGAATAACCTTCAAGGTGAGAGGTGTGATATAGGGACAACGAGTGGTTTCGCCGATAGACATAGGAGCCATGTACAATTTCATTGATGAAATCTTTGTGAAGAAGCGAGGACTTCATACAGAGGAGCATGAGGGGTTCATAGTGATGGTATCTAGTGCACACAAGATTCTCAGTACTAGGATGATTCTTGATCTTCATATGTGGATGGGAGACTATGACATGATAGGCAAGTTCTATGTTGTTGATATGGGAGATTATGATGTCATCTTGGGCATGACATGGATGAGATCTCTAGTGGAATTCACCTTCAATCTGGGAAAATTGGAAATGAGATTTGAGCATCAAGGTTGGAAAGTGGTTCTCTGAGGCTTATCAAATCGGGGACTCAGAGTAGTCTCACTTAAGAAGATGGAACATTTGTTTAGACATGACAAGTTGGAGTGGGTAGCAAAATGTACGATCATGCCTACAGTTACAGAGCAACAACTTAAGGTTAACCATCCGGACATTCAGGAGGTCATATCTAAACATACAAAGGTGTTTGGAAGCATTTCTCCTGGTGTTCCTCTGGAGAGAGGAATAGAACATGTGATGGAACTAGAAGAGGGGGTGAAACCCATGATTACCACCCCCTATCGTCATCCTAAGGTGCACAAGGATGAGATTGAGAAAGCGATAAAGGAGTTGTTGGAGATGGGACATATTAAGCCAAGCAAAAGTCCATTTGCTTCAACAGTGGTGTTAGTGAAGAAGAAGGGTGGGACAATGCGGATGTGCATTGGCTACAGAGAACTTAATAAGAAAACCATAAAGAACAGATATTCCATTCCTAGGATAGATGAGTTGATTGATGAGTTGCACAGAGCTTGTTATTTCTTGAAGATATACTTGAGATCCGAGTATCATCAGAACAGGATGAGAGCAAAGGACATTGAAAAAACAACATTCAAATGTCACTTTGGGCATTTTGAGTTCTTGGTTATGCCATTTGGGCTAAGCAATGTATCGGCTACTTTCCAGAGCTGCACGAACCAGGTCTTTCGGAGACAGCTAAGGAAGTTTGTGCTTATATTTTTTGATGACATCTTGATATATAGTACGACATGGGAGGATCATTTGCAACACTTGGAGGAGGTATTGAGCATTCTTGAGAGTGAGTCCCCTTATGCTAAAGAATCTAAATGCTAATTTGACATGACAAAGTTGTTGTACCTTGGGAATATCATTAGCATAGATGGAGTGAGGGTGGACCCCGATAAAATTAGAGCTATAGTTGAGTGGCCTACTCCTACTAATCTTACCCAGCTCTATGGGTTCTTTGGTCTATGTGGATTCTACAAGAGGTTTGTGAAGGCGTCTTCACGGACAACAACTTTGCTTACAAATTTGACAAGGAAGGGAGCCTTTTTATGGACAGAGACAACTCGGATTTGTTTTGAGCACTTCAAACAGTTGATGACATTTTGTCCAGTATTAGCACTTGCAGACTTTTCCAAACCATTCAAGCTTCAGTGTGATGCGTCTGGAGATGGGGTGGGTGCAGTCTTAATGTAGGAAAAGCATCTGATTGATTCTGAGATCAGGAAGCTAAGGGGAGTAGAAAAGAGCTATTATATATATGATAGGCAGATGTTGGCCATAATGCATGCATTGGCTAAATTCAGGTCTTATCCGGTTAGGGGTAAATTTGTGATTAAAACATATCATAACAGTATAAAATATTTTATGTACTAGACATCTTAACGACAGGCGGCAGAAGTGGATCACCAAACTACAAGCATATGATTTTGGCATCGAGTATGTCAAAGGGAAGAAGAATGTAGTGGTTGATGCACTTTCTAGGAGATTGTATGTATGCTCCCTAATTGAGATTTCAACAGACTGGAAGGAGAAAATAATAGTTGAATATGCTAAGGATCAGTGGGCAACAAATTTGATAGAGGGATCTATACAGGACTATTGATATGCAGTGGTTAATGACCTTATCTTGTACAAGGGTAGGATTTATTTGGTGCCTTTGTCACACATCAAAGGTACTATCTTGAGGACATTCCACGATGCACCTATGGCTAGACATCCTAAGTTGTTCAAAACATACAGGCAAATTCTTGAGAGGTTTTCTTGGAGAGGACTCAACAATAATGTGCAGAGATATGTTAGAGAATGTCTAATTTGCCAACAGAATAAGGATGAGCATACCCCTCAAGCTGGATTACTACAACCTTTACCCATTCCTAACAGGAAATTGGAGAGCATTTCGATGGAATTTATCACAGGCCTACCCAAGGTGCAGGGTCGAGATTGTATTTATGTGGTGGTGGATAGGTTAACAAAATATGCTCATTTATTTGCTATTACATCTACCAGCATAGTAGCACAAGTGGCAAACTTATTCTTTCAGGAGGTGTCTAGGCTTAATGGGATGACTAAGAACATAATCAGTGATAGGGACAATAAGTTCTCAAGTCTATTATGGTACGAAATTTTTAGATTGAGTGGCACTGAGCTCACTCTTAGCACTAGGTATCACCCATAGATGGATGGACAGACAGAGATTGTTAATAAGTGGGTTGAGGGGTACTTGCGTAACAATGTATCAGGGTAGCAGAAGGCTTGGATCAAATGGCTTTATTTAATTGAGTATTGTTATAGTACCACCTATCACATGTCGATCAGGATGACTCCGTTCATGGCATTACATGGGTATGAAGCTCTTAGCTTCACATATCTTCTTTTTGGAGACAGTCGAGTACCGAGTGCACGAGATTGGTTACAGTTAAGCTAGGATATTCTGAGATCTCTTAAGGAGAATATTCAACAGGCTCAAAATCAACAAAAGTTATATGTTGATAACACAGAGTGGAGCGCAGTTTCAAGGTTGGGGATATGGTATACTTGAGACTTCAGCTCTACAGGCAATCTACACTCAAGAAGAGTAGATTAGAGAAGTTGAAACAAATATTCTATGGGTCATTTAGAGTTGCACGCCCCATTGGCGAGGTGCCATATGAGTTGGAGTTATCAATAGACAGCAAGGTGCATAATGTGTTCCATGTCTCCAGACTTAAGAAAATCTCTTGGTCATAGTGTTGTTCCATCTGCAAAATTGCCCCATCCAGATGAAGAGGGTAAGTTGATATTGATTCCTAAGGCCATCATTGATACTAGAGAGAGAACACTTAGGAGAAGAGTCATCAAGGAGTACTTGGTTAAGTGGAGGAACCTACAAATGGAGGATGCTACTTGGGAAAATGAACAAATATTACAACATCCAAAGTTGAAATTGCTTGAGGACAAGCAATTTTGAGAAGGGCGGACTGTAATGTCCCCTTTCTAGCCAATTAGCTCCTGATTTGTCGTTAGGCTATTTTCTCATAGTCTCATAGGCTAACCAAGACACAAAAGGGATCTTGGAGGAATTTTGCCCAGGGATTTTCAGTTGCAGTTCATTTTGAGGTGATTTGATGCAGTTTTGGCTTACTTACTATTTATAATAAGTCACTTTAGAGTGATCCAGGTCTTCAGTGGGCGCTAGAGATTTCATGGTTAATATTCGAGAGGTTGGCAAACATTTATAGTCATTTAATATTTATTATTTAAAGCAAGTTATAAAGTTAAATTTAAATATATAACTCTATTTAATAAATGACTATAGTGGGATAATAAAGTATTAAGTCATAAATATTAAATATCCCCTTTCATTTTTTAAAGGTACATTGCACACATAAAGAGGGGTAAAATATAATAAAGTTTTAATTTATCCCACATTGACAAGACAAGTGAGTGGGTTCTTATGAAGAAGTTATAAATTGGATAGAAGAGCTCACTTTCAGCATGCTTGGATGAAGTTAATATTATGTTGTTGGATTTCTTGGAAATCAGATTATTATGTCTGGATGATGAAATCCCTCTTTGCCAACAATCTCTACGCTATTGACAAACACAGTTTGGAGATTTGGTTTGAGATTCAAGGTAAATCAAATTGTTTGTAATATTTGCTACTCCTGTTTGAATGAATGTCAGTCTTCTAAGGATCTATTTAGAGAGCCAGAAGTTGGGATTCTAGTAAGCTTGATGTTTGCACATATATTCTAGTTGGTTGAACCAACTTATGGCTGCATTAGAATTTGTTGGGTTGTCTTTGAGAGAGGAAGAATGTCGTACTATTTTGGGTGTTACCTGGGAGGTGTCGTACAAGCTTGGATAGTGTTGTTCCTTTCGGAATACACCTACACTAAGTTGTCTAAGTTTGTAACCACCTGGGACTATGTCATACAAGTTTGTATAGTGTTGCACATGACTGAGATCGGTAGTAAGTGTGTTGTACAAGTTTGCTTACACCTGGAAGAAACCATACATGGCAGGAAGTGTGTTGTACGAAGTTGGAATGTGAAGATGCAGAGTTTGTAATGTTGTTAATGTAATCAGAAATTATTATCAGACTTGGAGCAGCGATTTGGTATGCAAAAATATTGTAATGTTTTCATTGCTTGTGGGAAACTAAGTTGCATTTTGTTGTCAATGTTTTCTAGTACTATGGAGTTAGAATTTATGATGTATTTGGCTCAATCTTGTTGATGTTGATATAGTAATCAGCAATATCAGTATTCTGTGTTATGTTCATGTATGTCATTTCTTTCTAAACCCCATTCAATCAACTGCAAACTAAGAACAAATCAAAAAAGTAGTAAACAGCTTGCAAGCAAACTATTTGACAAAATTATAGCAAGTGGTAAGGCACAAAAATTTGGTCTAGAATAGGGGGTGAACTTACATTTTTGAATGAAGCATTTGCACCAACAGTAGGTACAAATCCATCCACTATCTTGCAATCTACATTCTCATCAGATTTCTCCACCAATGTCTTATGCATCTTCTCCTTTATATCATTAATGTTAAAAAAAAATTTCAAAGCAGAGGTCTTCTCATTCTTTCTAAAGTAGAACCTAGCAATGTGTTCTAATGTTTTGCGATTATAACAAGTAGGACCTTGTTGCGAACCACTTCAATTCCTTTTGAAATTAGATATGCACTCAACAGCCATGTACCCATATTTGTTGCATGCATAACAATACCCATTGAAAGACTGTACATTTTTACCATAGTTTGTATTCACATATCCATACATAATTCTATTTTTGCATCTATTTGCCTTATGTCCAAACTTATTGCAAGCATAGCATTGACCATTAAATGGTTGAAATCTAGTCTATCTTCTACATTCAGTAGCTTTATGCCCAAATTTATTGCATGTAAAACATTTACCATTGAAGGATGAAGAGTACCTGGCTGGTATCAAAGTGAGATTCCTAAAGAAATAGTCTAATAGCTGAGGTAGATACAAGATTTGAACACGATGTTTGAATCTAAAGGCTTGGATGTTGTAGAACAACATGAATGGGATATTGATGTAGTTGTAGATCTTGAATGAGAATTAAGAGTTGCTCTTTCTAATCTAGAGGTTTATCAAAAAAGGTCCAAGAAAGTAAAAGAATATGTTGTCTATCTGAAAAGACAAATTGATGAAGGTAAAAAGACCATTGATGATCTTGGAAAAAAGGCACACAATATATCCAAAGTATACACCAATCTTGAAGAAGTGGTTGTGTTTAGGAAATAGTTGAAAGAGGCAAAAGAACAAATTGATAAGACTCTGAAGCTCAAAGGCGGGTTATTGCAAATATGTGTTTGTGTTGTCTTTGATGTCAAACTTCTTGTTATTGATGTCAAACTTGTTATCATTGATGATAACTTTGTTTCGAAAGGTTGATCAATTACATTCTGGAGTAATGCAACATCAGATGATTGGTTATGGGTCCATGTGGATATGTGGAGATTGATTGGTGTTGCTTGATTTGGTATATTTGGTTGTCTTATGACTTTTGCAAAACTTTGGAGGTGTATTATGTAGTCTGCAGTTGAAGTTGGCTAAAGGTGGTTGTCCCAGTGAATAGTTTGTCATATTGGGTATAGTTTTATGGTATGCATTGTGGCGCATTTCTTCATCATTGCTTGTAGCTAGAATATGATGTTGGTGGATATAAATTCTTGATATATCATAGTTTTTATGTTCTCATTTGATATACAATTGAAGTTATGATGGTTTGAGTATTGGCTTGTACAATGACAATGTGACAGTTTGCAAAAATGTGTTGCATTCCTCTACCTTAATTTGTTTTGGTGGTGCAGCTCAATGATTTTACTAAAGAGCCTTGGTGTTGTACATCATGTTTTGAGTAAGTTTGGTTGGTGTGCTTTAACGGTTCTATCCTTTGGAGCTAACCTGTGCAGTTTTGGTTCGAACGACAGTGTATAAAGCTGTAGGAGTTCATCTAGGATGGATAAGGTGTGTTGACAAGGTGTGATCCTTCACACATTTCATTCTTCCTTTTGCATTGCCTTGGATATTGTTTTTGGGCCAACTATTTATATCCTACACGTTATATCTAATTAGGCCAACCTAATTGATATTTTTTTGTTGTGAATGGTATATAAAGATGAAATCCATTTGGAGGAAGAAATATGTGATATATGTGAGGTGTGAAGTTGTGTATGGTGTATTGTGTGAGTACAATGGTTTTCAAAATTAGTTGAGCAATAGTGAAGTCAGTTTCATATGTGTAACAACAATGAACTGTAATCAGCATTTCAGAGGATGTGTTTCTCTGTAGTTCAACAATATTGATTTATTGTATTCAAATATATTATATCTTGCCCTGGAGAAGTGATCTTCAGTATTCGCAAATCCATTATATCTTGCCCTAAGGTTGTACACCTTAGTATTGCAACTCAAAATGAGGGGAGCGGTGAGCTTCCTTGGCCTTGAGCCTAAAACTTTGTATATTGTGAGATAGTTATCACCGCGGTTTTTCTCTCATTGGGTTTTCCACATAAAATCTTGGTGCTCATGTGTGATTGCTCTTTTGTTTTTCAATTCTTTTCTTCTGCAACTATGGTCATTGGAATGAATTATTACATTGTTTAAGTTTTAATATATGCTAATTTACCCACCCTCTTAGCATTCAGAAGTGTTTAACAAAAATGATATGATAATCTCCCTTTTGAGTGAGACAAACAAGCATCACAAGAATCAAGAGATGAGATTAAAGTCAATCACAAAACTTAGGGTTTAGGTGCATTATCTATTAGCAAATTATTGAGGCAAGATAGGGGTTGCAAGACAAACCACTCTCCAATAAAATTGCAAGATATTACAATTCATGATGTCCACAAGTGGGATTCATACTTTCAATCAACGAACTATAAAATGTCTAAACTTGAGTAAAGGTGTCTCTACGACTATGCACATACTTCCTATGAGGTTACATGATGATTATCATTGCCCTTGTTTCTCTAACTTAATGACGTCAGTTTGTGATCAAGTGGATTTTAAACCATTGATAAAGTGAAGGGAACTAATAGTGAGAGGCTCTCGAAGTACAATTTAGATTTTAACCCCCACAATGAACAATGATTCCTACTATCTAGAGTATTGTTACACCTTCCTTCCTGTAACCTATGATGATATCAATAGGTTGGAGCAATTGGGACTTTCCCCTTGACATTTTGAGGGCATATGTTAAGATTTTGTTCTAGTGGTTGAGAATATTTATTTTGTCATTACTCAAGAATGAGTTCAACATTGATATCTATTTCAGCTCCTTCATGTATTCCAGTTGGGATCTACACAATGAATCCTTCTCAAGACTTCAAGGGAGACAAACGCTAATTGATTATGAGAATCGGATTGCTAAAATCATAATGGCATTGCATCAACCTGAAATTTTGTTTCCAAAACCAATATCTTATGATGTTTTTCAAAAGCCTAAACCAATTGTGCTAAGGTTGGAGCTTTTCCTAGGACCATCTTCTAAGGAGTTCGTGCAACATCAAATTACTCATCTTATTGGTGGTCATCAAAAGATCACTCTTATGGGTATTCAACCTAACTATGCTTTGTGTAGATGGTTCTACAAACCTTAGGATCCAAGAATTACTTTGGTAAACAAATATTATGGTAGAAAATTATTCCATAGTATATTAGGGATTGATACACTTTGTGAGTTCAATGATGACAACGTGAAGCAAGGAATAAGTGTTGGAGTATTATATAGGCTTAATTGGGATCCTAGTATCAATTGCTTGTGGGCAAGCAGTTTCAAGGAGGGGATACTATGATGTCCCCATCCTATCCTTAAAACCAATCAAGCATAAGAAACATATTTTGGTCCAAGTGCGTCAGACCTAGGACACCTTCAAGTTAGACAGTAATAGAAGCAATAATTGTACATAGGAAGAGCAATAAAAGAAGGAATATTATCGATCATCATTAAGTAGTTTTAATATGCTACAAATAGTTAGGTTGAGAGAAATCTCCTTGTATTATCTTTATGAATGATGATAGCATGCAATACATGAACAAAACCTATACAAGACAATGACTAAAAATAACATCAATGGTGAAACGATTAGGATATAATGAGAGGCAGAATTTAGAGGCAAGCAGCTAAAGATTACTTAATGAAACAATGATTTATTTTAGTCACTAGTAAGCAACAATCCCATACAGGACCAAATTTGTGACCATGGACAACGACTTCATCAAAGCAATAACCATTTATATGCATACTAAATTATCATCAAAAAGAAAAGATTAGTATGTGAGAATATGGTTGATCTTTAGATTATTGGAAGCGGCTTACGGAAGTTGTGACAATGTTTTGGTTCTACAAGGTAGCGATCAGTATCAAAAAAAATGGCAACCTATATCAAGTGTCACTTCATCACGCTCATATGCTTAAGACAGTGACTATATCAATTTAGGAGACTTAAAAAGTTGCTTGTTGTTTGGAACAAACAATAATTAATGGACAAACAGATATTAATGTAAGTAGTATATAACCAAAGGTGGTGGATTAATTAATCAAATTAATTCAATGTAAAGATATAACAAATGGAGGAAAAAGGTGTGATATTCTAAGGAGTTTGTGCAACATCAAATTACTCATCTTATTGGTGGTCATCAAATGCTCACTCTTATGGGTATTCAACCTAACTATGTTTTGAGTAGATGGTACTACAAACCTTGGGCTCCAGGAATTACTTTGGTAAACAAATATCATGAGAATTAATCATTCAAAGACCCCTTATTAGCTTTGGCATAAATAACTTGCTACTATCAAGTATTTTGGAATATTTGGAAGCAAATATTGTATCAGAAGAGATGAAGATGATCTTGGAAAGTTTGATTCAAGAGTTGATGAAGGAATCTTTCTTGGTTACTCAACAAGAAGCAATGCCTATAGATGTTTCAACAAAAGACTCTAGAAGATAGTTGAAAGTGCAAATGTCATAGTAGATGAAGATTGGGGTTAAATTACACTAGTACCTGAGGATTGTGGGCGTGATACTATTCCCTAAGCTGAAGTAAAAGAATAAGAAAAGTAAATAGAGGAAAAGGATTCAAAAAAGACCCCCAAGACTATGGAAAGATATGTTCAAAAAATCTCTTTGAAGATTATATCATTGGCAACAAGAATGAAGGAGTGGAGACTCGAAGGAGATTTGCCAATTAATAAGTAAATATTTGTCTTCTATCAGAAGTTGAGCCTAAAACTTTTTCTAATACATGCAAGTAGAAAGGATGTATTAAAGCTATGAAAGAAGAACTTGATAAAATTGAGAAGAATCAAGCATGGGAACTTGTTCCCAAACCTATTGATAAGAATGTCATTGGAACCAAGTGGGTGTTCTAGAACAAATTCAATGAAGAAGGTGTTGAGCACCAAATCTGAATCAAATAAAACCTCTTGATTTGTGGAATTAAATCATAAAATCCTCCATTTTTAGAAGAAAAAATCATCATTTTCCTTCCAAAGTAAAATAACCAATAAGTTGTCGAACAAGTATGATGGCATCCTATCGAAAAATCCAAAATCAAATGGTATCAATGAGACCCAGCGATGTATCATCGATATAAAAGGGTTGTTGAAGGGAAAGGGAACATCGATGAACTTGAAAGAAGACTCACCGAAAGCAATGATTCCATCGACAAAAGAGTATCAAAGAAAGTAAAAGTGGTCTCATCGACGGAAAAAACTTTCGAGGAAATAATGTTGTCGGCCCAACACATAGGAGACTCAACGAAAGAAACATTCTTATCGAAAGAATAATATCGATCAAACAGAAGGAAGTTACATCGATAAAGGATATCGATAGGATATGAGTTTCGAGGAGACCAAAAGACAAGTTACCGATACGTATTGTTTCACCGATGGAATTTTATGGAGGAGATTACTCATGAGTTCATCGATGAGAGATGATGATGAAAGCAAGTCATCGAAGAAAGAAGGGCTTCGATGAAACGATATACTCATTCATCGAGGGGGTGTAATGATGTCGATAGAAAAATGTGTTTTGATGGAAAGATAAGGGAAGTTATCGAAGCCTGAGGTTTCTTCGACATGGAACCCGATTGACATCGGATACGAATCGGTGAAAAGGCGGACGTTATCATCGAATACAGCATTTTGATGAGGGGAGAAAATACCTAATCGACATAATATTCAAAGCAAAAGTGTTTTCGATAGAAACAAAGAGATCGATGGACCAAAAAATAAAATGATCGAAAGACATATTCTCATCGAAGTGATTATTGATTGCCGCGAAGATCAGAATCAAATCCCAGGGAGGTCACATCACCATTTAATTCAAACGTGTATCCACGTGACCGTTGTTGAACTGCCATTACTAACTGCTTAAATTCGCCATAAGTAATGAATTGATATTGAAGGACACAGTATTGAGGAATTCACAGGCGACGAACCAGAAGCAGAAATTGGGCGAATTTACAGAGAAGGCTCATAGATTTCAAGTAAGTTGTCCATACATAGAGCCCCTTTATAAATTCAAATGGAGTCATCATCTAAGGCTAGAAAAACTACAAAGGGGAAGGAGCCTCTTACCACAGAGGAAAAACCCAAGAGACCGAAAAAGGAAGGGCGTTCTTTGGCCCAAGATTTAACTGACCAATGGCCATCATCCAGTTTAAGGTCTAAAAAGATTAAAGCTGATGAGGAAGGTCTGGAGGACCGGTTTGAGGATCTTGGAGACACATGGACCGAGTTAAGGGGGTATGAATTGTTCGTATATGGATACAATAGAAGAGTTGCCCCTCGGCCTATAAATAATTTATGGCGATTAAACCTAGGCAAATTGGTTGTGGCTAATGTCTTTGTAAATGTAGAGCTCATGAAAGCCTTGGCAAACAACTATGACCCTAAAACCAGAACCATATATAACTATATGGGTAAGCCGATTCTTTCAATTACAAGGGAGGTTATCGACAATGTGTTTGAGTTAGACTGGGGGTTTGAGGAACCAATTGATCTCAAGAAACTGACAAATGAATATTTCAACCTAGAACACATTTACAAAACATGGAGGTTCCCCATACACAGGCCTAGAAATGCAGGGTCTTTAGTGCCATTAGGCCAGGATGACAAAGCCCCTTATGATGTCAACTCATTCCACCCTTACTTCAAATACACTTATTACTGTGTTGCTCAAGTCTTGGGGATAAAAGCCCATCCTTTAATGGATATTGCAGCCATGGTCATTTGTGTTGATTTGCAGTCTAGGGACCCCCGTTTCTTTGATTTTACTACTTAGTTGAATCCCTGAATCATGGGTTGGAGAAGTTGAAAGGGGATGTAATCAATGTGCACTTTAAGCATTATTCCCTTCTTATGCATATGCTGTTATATGTTGGCCAAGATGAAGGATTGTGGCCAGAAGAATTATGTGTCAAAGCATATGACAATGTTGGAGTGAGAAAACCAGTGCAGTTATGGGTTTCTTCATGGGACCAGAGATATGCAAATAATCAGTATTGGCACTTTGAAGAGTTCTTTGTTAAGACATTGTATAGATTGTTGGGTTGTCCATATGACCATGCCCTTGCACCAGAGATTCAAAGGTTCTTGAGACCTAAGGATTTTGGTGAAGATTCCTCAATTGACCACAATTGGGGAGATTGGTATTGTTTTTCGGATTGCACACAAGTAAGAGTATACGGGTTTGAAGGGAGACCATATCTATTACCACTTATAGTGCCTAATAGAGTGGCTTGCCTAGAAATTGTGAGGCAACTATCAATTGTGAGTACAGAACATCTGACAAGCCATGGGAAACAGTCAATTGTGCCTGGATTGTTACTCTTTTCAGATTTTATTGTCAAAAGTTCCAAAAGTTATAGCTTGCTGTAGACAAAGTTGGATTATTATGGCATGGCAATGGGGGATCCAAGGCCAAATTTTGATCCTGAGGGATATATAAGGACAGAACGGTCATCACAGAAGCTAAAGGTTGGAGAGCATAAGTCATACTTGCCAGATGATCTCATTAAGAACATTGGTAGAGAAGAAGCCAGAGCAAAAAGAGGAAAGTTTGAGAAGGTAATGCAAGCCTACAAATGGAAGCTTTTTAGAGGTAAAATGGATGAGAATGTATTACAAAAGATTGAAGACCCCTTGGAGTTGGCCAACAAGCTTATGGAGCATGAACTAAAAATACTTGAAGGAGTTCCACCTCATGTCTTTGGGGAGATATTGATGGCATTAGAAGTACAAAGCCTTTAGCTCAAATGTCCCCTGCTTCTACATCTGGTGTTATTCCATTTACTCCTAGAGAAGACTACCCTCCTGGTTATGTAGGGGATACACAGATGGATTTGACAACAGGACAGTTCAATGTCCGAGAGGTTGTTGATATTAGGTTCTTGGAACATGAGGATTTCAATGTTAACAGTGACTTTATTGCCTCCAAAGAGTTCACTACATTCCTTTATCAACATAAGGGACTGCAGATCAGAAACATCATGAAGGATAGCAATGAAGATCAGCAGGTCCAAAAGCTACAGGAGGAAATGGATCTCGTGATGAAAGAAATGACACCTGAAAAGGGGAGGCAATTGCTTAAGGAGGCTGGTGTGCTATTGTACTCTAGATGGGACATTAAGTCTGCCCTGTTGTTTGATGGCTTTCTCAAGAAACAAGATCCAAACAAGCAAATGATGCCAGATGAAATTGATAAACTCTTCAGAGGATCAGGATATGATCCAGATCAAAAGGCTCTTCTGCAATGGGCTATCTATCCAAAAGATAAAAGACCCACACGAGTTGACACAAAAGAAGTTTTTGGACATCTAATGATACAGCAAGTTGGAAAGAGTGATCCCAAGATCACTGCCAAACTAAATTTGGACGTGGCTAAACGGAATCAAGATCAAATAGAGTTTATTGTCAAAGAGAACTCTACATACAAGAGCCTATATGAAAAAGCCGATGAAGAGAAGCAAAGAATGCAAGCAAGATTACTGCATATTGATACAGGCACTAGTGAAACAGGGATGTCATATGGTATGGACCAAGATGCTATGGATGCTTGGACAGATGCAATATATTGGAGGAGCAAGGCAGAAAAGTCATCTCGGCAAATAGAAAAAATGCAACAAAAGATGGATAAGTTTGATCATGAAATCATTGAACATAGATTCAGAAGTGGGTTGCAGGTTGCAGAGAACTATTGGAAGACATACACTGGGACAACCAAAGCTTTGAGGGAGCATGAAAGGCTCAGATCACGGTTGCAAGAAATGATGAATGATAACAGTTTAATGACTCCTGGTGAGAGGACTGAAGTCGAGACCTACTTGAAGTCCCATGATGGGTTTGCAGATCAATTGAGAAAAGAGCTTCAGAGATCGGATGATGGGAATACCCCTAGGGTGCCCTCTTTTTACAATGATGATGAACCGGTGTTGCTAGAGCAATGGAAACAAGAGTTCGCTAATGACAAGGATCGAGCAGTGGTAGGATTGGATCTGGATAAAGACTTGTCACCTTATGTGAATCATATTCTCTCCAATTATTTCCTGATAGAAACCGACATGAGAAAGATGAACAATGATATTGTGATGTACAAGGATGACAACTACATAGAACATGTAGGGATGCTAAATTTGTTTATCTTTCAGTTTGTTAACAAAAGCAGTAGTTAGTAGCTATGTACTGAAAAGTCACACCTCTTGGTGAAGATGTATACTCTCATATAAATGAGGGAATTTTTTTAATATTAGAGGGATCATTAGAAAAGAAGTAGATTATAGCCGCAGGCTCACCATTGTACCATTTTGACAAATATATAATACAATCAGTTGTTTTTCTTTTGCGAATGTGTTATGGATTACTGCATTTTCTGCAGGCAATTGCTTGTGATATTGTCTAAAGGAGATAAGGTTATTTGTGTTCTTCTAGTGAAGTTTTGTGTTTCATATTGTAAATTTGGATCAAAAAGATTTACTTGTGAATTGTAATTGTTCCCTGTAATTCTTCCTTGGATGGTCTCTTAAAGTTAGGGTTAAATTCATTCAAGCGGTTTATAATATAAACATCAAAATAGAGCTCATAAGAAACAGTAACTGACAGACTTACCAAAAGGGGTGGGTTAAAAAACTGTCTCATAAGTTTACACAATAAGTCCTGAAGAAATATAAAGACTGTGTAGCCCAAACAACAAAGAAGGCATTGGTCATCTATAAAATACAATTCATCGCCATATCAATTCACATTTTACTTAAAGTAATAGGAGTAGCTGAGTAGGAAATATAGAGTAAATTAGCAATAGTTTATATATAAAAATTTCAAGCACAAAGATCAAATAGCTTCTACAACAACAATCTTGAACTCATCTGCTATATCTCCATCCTAGGAACTTATGCCATTCTGAGATAGGAGGAAGTCAGATCAAGATACTTAATCTGCTATAAAAGGCACTAGTCATTGAAGACAACTAGTGAGTAGGTATACCCACCTAGGTCCTGCGGAGCCTAAAGTGAGAGAGTTAGTAATCAAATAGGTTCACTCTATAAGTTGGCCAAGTCAATTGGAGGGTTTGAGCATAGGAGTTGGCATTTCCTTAGAACCTATCTAATCTGTTGATTTGAGACCCAACAGTAGGAAAAGTGACAAGGAATAAGGCTAGATTGGTTGTAATGGATATTCTCAAGTTGGAGGAATTGATTTTGAGGAGACTTTTGCTCTAGTGTCTAGAAGGGAGGCAATCATAATATTCTTAGATTTTTTTTCTCACAAAAACTTCAAGTTATATTAGATGGATGTCAAGTCAACCTTTCTAAATGGAGATCTAGAAGAAGAAATCTACATAGAACAACCAAATGGATTTCCGTTGGAAAAAGATTTGGACATAGTATGCAGATTGAAAAAGGCATTATATGGTCTCAAGCAAACCCCTAGGGCTTGGTATGCTAGGTTGGACAAGTATCTACTACAACAAGGCTTCAAGAAAGGTACAATTGATAGCAATCTTTATTTCAAAATTGAGGATGGAATTTTGTCGATAGTAGTTGTATATGTTGATGATACCATCTTTGGAGGTGAAGATAAGTCATATAAAATATCTGTAGAAGAAATACAAAAGGAATTTGAGATGTCAATGATTGGTGAGTTATCCTTCTTTCTTGACCTTCATGTTGCTTAGTTAGATAATGGAATCTTTATCTCTCAAGAAAACTATGTTAAAGAGATATTAGAGAAGTTTGGAATGGAGAATGCTAAACCGGTGAGTACTCTTATGACTACTAGTTGTCACTTGAGTAATGATGATGGATCTTTGAAGGTTTAATCAAACGATATAGATATATGATAGGTGGTTTATTGTACGTGACTACTTCTAGATTGTATATTATGTATGCAATATGTATGGTTGTGAGATATCACAGTGATATTCAAGTATTTGAAAGGGACTCTAGATTATGGTCTATGGTACAAAAGGGACAATAATTTATCTCTCATGGCTTACATAGATGTTGGGATAGTTGTATTGGTGACAAAAGAAGTACCAGTGGTCATGCATTTTTTATAGGAGGCAAATTAGTCTCTTGATTCAGCAAGAAACAAGAATTAGTTTTCTTATCCATTGCAAAAGAAGAATATATATATGAGGCATCTTGTTGCACTCAGGTGTTGTAGATGAAGCGGACTTTGAAAGATATCAAGGTGGTTTATGATGAGCCCATTCCTATTATGTCTGATAATATTGGTGCAATAAATATTTCAAAGAACCATGTGATGCATTTAAGAATCAAGCATATTTCTATCTGGAATCACTTAAGGGAAAAAGTTACAAAGAAGGAAGTCATATTAGACTATGTGCCCACTAAGGATCATATTGTAGACATATTCACTAAGTCACTCCCAAAGGATACTTGAGAGTATCTCTAGCGGAAGCAAGGGGTTATTGTCCATCCTTTTTCCAACTAAGATGCATATAATGGTAAATTTGTCTAAGGGGAGAAATATAAGATATATCCTTATTCTTATATTGATGCTAGGTGTTGCTCTCAGGGGGAGAAAGTGGTTAGTTTTTTGTTGTTGTAGAGGTAGAATGATTTGGATATAGAGTTAAAGAGAGCGAGATATTAGTTAAGGGGAAAGTTATCTATTGTTGTTGTTGGAATGATGATGAGGTGTATTTGTGCGCCCTTGATTTCAAAGGGCGAAAGAGGCCTACTAGGGGAGAGATACCAGCTGGGGAGAAGAGTTGTTGCTGATAGGGAGAGTATGAAAATATTTGTAATGTTATATATAGCATTGTCATCAATGAAAAAGGGGGAGATTATTGGTGATATGTGTTGTCATTGATGTCAACCAGATGTTTAACAATATGTGTTGTCCTTGATGGAGTGTTCATGATTATGAACAATTGTTATGTGGTCATTGATTTTGTTGTGTTGTTGTTGATGTCAATATAGAGAGTGTTGGTAGTGTTGTCTTTTGCTGTCAATTTGCAACTTGTATTGGGATGTTGAAGATATATTCTCGTAAAATATGAGGAGATTGTTACTACTCATTACAGTTGCTTTGGGTTATGGATGTCCACCTTCTTGGTTTATGATTTCTACATTCAGATTGAGGTATTGATTGTAATAATAGTTAGTATAATGTTTTAGTATGATGATGATGATGAGTAGGATGTGCTTTCCTTGGCCCCGGCACTCTTGTTTAGGTTAATATTGTTTTCTAGAATCTTTGTAGTATGAGGGGATGTGATATACAAGAAAGAGTACTTAAGGTCTAGCTAGAAGAATTATTTGCATTCCTCCACAGTTAAGAATTTAGTATTGGAGATCCTGACTGTGGAGGGAAAAAGCGAGACCAGGTGACTAAGACCTAATCCCACTTTTGCCAACACATTGGGAATACGAAAGAGCCTAGGGAGATAGCTCACTTTGACTACTTCTTGTGAGAAAGACAGAGCCAAGGATTATCTCTTAGGGTTTCTATTCCTCTTGTTGTATATGAAGAGAAGATGTGAAAAATAGGTTGTGATTGATCAACTAAACTAGGAGATGAAGAGTGAAGCATATATGAACTGAAATTGTAGAAACTTGCAGGACTGAAACTGAGATACTGAAAGCAAAGAAGGGGGGGCGATTTGAATGTGTACCTAGCACCAAAAACTAAGTCAAACTGCCCGGGACAAGGGTGCCATGCCCCTGTCCTGATTTTGCAAACAAGAAGCTACAACTGATTGGTATGGTTTCATTTGGTGGGGGGACAAGGGCACCACGCCCCTATCCCTAATGTTTTTGGGGCAAATTTGAGGCCTCAAGACAATCCTTGTGCCTTTTAGTAGTCTTGAAAGTCTTCTGGGTACCTATACCTGCACCTACAACTGAAAAAGGGGGTTTGGGGGGCTATATAGGGATTTTCCTTGGTCAAAACCCTTGTTTTGGTGATTTCCACCTCCACAAATAGTCGATAATGTATTGAAAATGTGTGTGCTAGAATCTTGTGTGTATGCAAGATCCTAAATGAGAAAGATAAGAAACTAAAGCTACCCTATGCTTTGGAGAGCAAACCCTAAATGCGTGTAAATGTAAATGAGAATGCTCTAAATAAAATGTTCTAAATGATCTAAAGCATGAATATAAATGTGAAAATGATTGTAAAGAAGCTCATACAAAGACATGAAACTAACATGAAACCATACCAATTCCAAAGGGAGAGATATAAGCCACTTGATCTCCTATTATTTCTCAATGTCTTCAAGGCTCCTAATTGATGATAAATTCTTCATGAATACTTGATTAATCTTGTTGACGAATCCACATAAGCTTCTCTTTCACTACACAGAAGGCTCCTTCAAAATTTCTCCAACTTGATTGATTCAACTCATGATCTTCCTTTTTTTTTACTTGCCTTCAAATGAAGAAAGAGAAGTTCTTATATATGGAACCCTAGACCTTAATTTCGACTTTAGGCCAACTTATAGATTGAATTTTCCACCAATTTCTTGGGGTTAAGCATTATAATATCATATAACTATGCTCCCAAAATTTTGGGAAAAATGTCAGGGACCATGCATAACTTACGCACGATCTGACCAACTTTTCACCAAATTTTTCAAGGTCGTTAGATATGATGATATTAGAGTGAATCCCAAAGTTGCAACTGATTTTGAGATGTTTTGATATGCGAAATCGGACCTTAAAGATTGAAATAAGACATAATTAGGGTTTATGATTTAATGATTTATTGGAGGAATACAATAAAAAGGGGCACACTTAGGGTAAAGGGCCCAATTTTATGATGTGGGGAGTGATGAAATATGACTTTAGATTTAATTAAATGCTTAAAGGGAAAATACAATGCAAGATGCAAACACACTAAGGCGATGCTAAACTAAGCGTAGAATTGTACCACCCTAGAAAAAGTGTACAATTTACGGTGCTACATTTAGCCCCCGCTTTAGCGGTCATATGACACTACATGCATATGCAAGCTAAAGTAAAGAAAAGTAAACATTCATGAAAAAAAAGGATATATCCACAAGTTGTCGAGCGAAGCCCCCAATAGTATTTGCAGTATACAGTTAGGAACCACGCCCTAAAAAACCACATGTTAGATAAAATCACAAAATTACCTAAATGCTTACTAAGGAAGGTGATGAAAATTTGAGGGTAGCTATATGACCCCCCCCCCCTATTTCGGCTTGCTAATTTAGTGAGTTGAAACAGGGTATCATGTTTACCACATCGAATTGTGAAAGAAGATTGATGACATGCTCACAAGAAGACTTGATACAAGATCAAAAACTAATGGAGAATCATTTGGTAAGAAAGAGGACTAAACCTCAATTCCAACACAACAAAGAGTGTGAGGATTTGAGAGCTCTTTAATACAAGATAAAATATTTAAATGGAAACAAATGCAAAGAGATAGAAAGCATGAATACACACTTTGGTAATCCATGAGAAGAATGATGAAAGAGAGAAGACATGGACTAGTCACCTCTAGAAGTTTTATCTAGGTTATCCATGTAAGGGAGGAGAAAGAGAACGCTACTAGTTCCAGTCAACCTCGTGCGTGTGTGTGCAAGTGAGGTTCGAAGCACCTCATAGGAGTCTATGCCTGATTATGCTTCAACCTATATAAGACATATAATGCAAATGCCAAGGGACAAATGTCTAACATTGTGAACATCTCGCTCTAAGGGTTTGGACCCTAGTTCCGAGAATGAACACCTTGTCTAAGACATGATAAATGATAAATGATATGCAAGAGATATAATCCGAAAAAAAAATGCAACTCCATAAAGGAAATTGGAAAAGAATGGAGGATTGAAATGACATCAAAGAGAGATTATTTATAGCAACACTCTTCTAAAAGAAGGCAAGAGATCCTCATCGGGGACATGCACATTCACAAAATAGAAGGGTTTATTATAAAAGATACTACTCAGTGAAGAAAAGAAATTGATGAATGATCAAAGACTTCCAACACCAAAGAGGAGGTCCCAATTAAGGATATGTACTTAAGATCCCCATTAGGGATGCTTGTTCCAACATGAGAGAAGGAATTCAAATATGAATACACCTCTAAAATCAATAAGAAATACTTATAGAAGACACTACTTCACAAAGGGGAAATTTTAATCTTAAGAAGGAGAAATGTTTGAAATCACTCTTGCCCCCCATATATAGGGAGAAGAGATGAGATAGAAATAGGCTATTATGTTGCTTCCAAAAGTATGATTGCACGTGAAATTGTACCATCATGAATGACAATGAGCCCCCAGTAAGTGAGCTACCAATGTCACATAATGATGAGCAACATAATAGTCACTAATGTTATTTAAAGACATGATAGATTGAATGAGGTATTTGAATATGACATGTTAAATGCTCTACTATAAGTGAGATTAAAAACGTATATAAGATGATGAATGTTAAAAAGTCTTTAGAAAGAGAGAAGTTTAGAGGAGAAGAATATGTCACTAAGTCATACTTTTCTTGCACACAAGAAATCTTAGGAGAGGGATAAGTGTAATTCATTAGAGCCTTATTCCTAGAAGAAGGGATTTTAGAATGAGTAGAAGATAAAGTCTCGTAAGTGGGATTATAAATCTCTTGAGGAGATTCATAAAGAGATTTGTTCATCACTAAGATTTCCTTATGAGGGGGATGAGTGTTGAAAGAAGTAGAAGATGATTTAGTTGAGGTGAGGTCATCACCACTACTAAATATAGTATTCACATTGAGAGATGGTCTTTTAGATTCTTTGGTGGGCTTAGAGGGATTATATCCAAGTCCAAATGAAGCTTCATGTGTGTTATGTTCTAAAAGAACTTTAATTCCTTGTTCATTTGCGCCACAACCATTGCCATTATAGCCACTCTTAGCTAAAATGTGAAAACCAGGACCATAAAGGGATGCCAAATCAAAAAGAGATGGTTGTGCCTCATAGGTCTCAGTTCTATATGAATTAGAGGAAGGATTTGAAGAATTATTTGAATTAGAAGCAGCCACAAAGTTGTTACTTAGTTGTTTAGACAAAGTGGGTTTCTCTTTAGGTTCCTCCTTGGATTTCTCCTTCTCAGCCTTAGATTCTTTCCAAGATACTATATACTCTCCTATAAAAGTAGGGTTAAAGTCTAGAGATCCCCAATCATCATCTGAGAGAACTCCTTCGAGAGAAAAGATATCTTTGGGAGGAGATTCTGATTGAGTAGAAGAATCAAGAGTACTAGAAGGAACAAGATCATTAAAGGAAATAGATGTATTTGAAGAAGTAGGAGGATTGGGAGAAGAATGGGAAGTAGTTGAACAAGAAGATTTAGCTTTTAATGGAGCTTGAAGATTGGTATCAGCTAACAAGGTGTATGTCTTATTGTCATAAATGAACTTGACTGGCCTATGCAAAGTTGAGGGGACAACTTGCATGCTATGAATCCATGGTCTCCAGGTTATATATCAAATTACCAGGCATGACATGAATAGGTGTAGATAAAGTAACAGGACCTACCTTAACATGCAAGGTTATGACACCTAAATATTGTTTAGCAACATTATCAAAGCCTCGAATAGAAATAGAAGTAGGTTCAATGAGAGAATGATCCACATTAATCTTATCCAATAAGTCCACACTGCAAACATTAGGGCCAGATCCATTGTCCACAAGAGTTTGTCTTATAGAATTATTGTTGATAATAACCACAATCATAAGAGGATCGTATTGATGTTGGATTTCATGAGAAGGTAACTCATCTTGTGTGAATGCAATTTGAGCTTTGGGTTTGTTTGGAGGATCAATCAAAGAAGCCATGTTATTAGGTGTCACTGCAGATGGGACATCTAAGTTTTTCAAATCATCTTGTAACATCCCATGATATGCAGGTGGAGTTTGAACCAAATCCCAAATATAAATCTTGGTAGGAGTAGCTTTAAGTTGTTTGATGAGATCATACTCCTTACGAAGAGTCTGTGATATACGAGGTGCTTGTGGAAGAGTAGGTTGAGAGGGAGGAAGTGAAGTTAGGATAACTGGAAGAGGATTAGGTTGCCTATTGTTTCTTGTGTTGTAGGTATGAGCAACCGCATGATAACTCTCTTTAGTTATTTTCTTAGCATACTCATAAGGGCTCTTAGTAGGATAACCTATTTGCATAGTAATAACAGGTTTCTTAGGAGTGCACAAAGAATCATTGGTATAACCACCTTGAACCACTAAGATAGGCTTACGTTGAGAACTTTGAGAAGGACGAGCACCTTGAACTGTGAAGAGGGGTTTATTAGGTGTTTCATTCACATGTATCAAATTGATTGGAGATGGTTTAGGAATATCAAAGGTGTCCTTATGAATTTTAGAATAAGAATGGACAAGATTGTTGGAATAATTGTTGATAGTCTCTTCTTGCACTAAAATTTTATCATGGATAGGATCAATTTTAGGAGGTAGACTAGGAGTAGGCATTGATGTTTTAGAAGGAAGAGTATTAGTAGGAAAGGTCATATCATCCTTTATCATCAAAGGATCTACATGGGGAATAGACTCTCTAGGAGAAGCATCAACATTACTCTCTAAAGTTTCACCTTTGAGAGGGAGACCTTTGAAAGAGATGTTAACAATCTCTTCTTGAACTAAGGTATCCTTATGAGTAGAACCTAGTTGGGGAAAAGGAGATGCCTTACCTTTAGAGAAAAAATGATTGAGATTCATGGAAGGTGAGATTCTATCAAGAGAGTTATCAATCATGATTTCATCCTCTTTGGGTAGGGTTCTCTCATGGGGTAGAGAATAATCAACACCTTCTTCTAATTCTTCGTCCCAAATAGTGAGGTCATTGAAAAAAGTATTAGAAATATCTTGCACAAAGATGTCCTTATTGTTATTGCCAATTTTGGGAGAAGGGATAACATTGTTCATTAATTCTTCATCCTTAGGAGGGAGAGCATCACTACATGTGTTTAAATCATCCTCTTGCCTCAAAATATGTTCAATAGGATGTTTAGGGGAGAGAGAATTAGGGAAATTGAATGTGATTTCATCTTCTTTTTCTAAGGCATCTTTATGGGTAAGACAAGCTTCGGGGCAAGGAGAACCATTTCTCATTAATGCATCATCTCTAGTGGAAATTTTGTTGAAGTCAAAAGAGGAAATGTCATCACTAGGAAAAGTAGGGACGATACCATCTTCTTGTACAAAATTATCCTCATGAGGGGAGTATTCTTTAGGAGGGAGATGAACATCTTTCTCCAAATATCCATGCTTAGGAAGGAGATCTTTGAAATAAGTGCTCATAACCTCTTTTGCACT
Organism: Cryptomeria japonica; assembly: GCF_030272615.1. Classification (NCBI taxonomy): domain Eukaryota; kingdom Viridiplantae; phylum Streptophyta; class Pinopsida; order Cupressales; family Cupressaceae; genus Cryptomeria; species Cryptomeria japonica. The sequence continues at coordinate 662,357,198 of NC_081414.1, forward strand.
AACATGCCCCCATTGGGAAGACCAAATTTAGGAGAAGATAAGTCAATGTCCATCAATAGCTTTTCACTTAGAGAGGCATCATGTAAAGAAGGTAAAGTAACACTAAGAAAAGTGTTTATGATATCATCCTCTTTCTCTAAGATAACTAGATGGGAAGGGCACATTTTAGGAGAATTGTCAAGATCACTCTTCAAATCTTCATCCTTAGAGCATGGGAGATTTTTGAAGGGGTTGATAACAACTCTTTTAGGCACTAAAATGTTGTCATAGATAGGAGGAGGTTCTTTAAGAGATGGAAATATTGAAGCAAGGGAAGCTAACTCATTATCACATTGATGAAATGAATGCATCATGACAACAATTTTCCTCTTTCAAATGATAACATATGCAAAATAGAAGGAGATGTTCAATTTTAACCAATGCAAGCACTCTAAGTGTTGATTTAGAAAATGAAATTTATGAGTGAAATGTGTTCCTAAATCGGATCTGAAATTAATGATCCAAATTAAGCTATCCACAAGTTCAATTTTGAATTGAAAAATTAGGGTTTTAACAAAATTGACCCCTAAATTTTTGACATTTGCAAGGAACTGAAACTTGTAAATGTAAATTTGAATTTTAAATAGCAAAAACACATAAATCAGAATTAAAGAATATTGTATTCACGTCGGGTTTACCAAAATGTGGAGGGAAAAAGTGAGACTGGGTGACTAAGACCTAATCCCACTTTTGCCAACACATTGGGAATACGGAAGAGCCTAGGGAGATAGCTCACTTTGGCTACTTCTTGTGAGAAAGAGAGAGCCAAGGATTATCTCTTAGGGTTTCTATTCCTCTTGTTGTATATGAAGAGTAGATGTGAAAAATAGGGTGTGATTGATCAACTAGACTAGGAGATGAACAGTGAAGCATATATGAATTGAAATTGTAGAAACTTGCAGGACTGAAACTGAGATACTGAAAGCAGAGAAGGGGGAGGAATTTGAATGTGTACTTGGAACTAAAAATGGATTCAAACTTCTCGGGACAAGGGTGCCATGCCCCTATCCTGATTTTGTAAACAGGAAGCTGCAACTGAGAGACTGCAATCTTGATGTTCTGAGCCTTCAACCTACCAAATTTCACCTTAAAGTGGGGGGGACAAGGGGGCCACGTGCTTGTGCCTAATGATTTTGGGACAGATCTGAGACCTCAAGACAGTCCTTGTTCCTTTTAGTAGTCTTGAAAGTCTTTCGGGTACCTATACCTACACTTGCAACTGAAAAAGGGGGTTCGGGGGGCTATATAGGGCTATTCCTTGGTCAAAACCCTTATTTTGGTGATTTCCACCTCCACAAATAGCGGATAATGTATTGAAAATGTGTGTGCTAGAACCTTGTGTGTATGCAAGATCCTAAATGAGAAAGATAAGAAACTAGAGCTACCCTACGCTTTGGAGGGTAAACCCTAAATGCATGTAAATGTAAATGAGAATTCTCTAAATAAAATGTGCTAAATTATCTAAAGCATGAATGTAAATGTGAAAATGAGTGTAAAGAAGCTCATACAAAGACATGAAAATAACATGAAACCATACCAATCCCCAAGGGAGAGATATAAGCCACTTGATCTCCTATTATTCCTCAATGTCTTCAAGGCTCCTAATTGATGATGATTGCTTGATGAATACTTCATGAATCTTGTTGAAGACTCCACATAAGCTTCTCTTTCACTACATAGAAGGCTCCTTCAAAATTGCTCCAACTTGATTGATTCAACTCATGATCTTCCTTTTTTTTTACTTGCCTTCAAATGAAGAAAGAGAAGTTCTTATATATAGAACCCTAGACCTTAATTTCGACTTTAGGCCAACTTAGAGATTGAATTTTCTGCCAATTTCTTGGGGTTAAGCATTATAATATAATAAAATTTTGATCCCAAAATTTCAGGAAAAATGTTGGGGACCGTGCATAACTTACGCATGGTCCGACCAACTTTTCACCAAATTTTCAATGCCGTTAGATATGATGATATTAGAGTGAATCCCAAAGTTATAGCTGATTTCGAGATGTTTTGATATGCGAAATTGGGCCTTAAAGATCTAAATAAGACATAATTAGGATTTATGATTTAATGAATTTGATTTTGATTAAGTGGATATGATAAGATGAATTATTTTAATGAGAGAATGAATGATTGTTTTATTAAGTGTTGAGATGGGGGAGGTGGTATGGAGATGGGCATATGTGAGATTCCATTATCTACACTATTACCAAATGAAAAGATAAGATGGTAGTGAGAAGTAGAGAATGATAGAATAAACACTTGGATATGTAAAATTTAATCTTGTTACATCAATAAATAACTTCAATGTTTATTAAATTCAACTCATTTTTTATTTCTAATCACTCTACAAATTTTTTATTGAAGAAACTTGCAAATTAGAATAAAGAAGGGCTTAACAATTTTAAGTTTATATGTCAAAAATGACTTTAACTTGTCACATTTTATTCATGTGGAAGGGCTAAACATATAGGAATATAAAAAAAAATTGAAAGATATGTGTAAATAATGTGAAAAATATATTAAAACAACTTGCAACAATTCTTCATATATCAATATATTTTGGTGACATTGTCACCTTTTGCCAAAAATAAATCAAAAAAATGGCAACATTTAACTTGTGTTAAAGAAATATTATAAATTCAATTACTTGTAGACTACATGGGGCACCATAGTACTATCATATTACATATCATTCAAACAGTCTTGAAATACATAAATAATATGAAGAGCATTGTTTGTTTAACAATGTTCATAGGATGTTTCACTCAAGAAACTGCAAACCCAACTAATTTCTTTCATGTTACATTAAAAATTCATTTAAATATAAATTCTCGTATTGCTTGGACCTCCAAACATTGCATAATGTGTACATGTGTGCTTGTTACTTTTACTTTTCGAGCAATCAAATTACTAATAAGTGAAACTCAAATTACAAATTGGTGAATTCTCAGTTAAAAAATCCTTTCAATTCATATGTGTTTAAATTAGTTACTAGCAATGGGTCTTGTCACTTCAAAATTGGCACACTCTACAATTGTCTTTATTTTCTATAATTATTTCTTATCATAGACATTGTCATTTTATACTTAAGACTTTATATCAATATTTAAAGTAAAAGCGCTAAAATTGATGAATAATTGTGTGTTTAGTCAGTTGTTTTCAAAATATGATAGTATATTATATTTCTTATGATGATATTAGAATGTAAGTATTATGGATAACCTAAATCATCATGCAACAAGAAGGTAGATAACCTATATCCAAGGTTGTCAATCACCTTTGGTAGAAAGAGCAAGTGCCTATGGTAGAAGATGTGAGCAGAACCTAGTGAGTGTCCATAGCTAAAGGACCTAGTGCATTCAACCAATGATCTCAAAAATCAACAACTCATCACCAAAAATAATTTCTTCCATGTCAAATGAGAAAAAAAATGAATAAGAAACAAAAAGTGGCAAACACTACAATAGTTCTTTAGCAATAATTGCATAAATCATGCCATTTGTCTTCACATTTCCATTATGTTCCTTGTATTTGTTGGAATATTGTATTAGGATTACACTTCTTGAAGCATGATAGCACTTAGTTTCTTGTTTGTGTTAGAATAGATTAGTTCTCTTCCCATGTCTTAGAAATGAGTTGACAAGAATAGCTTAAACTAGTAAGAGTCCAATTAGTTTGCGATGTTTAAATTTTATCTACATATATTGAAAACTTTTTGTCTCGAGGGAAACAATACAAATATTTGCAACCTATATTTTTTTTCAAGCAAGTAATTCAAGATTCAAGTTTACTTCTCATAAGTTGATATTATACTATGTGAGTAGATAATGTTGTTAGTTTGATGTTTTTAATAGTCTTAGATTTACTTTACGTAGACATTTTTACTATTTAGGTGCAAAAGATGTTATTTGTGGCATTGTAATTTGTTGTTATTTGTGGAACTTGTAGCATTAGAAATAAATCACAAAAATTACTATATAATTTCCATTTGCTTAAAATTCATAGTATAGATTTCTTTGATTTCATACACAACTACCTAGATGATAGTTCCCAAAATTCTGTAAGCCATACATGTATTGGTATTTGTAATGGTGAAAAAAATCAGGGTTTCCACCCAGAAAGGATGAAAACCACTAATTTTGTGGCTTAGGGACCATTACATTCAAAAGAGGGTTGAATCCAATAGATTTAGTCACAAACCATCAAAGATAAGGACTAAAAATATTGATTGGATTCAAGGGGTGGATTTGTTTACCCTCTTTTGTGAATTGAATTGCTGAAATTAGGCTAGAGTGTTGAAAATGAAGGTAAAAACACAAAAACAACAAGCTACAGTCGTCAGATTGAGGCATGCACCTGGATCTAAGAAATATAAGCAGATTAAGACCTGATCCTTGAAAAACCTCCAAAAATGTTGGAACCATAGCGAAATTCGCCCTGGTCCTCCAAACTTTTTGCACACCAAAGGGGGTTGATTCATCTCTGCAAATAATGTCAATTTTGAAGATCACAACTCTATAATTGTTTCATGCACACAGAAAGAAAGGGAAATAGGTTGGGAATAGGGGCTTTCCTTAGTCAAACCCCAATTTAGGAATTAACCTTGACTAAAATATTACAAATACTAAAGTAAATAATGAAAGGATATACCTCAAATATGCAATGACAGATAATGATGCTTTGCTTCTTGAATGCAATCACATATGTTTTATGAAATGGCATACACATGAAAAAAAACCCTAATCAAACAAACATGCTTGCATATGATTGATGTAAAGCTGCTCCAATATAGATGAATGAAGAATGCAGCCTTGAAGACCTCTAGAAACACTTGATGATGAATACTTCAATGCTTGATTATTATAATTTCACCCTTCTATCCTTGTCTCCCTATCCTTGTATCTCCAAATGAGAGGGGAAAGCCTCCTTATATACTTTCCCATCGAAAAATATGCTAATTTTTTATATAGGTCGACATAAAGAGGGATTTCCCACTCAAATTTGATAATGCCAAAGGGGTTCAAAATGGGGCCCAAATAAGGAGGACCATAGCGTGGCGCCATGGTTCTAATGAGGACCAAAGCACCATGCCTTGGTCCTACCCTATTTTAGGGCCATGCGGTGTATAAAGTGAAAATAAGGCCATATTTGCATAATGCAAGCATAATCAGGTCTTAATTAAGTATTGAGGGACGAACACTAAGGTGAGGGCCCAAAATGTGGACTAAATTGTAAGGGAGTGCAATTTAGGACGCTATATTATTATCTGAAAAGAATACATCATTGGTTTGACATTATAAATGTATTACATTCTAGTCAGTACATCACTTGACAAGGGATGCAAGGATCCATTGAGTTGAGTGAATTCTCCTACTACACTAGATTTATCGATCAATGATGGTTCTTTACAACAATCGGTATTTGAATATCATAATTTAAATAGGTAATGAAGGATTTGTCATGACTAAAGAAAAATAAATAAAAAATTGCTATGTATCCTTGTTATATTCATATCTATTGTATGTTTTTTATTAAGACAAAAATAGTTTTTGAAGGGACCCAAAACCCTTTAGCAATAAAGCACAGAGTAGTCCAGACTTAACAAGGCATTAAGCCAAAAAGACCACAAAATCTAAACAGCCCCATAGAAAATCATTAAGCCTCAATACAACGAAGGGGCATATGCTAAACATACCAAAAAAACAACAATCAAAAACTAGTAGATAAAACCGGACAACAAAAAGACCAACAGAACCAGAACCAGCACAGGGACAGCAAAACACCAGCATTGGTCCAGCATTTTCATAGATTGTGCCATCTATTTTTCAATATCAATCATGGCGTCAATGATCTTCTTAAGCTTCTGAAAGTCAGGAGGAGGTCCCACCGTCTTTCTCTTTAGGGTACCTCTAGTCCTTTTGTTGGGGCCCAAGGAGATATCCTGATCATTATTTATGTCCACATCCACCACATATTTCAGCTGGAGCTGCTCTTGAAGATTGCTAATCATATTCTTGAAACTTTCCACCATGGCACCAATTACACCATTACTAGTTTTAACAACAACTTTCATGCATTCCTTTATTTTTGCAATTTTCTCTTCTTGAGTTGCCATCCTAACTTCATAGTCTTTTTTGAAATTATCAAAAGCCTCCATAGTGGTCTTAAGGCAACTGATGATAGAGGCCTTCTCCTTCTTAGACTGGGAGCTATTCTCATCAAATACCTGCACTTTATCCATTTGCTTAGCCTTTTCTTTAACAACCTCCAAGTTACTGTTGTCAGCTCTCTTTGTTTCAGCTGGATATCTTTGATCTCATGGAAAATCCACTTAAAGATCTTAAAGGTATTTGTACACACCTAAAAATGTCTCATTGATTGCATACTAATTATTCATCTATTTAATTAAGTAATTATTTAATTATTTAATTAAGCTAATTTACTAATTCAAATCATCACATTGTACATTACTAATTATCCAATTTCCATTCTTTAATCGTTTCATCATTCAAACCTATCTCAAATATTAATTAAATATTAATTATTTAATTAATTGTGATTTAGTCCTTAGTTAAATAATCTTTATTATTTGGAGTTTGGAAGGATGGCTCTGCATTTGCGTGGGTGTCATGCTAGGGCTGACGTGCCCTAGCATGTGTCCTGTGCTCTGCTTGCTTCGTTCCAAGGGGAGGTTTCTTGCTTGTTGGGGGTCAGTTTTTGCTTGCCTGTGGTCATGTTTTTTGGGTTGTCGCGGGGTTTTTTTGCAACCCTTTTCTGTTTCTTTTGCTCTGGGTTGTCATTGGGGATGTGCGAGGTTTTGGGGTTGGGTTTTTTGCCCCTCTTTTTTTCTTTTTTTTGGTATTTTATCTTCTTCGAAAGAGCCTTTTCGCATGAAAAAGGTGAATGGTTGTTTGGAGAGATCCCAAGATCGTCCAGTTCTGGTTATTCAACCTGAACAAATTTCAGAGGATGTTGAATATTGGTGTAATCATGCTCTCATATGCAAATTTATCGGTCTTCGCCTCTCTATACCTGTTTTAGAGTCTTGGGCACATCGTGTCTGGAATCTTGAAGGAGATATGGAGCTACTTATGGCAACCAATAACTATTTTCTAGTTATTTTTTCCAACTTGGTAGACAGGAACAAGGCTTTTGAGAGTGGCCCTTATTTTTTCAACTAGGTGGGACTCTTTATCAAACCTTGGCATATTGGCTGTAATTCTACGAAGGATCTTCCCTCTCGTGTGCCCGTGTGGATCCGATTGTCGAGGCTTCCATTGGAATTCTGGAGAGAAAATATTCTTCACTCAATCTCACTGCTTTTTGGTAAACCTGTAGGCTCGGCTTCACAAACTCAAGATCGAAAGGTAATTTCCTATGCTTGTATATGTGTAGAAGTTGATTTAAATAATCCTTTGCCAAACTCTATGGAATTTTTTTGGGGGACATCTTCTTGGATCCAACAGCTGGACTATGAGACTCTGCTATTTAGATGCAGAATTTTTCATGAATATGGTCATTTACAGCGGAGATGTCCCAAAAATAAATCTTCTAAATTGGTCGTTTTTTATCCTCCTCACTCTATTCTGGGGGAAGATAAGGGGAAAGCCCCTATGCCTTGTGGTCATGCTCATAAAGATGGCTTCATTCATGTCAAACCTCAGAATAAAGACAAAGGAAAGAAGAGAACCTGGTTGGATAGGCAAAATGATGTCACCCTAAATAGGTTTGATGTTCTAGATGATTTGGTCCAAGAGGAAGGAGTTCCAATTGAAATGTCCTTGGGTGCTTAATTTCAGCATAAGGTGTTGGATGGGGATTCCAAGAAAGAGGGTCGGGCCCTATCTTTGGAGAATCAATAGGATGTTCAAATGGTTATGGATTTGCCTTCCCATGTTCAGAACAACAGAGATCTTAGTGGGTCACAGGTCCCTAGAGGTACATTGGTCATGGCCTCTACTCCTCCTTCCACTATAGTGGCCTCAGATTCTGTGAAGAGTAACAAATCCCCGCCTATTTTAGGCTTGCAGCAGAAGATCCTCAAAAAGGGTTCTTTAGACAAACCTTTAAGGAGTGGATGAAAAACGGATCAGAAAAGGGTTAAGCTTATTGGTGATACTTTGGTTGAGTCGGGGTCTGTGAAGCCCATTGATTCCCACTTCTCTTTGCCACATTAATGATTGTGCTCTCATGGAATGTAAAGGGGTTGAACAACATCCCTAGACAAAAGGTTGTTCATAGATTAATTGACTCTGAGTATCCTGATGTTTTTATTCAGGAAACCAATCTTTCAATGGATGGTTTGGCCAGTTGTGCTTTGCATGTCTGGCCCCAGAGCCTTTGGCAGGGAGTGAGCTCTCATGGCAGTTCAGGGGGGTTGCTTGTTTCTAAAACCCGAGGAAAGTTTCCCCTTTGTGGTGGTTTTCTAGCAGGTCTTCTATTTCTATGGTCGCTTCTAGCTTTGAGACTAGAGAAAGATGCCTCTTCTCTAATATTTATGCTCCTACTGATCTTGTGGATAAGTCACATCTTTGGGCTCACATCAATCTTGTTCAGGCTCAAGATCCTTTTCTCCCCTCGATTTTGGTTGGAGATTTTAATGTTGTTACTAGTTTGGAGGAAAAGCAAGGTGGGTTATTCAGGCTTGATCCTTCCTCAAATTTACTCAGGGATAATATTGGTCTCTTGAATCTCATTGATGTGAAGCCAATTAATGGTGTCTTTACATGGAATAATAGGAGGAGTGGTGTTGAGACTATCTCTGAAAGGCTTGATAGATTTTTGGTTTCTTGCTATTGGGTGCATGATAGGTGGTCCACCAGTTCATAAATTCTTGATTGGAGGGGTTATGATCATTGGCCTATTAAGATTTCTATTACATCTTTTAGAATCTCCAAAAATCCCTCTTTCAAATTCCAATTGATGTGACTTCGTGATCAGTTGTTGAAGGATCTTATGGTTGATTGGTGGTATGAAGGGGTGCCTACCCACAGGCGGGCTATGTACACCTTTGGGAAGAGATTACAACATGTGAAATACAAGTTGAAGAGGTGGAATAAACAATATTTTGGGAATCTGCACAAACACAAGATGGCAGCTCAAACCAAGCTAGATGAGGTTATGCATCAAATTAGGGATCAAGGGATGACTGTGGCACACAGTTTGGTCGAGTCCCTTGCTCATAAGGACTTAGAAGAGTGGGAGTTGCACGAGGAAGTTTTCTAGAAACAAAAGTCTCGTGTGGATTGGCTCTAAGAAGGTGATAGAAACACAACTTTTTTTCATAATTCTGTTAAGTCTCAGAGGTATGGTAACTCTATTACCTCTCTCATATCTTCAGAAGGGGTTCATCTTTCATCTAAAGAAGAAATTGTTGGGGAAGCTGTCAGTTATTTTTCTAATTTGTTTACCAAAGAGGATCTTGATGCTATGGTGGAAGAGAGGGCCATATTGAACTGTATTCCTCCTCTTGTCTCTATTTAAATGAATGATGCTCTCTTGCGCCCCATTTTGTTGTCTGAACTTGAGGGGGTTGAGTTTCAAATGAAAAAAGGCAAGGCCCCTGGCCCTGATGGGTTTCCTATTGAGTTTTTTCAGGAATTTTGGGAGATTATAAAGTATGATCTTCTAGATATGATTCAGGAATCTCAGAGGAATAAAAAAATGCTCAAATCTATTAATTCTACCTTCTTGGCTTTCATTCCTAAGAAGAAGGAGGCTAATACTTTGGATCAGTACAGGCCTATTGCTTTATGTAATGTTGTCTACAAAATAATCACTAAATTGATTGTTGAATGACTCAAACCTCTCCTCTGCACTTTGGTTTCTAAGGAGCAAGGTGGTTTCATTGATGGAAGACATTTCCTTGATGGAGTTGTGATAGCAATGGAGGATATTCATTTGATGGCTTCCTCTAAGGAGAAGGCTATATTTATCAAACTTGACATGGTCAAAGTTTATGATAGGGTGAGTTGGGATTTCTTACAGAAGATCCTTTTGGCTTTTGGTTTCGGAGAAGAGTGGGTGAATTGGGTTCTTAGTTGTGTAACTTCTACCTCCTTCTCAGTTCTTATTAATGGGGAACCCTCAGAATTGTTTAGCGCTTCGTGAGGGCTTCAGCAAGGGGACCCTTTATCTCCCTATTTATTTATTCTCATGGTTGAAGGTCTTGGCAGATTTCTCACTTCCCAGGTGAGACATGGTCTTATTCAGGGTTGGAGTTGGAGTAATGCTCTACCTCCCTACTCTCATCTTCAGTTTGTGGATGACACAGGTTTGATGGGCAGGGCCAGAATCAATGAGGCAGTGAATTTTCGGAGAGCTTTGGATATCTATTGCAAAGCCTCGAGTTAGAAAATTAATGAAAATAAATCATCCATATATTTCTTTAATACTTTTCGGCTTATTCAGAATAGGATTGCCAGGATCCTCAGATTTTAGATGGGGTCCCTTCCTTTGTTGTACCTTGAGATCCCTTTAGATTTGGGGGTTCAGCGCGGAGATATTTGGCAAGTAAATTTGGATAAATTTTGTTGCAAGGTTAATCATTGGACTTACAAGTGGTTATCCTCTACTGGAAGAGTGATTCTTCTAAAGACTGTGGTGCAAGCACTTCCCATTTATAGGTGTTTTGTGCACGCTCCCCCCTCCAACTTTGTGAGAGAGTTCGATGCTCTTTCTCGTCAATTTCTTTGGTTTGGTAGTTTTCTTTCTTCTAAGTGGAGTTTAGTTAAATGGGACTCTGTTTGTAGACCGAGACATGCTGGGGGTCTTGGCCTCAGATCTATTGCTTTGGTTAGAAAGGCCTTGATGGCTAAGTTGTATTGGAGGTATGTAACAGTCAGGATCAGGACTAGGCCAAGATTTTAACCCACAAGTATCCCCCTGGTGCTAATGATCATGAGGTGCCTCATCTTAGTTTAGTGGGCAAGGGCTCTTGTATCTGAGATACTCTTAAAAAAGGTGCCCAACTTATTAAAGATGGCATTTTTTGGATTTGTAATAGAGGCTTTGAAACTCTTTTTTGGCAGGACTCTTGGGATGGTCACCCTCCTATTCTGTCTAGTTATCCACAACTTCAGCCTCTTTGCAATATTTTCACTGATGTTGGATGGGTTAAGGTGGAGGATTTTAAAACGGTTAGGCGCATTGGACAAGTTGAGGTGACTTGCTAGAAGGATCCTCTTCAATGGCCCATGGGTGGCTTGGATGAAGATCGTGTGGTGTTGGTTAATATCTTGGAGGGTAGGTTATGTAGTTCCCTCGAGGAGATAGATATTTTGGCTTGGGGTCCTAACCCAAAAGGCAAGTTTTTTGTTGTTGAAGGTTATTCTCAGCTTGATAGGCAATTGTATGGCTTGACAGATGTTCCCTGGTGGAAGAAGGTTTGTAATAGCTTCTCTTGGCCGAAATGTAATTTTTTCTTATGGTTGGTTGCTCAGAGGAAATGCCTCACGTGGGAGAATCTTCGTAAGAGAGGCTTCCAGGGACCATCTATCTGTTATCTTTGTATGCATAATAAGGAAGACTGTTCCCACTTGTTTTTTATATGCCCTTTCTCTAGGGAGGCTTGGCAACATGTTTGTTTTCATGCTACCTCCTTAATTGACTTTTGGGATAGCTTGGGCAGACCCCTAGCGAAGACCTCTTTTCTTCAAGTGGCCTGGACTATTGGGCCAGCCCTTATCATCTGGAATCTGTGGCTGGAAAGGAATGGAAGGATCTTTTGTGATTCACATGTAGGTGGTCCTCAGTTGTGGCAAAAGATAGTTAATAGGCTTCAGGAGACAATCTCAGCTAAGTGCAATTTGTCTGAAAATGTTGATCCGGGTGATTGTGTTATTGTAAGGAATCTGCAATTGGAAAACATTAAAATGGACTATGCTGCTAGAAATAGATCTCGACATGTAAAGCAGCGGATAAGTAGAGATGGAAGATGGATTCCCCCTCCTATGGGAATCTTAAAAATTAATACGGATGGCTCTTCCCATGGGAATCTTGGACATGCAAGTATTGGAAGTATAGGTAGAGGTGATGATGGTTGTGCAGTTTTTTTCTTCTCTATTTATATTAGGTAGCACTCTAACAATCTTATGGAGGTCCTAGCTTTTAAGATTGTTGTTGAGCAAGGTTGTTCTTTAGGATGGAGGAGTATTATTTGTGAGTCAGATTCTCAGATTGTTGTGGACATGTTGAACAAACAAAATTTGAATGATGTGAGTTGGCAATTAGCTTCTGTGGTCAGATAGATTTTACAACTGTGTAATACATTGGAATTTGTCACCTTCTGTCATATTCCCAGGGAGTGGAATAGAGTGGTTGATTGTTTGGCCAAGTGGGCTTCAGAGCATGTTGATGGTTGCGATTTTAGTGGAAGGGATGGTCTACCTCCTAATTATCTTGAAACTTTAGACAGTTTAATGCTAGAAGACAGGATGATGCAAGAGCACCCAGTGGTGTAGGATCAATTTCCCTTTTATGTTTGTTTCCTTTTCATTGTCATTTTTCAGGCCCTTCGAGGCTTCGGATGAGCCTAGTTTTTTATGTAATTCCATGCCATCTTTTTTAGGGCTTTCCGAAAAGGTATCATTGGAAACCCGACAGTCGGATCTAATGCTATGGTCATTGGACTTTGTAGTGGTGGTGCTGGTGGTTTTTAATGATTCTTTTAGTTTTTTTTGCTATTTTGGTGGGCCTAAGGCCAGAACTTTGTATTTCTATGATTTCTAAATAAATCTTTACCCCTTTTTTTTAAATATTATTTAATTAAACTTATTTCTAATGTTTAAATAATTTCATTTAAATTAATTAATTATTCCTCCAATTCCCTAAATTCTAATTTCAATTAATTTCATCTAATTGCATTTCATCTTTTCCCAAATTCGAATTTCACCTAATTCCAATTAATTTTATTTCATCAAATTAACATTTCACCAAATGTGAATTTCAATTAATCTCATGTGTATTTCAACATTTGAAAACCCAAATTCAAATGCAAATCAAAATGAAATTGAATTTCAAGTCATTCTCCTACAGCACATGTTGAAAATCATAACTGGTTGACCAAATTAGTTAACCAATCAGTTAACTCTTCAATCTCCTTCAATCACCTTTTTCTGACTAACCAGTTATCTCTCAATCAATTCAGTCATCTCTCAATCAACTCAGTCAACTGGCTAATCTATTTAGTTCACTAGCCAATCTATTTAGTTGAATCCCCAATCAATCTAAGTTAACAAACAAATCAATTGAGTTCACTGATCAATCAAACTTAGTTATCTATCAATCATCACTTGAGTTCTATTTCTCACCTCCTTTGTGTTGAAAATCTATAATTCAACCTCTTTTCTCAATTCAATCTAGAATCACAGTTTTCAAACAATTGTCTAATCTATGCAGGAATCCCAATGCAACACCTAAGAGCCACCGACAAGCACAATTCGGAGAAGCACAATGGAAGCAAAGATGCAGGATGAGGGAGTCTTTATTTGAATTCATTTCTCATTTTGTATTGATTTTCATTGATTATGTTTGATAATTGTTAATTAGTTGAGAATTGGTGATTCATTCTTATTTGCTAATTAGCTTAATACATATGACATTCAGGCATGAAAACAAATATTGGTCTCGGCATGAACCCACAGATCTAACCTTCATTCTCTTATTTCTTTGATTTTGCAAGTATGTACAAACCCAGAAATTGCAAGTTCACAAATTACACTACATAAATTCGTAATTGCAAATATCAATTCACAATTGATGTCATATTCATTCACATTTGCTTTCATAATGTCGCGCAATTGCTAAAACTGCTCTACAATTGCTAGAAGGGGTCAAAATTGAATTTTTGTTTGTCGTTTCTCAATGAATTGGTTTCGCACACCTAACCCATAAATATTTTTTAATTCTGGAAAATTCATTTTTTTGCATGAGATGTGTCTAATCTGATGACAGGAAGGGTTACATTCAAGATTTCAAGTGCAAGAAGGAGGAGACAGCACAAAAGGCAACTTAATGCACATGAAAGGCTTCTAAAGGCAGAGAGAAAACTTCGTGAACTTGAAGAGGAAGAGGCAATCGCTCAATACCACAGCAACATTCATCGATTCCTTGCCAAATTTGATTTCTATGATGACATTGAAGTAACGGCTCATGTAATCTGGAGTGATATCATCGCAAAATAACTTTTGTCTTCTGTCTTTTCATTTTTATTTTTATTTTCTGAAAATTTTCCAATTTAACTAGTGCGCAATTGATCTGTCATCAATTCACAATTGATTTAATATTCATTCGCAATTGCTTTCATAATGTCTCACAATTGATGTCATATTCATTTGCAATTGGTTTCATAACTGAGGTCAAAAGTTGTAACTAAAAAAATAAAATAAAATTAGGTTGGATAGCCCACCATGTATCAACTAACATTTTCTTATTTTCTTGCAAGGGTAGCTTAGAAATACTTCAATTTGGTGCAAATAAAATAAACCACAACAATCTTCTTTTTGCTTTACGATTGCTATGAAGGATAAAATTAACACCATGTTTTTATGGAGCAACATCTCCATTTAGACTAGACAAATTTACAATTGGGGTTAAAAAGAACATTGTTTTGTGTGTTTGTGAGGTGATAGGTATATGCTCTCCCCTCTTTTGGGTGATCAAAAAGTCAGACCCACCTCTTTTATGCTTTCTTTCAATTTCAGCATTAGGATAAAACCCTTAGAAGGTCTGCCTCCCAAGTAGCCCATAAAGCCAAGTGAGAGGGAACGACCTAAAGTGGCAACGGCTAAAGCCAAGTAATCTGAGCCACTCTAAAATAAATGTGTTTGCAATGAAAATTGTAAGCAACGGGTGTTGGAATGGCATAGCGACGATTAAATTCGTCGGATCTATGCCCACTCAAACGGAAACCTGATTAAAAACCTTAGGATCTAGAGGCCAAACCAAGTTAGTAACCAAACACTCGAATTATCAGAGTGCAAGGGTGGGGAAGAATCTGCCCCCAAGACAGTCATCATATATCTCCCAGGATAACGGGTCAATTGAGGAGCGATCTTCTTTGGTCTAATTTCTAGAAAAAAGGCAAAAAAATGAGCGCAGCCTAGGGTGTGACAGGGTTGTTTGAACTAACAGAGTATCAAGTTGTGGGCTATGATAATACTTGTGACCTTTTGACCTTAGGAGAGTCTGCTTGATTTTCTATCAAATTGCCAAAATACTATCAAAAACAAAATGGGGTCTTGAAAAAGATCTCAACATTCATGAGGATTTGAAAAAATTCATGTTTAGTTTAGATTGTTTTCTTTGCTTGCTACTGTGTCTTTGCAACATCAATATCAACAAGATCAAACCCCTCAACAAAGTCAAGTTTCAACATCAACAAGATCAAATCCCTCAACAAAGTCAAGTTTCAACATCAACAAAATCAAACCCCTCAACAAAGTCAAGTTTCAATATCAACAAGATCAAAACCCTGCAGCAAACAAGCTTGTCAAGATCAACAAATCAATAAAACATTGCAACATTCTAGAAATGGAGAAGACATCTTACATGTTGTGATCCTAGGTCCAAACCAATCAAGCAAAAATCATGGATTGGCATTATGCATTTCATAGGGAGGGTGAAGAATTCATCTATTCCATTCCTATTCCATTGTCATCCATAGAAACCTTAGCTCAACAAATCAAGACTTTCAAACAACAAATGATAGACATGACTAGTCCTAACAACCATATGGGATGGTTAGAAAAAATGATCGGAAAAGTGATAACCATGAGGGAATCATTATCAAGCCAACCTTCTTTTTCTTGTGCGACCATTCAAACATGCCAACCTTCATTCTTCAACAAAATCATTCCTACCTCAAATCAACCAACATTAGAGTCATGTCAACCTTCTTTCAACCCAACATACCAATCACATCAACCCAACATTCAACCTTCTTTCAACCCAACATTCAAACTCCTTTCAACCAAAACCAAAACTCTTTCAACCCAAACCAAACCTTTTTCAACGAAAATCAAACCTCTTTCAACCCAAATCAAAACCCTTTCAACCAACACCAAAACTCTTTGAACCCAAACCAAATCCCATTCAACCAAAATCCAAATCAATCATGTGTATCCACCATTTCATCATCCCTTGAAGTTACACAAGAGCAATCCACACCATCTTTATCCAATAACACAATCTCCCAAGGGGTATCCATAGCACAAATCCAATCTATTCCAAGTCATGATCTAGAGAGTTTCATTCAAAATCCTTTCTCATCAAGTCAAAATGTTGAAACCTTCCAAACTCCTTCACCATGTCAAGAGGATAATCCAAAATCAAAAGAAATGAGTCCTAAAATAAATCAAGATCAAGAACAAGCCCTTTCATCCTACCCAATTTTTTATCAAGATCCAACCTATCAATAATCTTACGATGATCCCCTCATTCTCTTCTATTCCACTCATAATGATACCATTTTATCTCAAGAACAAAGTGTCTTTCCAAGTCCCCTTCAGCATCCACCTCCCAAGCAAGATCATAATGATCCAATTCAAAATCAAGAGCAAAGTGCAAATTCCAATGATCCAATTCAAAATCAAGAGCAAAGCACAAACTCCCATGCTCCTATTTTAAGTCAAGATCAGGGATTCCCTTCACCTCCATGTCATATTCCTCCTAATCTCCCTAAAAATCTCATCATTCCTTCTTATCCCTCTCATGGTCCTAATCTTCCACCAGATCTTATTGCATCTATCCAAGTTGTTCATGGATCTCGATCAGGTCCACTTCATGATCCTGTCATTTCTTCCATACCTTCTTCTCAATCCCAAATGCCTTCTTCTAAATCCCAACATAATTATCCTCCTTCACTCTTCAAATCCATTTTGGGTCCTTTTATCCCAAAATCAAAGGCTTCCTCTCTTCCATCCATATTAGGACCCTACATCTCTCCATCTACTATTCATATGATCCCTAGCTCACAATTCAATCGAGACCATCAAAAGCACACATCTTTATTACCTTCCAACCATCTACCCACATCAACTCATCGAAACTGCCTCTATATCATTCCTATCTACCCACGAATCCTATTCCCTTTGAAAGTGATTCAGATGCCAAGCATAAAAACAAATCCAAGAATCCACATACCTCCAAATATCAACATGTCTCATCTAAAAGATATATCAAATCAAAGAAAATCTAATCCCAAAGAAAAAGGCAATACCCAAAAGGCTACAAAGGCCCATTATGAGAAAAGAAAAATCCGAGACTATGTGGATTCCTATGTCATCCATAGAAGCAATATGTTCCAAAGAATTAGAAATAAAAGAGAAATCAAAATTGATGTGGATTCCCATAAAAAATGTTGCAATCCAAAGAAAAATCAAAACTGGCATCCAGACTTGCTATTCCAAATGCGTCCATCAATCATCTGTCTTCATATCTCCCACTTTCCAAATCTATTATTCCATCGTCTCCTTCATCCATTTTGGGTTTTTGTGTCCTAAATTCCACATCCACTTCTCCCTCAAAATCTCAACATCCAAAATCAACTTGTCTTCCTTTACTTCACCACCTCATAAGGTGGTGTCAAATTTCATCTTGAAAACATTTTCATCTATCCTTACACAACTTTTCCAATATCCTTTCTATTATCCAATGCCTATTTTCCATCCTTTCATCCTTCCCCAATAACAACATACACCTAAAAATATATTACATCTAAGGGTGGGTTCATTTCAATTTTCAATACTAGATTTGCATATTTCTTTACTATATTGCATATCTTCATTTCAGAATACATCATAGTTGCTTGCATATTACCATTGCATGACATATAGCTGGATATCATTATTGCTTCCTCATGTAGTTGCATCAATAAAGCAAGGAGATTGTCTGATTTATTTACATGTCTGCACTGAAAGGAAAGAAGATGGATGCATTTCCTAGATACCTGATCAAGAAGTCTTTAGGAGGTCTTTAGTCATTCACCTTTAGCATCACATTACAATTGGGATTTATCCTTGGTTGTGTAGAGGTTTCACTATTGAGTCTTGTTACCCAGAATCTATCAATTGCTATATCTCACACATTAATCAATGCTCTAAGTCATTTTAGATACCTAGTTGATCATGTGGCTAGTGAAAAATCCAAAATTCTACTTAAGCGTTGCTGTAATGGTCATACCCAAGTAGGTTTCATTACTTACAAGTCAAGGCAAGAAAATAAAAGAAAAAGTGCTATGCCAAAATCAATATCAAAACATCAAGGCAAAAAGAGCAAAGATATATAATTGAAATATCACGCATACAAGTGTGATAATAAAAGCTTGACTATGGGAACATGAGAGTAACTCCATCGGGGTCATGGACGCTTGCTGACAATGGACCAATATTTGAGAGATTACAGTGCATAACCTCATCGAAGCCCTAAAAGCTTGTTGGCAGCAAGGCTCTATCCAGGTTGATTTTGAAGTCGGAATAACCTATGTAGCTAGTCACATAGGATTCCAAGGGTCTTTGATGGTTATAAGAGTCAAAATAAATTCAATTGCACACACATGGGCAAAAGAAGATCAAAGTTTCAAGAATTGATGGAGAATTTTTGCGCACCTCCATTCATAAATCTTGGTTACATAGTGTGTTAGGTTGGATGGTCTAAGGTTTTCTAATTACGGATTGAACTCCTATCTCTAAAACGTTTCCTACCTTTGAGATGGCCAAGTCTTTCATGCCATATAGTAAAATCAACAGTAGTAAGCAAAGAATACTTTGGAGGAGCAAATTCATAGAACTTGAATAGGTTATCACTATCCATTTTAGCAGTAGCAATAACTTGATTAGTGTTTGGATCAATGATATAACATATGCCCCTATAAAAGTTAATCTTATAATCTTGACAAAGTTTAGGAACTGAAATCAAATTTGATTTTAATTCAGGAACATAAAGAACATCATGTAATTTCCCATTAGGAACATTCACATCACCAATAGCTTCAACTTTACAACTATGATTATTAGCTAATTGAACAGGAATATTAGAAGTATCGGGATGCAAAGATTCAAAACATTCTTTATGAGAAGTAACATGTTGAGATGCACCAGAATCAATAATCCACTCAAGTGGTTGAGAAACATTATAAGTACATGTAAATGCATGACGAGATGAATTACCATTATTATTATTACCCTTCTTATAATGAGGTTTATGTTGATTATTTTGATTATTTTGATTCATGGGCTTTTTACCATTTTGTTTCTTAAAACAATTATTAGTAATATGTCCATCTTTCCCACAATATGTGCAATGGGGTCTTGTTTGAGAATTATTCCTTTGATTATTGTGATTATTATTATGATTATTATTATGAGAATTATTATGATAGGATTTAGAATGAGATTGATAATTAGAAGATTTGTGATTGTTATGATGATTATTATTATGATTATGATTATGTTTATTATTGTTGGATCTAAAGTTATTATTATGATTTTGATTTTTAGACATAAAGGCATGTTCGCTACTTTTAAGAGTACCAAATTGAATTAATTTAGCTTCCTCTTGACGCAATAAATTACGAAAAATATCATATGTTAATTGAGTAGCTAAGCTAGGAATAGCAAGTTGAGCATGAATATTCGTAATAAATTGTTGAAATTGACGAGGAAGACATTTTTTAAGAATGAGATGAATTAAACGTAAATCAGCAAGAGTAACTCCTAAACCAGTTAATTGACTATTAACAGAATCAAATTTTAATAAGAATTCATCCATAGTTTTAAAATCCATATACCTTAGATCTTCAAGTTGATCTTGAAGTTGAATTTTTCGGGATTCATTTGAGCTATCATAAGTAGTTTTTAAAATTTCCCAAGCTTCATGCGCTTTTGTACAATTTCCAATTAAAACATACAAATCAGGAACCATTGAAATACCAATTAAACCAAGTGCTTCCTCATTTTGAGCCTTCCATCTATCTAGGTCGGCTTGAGGAGCAAATGTAGCGGGTTCAAATGTTTTATCAGTCGCAACATCCAAAAGGTGTTTGAAACGAAAAATAAACGAGATATGTGTTTTCCAAGAGTGATAATTGGAACTATTTAATTTAATTTCTGGAATTAATGTAGACATGATAGCAAAATAATGAACAAATTATGCTTAATATTGAAAAAAAAATGCCCTCTTGGATAAAAAAACTTTAACCTCCTTGATTAAAAAAACTAACTAAATTTGAATAATATATATATATTTTTAAATAACAATTTTTTTTATAAAAATACCAAAAAAAAATTGCAATTTTCAAAGTTTTAATAAAACTTTAATTTTAGTTAAAAAACTTTATATTAAAAACTTTAAATCTTAATTAATAATAAAATAAAATTATTGAAAAAAACTTTTTAAAGAGAGAAAGCTTTATTAAAAAGCTTATAAACTTTTTTTTAAAAAAATAAATTAATATTTAACTAAACTAAATTGTAGTTTAGTTTATTTTAAATAGACTTTACTTTACTTAAAAGAAACTTAAACTTTTATTTAAAATAAAGTAAGGTAAAACTTATATGAATAGGAAACTTTAAAATTAAAGAAAATTTAAACTTAAATTATAAAACTTAGCTACTCAACGTGAAATGTTAAAGTCAAAAAAAATAATGGCTCTTGCATGCAATCAATGACAAAAATTGACAGAGGCGTTATTGCACAAGTGACAGAAAGGCAGATTATGATGATTTGCAGGGAATACACAGTGCAGCACAGAGAAGTTACAGGGAAGTTTACAAATTACAAAATATCCAATTAACCACTTTTCTCCAAAATAACGCACAGATAAAATAATGCTTCCAATGATATCCAATTAACAACACTCCTCCAAAATAACGCACAGATAAAATGCAGAAATTTAACTAACGTTTTAACGCAGTATAAGGCGAAATATATTCTGCTTCGTTTTTTTTTTTCTGTTCTCACATTTTATTTTGCTTCGTTTTTAGGGTTGCTGCGCAGATTGCCCTATGGGCGCTGAGAGCTGAAGAGGTGATAAAAAAAATGAAGCTTGGGTTACAGACTTAACGTGGACTTGGACTTGTCCCTGCTGTTGCTAATAAGAGGTATGAGATTGCAACGTGGACTGCAGAAAAAAAAAAGCTCCAAACCAACTCCTAGTTGATCGCCCTCAACCCTAGAGGAAAGCGCTTCGCTAATTGATGTGTCTTAATGCCAAGTAATGAAGGTATGACCCAAATCGAGGGGTTCTCAATGCACAGGTCTGATTTTGATTACACACTGATAGATGGACGATTCTATCACCAACCTCTCACAAATTATCACAAAGGAAATTGCCTTACCCTCTAATGTTGTTGTGGCTAATGTTGTTGTTCAACGTGGAGAACAAGACAGAAGCTTATAACACCAACAGAACAATAGCTTTCACGGCCCTTTTTCAGCTATTTTGTTTTATGGGTACACATTGGATTTGTCACATAACATGTTTAGTGGCTCTATTCATGCTACAATTATTCCAATCTACACTTTGTTTTAGAGGGTTCGATCAAATATGATTGCCAATGCGAACAAACAAGCAAGTTCCAG
Source organism: Cryptomeria japonica (assembly GCF_030272615.1). Lineage (NCBI taxonomy): Eukaryota > Viridiplantae > Streptophyta > Pinopsida > Cupressales > Cupressaceae > Cryptomeria > Cryptomeria japonica. The sequence continues at coordinate 662,378,822 of NC_081414.1, forward strand.
CTCTCAGGTAGAGTTTATTGCCGTCAGGGCAGAGGTAAAAGCAGAGGCAGGAGCAGTTTGGGAAAACAAACAGAAGCGCACTAACAGGAGGAGAGGACAAGATGCCACAGTTGCATAAGAGAGTAATGATGTGCGTAGCAGCACAGATTCAGTTGCCACAAATGAAATATTTAAAACAGCTTCACAGAAATTCAGAGGACTATCCCTAACGAAATCTTTAATAGCTACAAGTGAGAGTGCCTGCAATTTTGGCCCAGTCCTCTGCCTTTACTGTCTTATGAGGGTTATGCAAAACTTGTTCTTTTAAAGATCTATTCTCAAGCCGCTTTTAACAGTTAAAAAAAAAATTTGATTTTAGAGTTGATGGATGGAGATTTAGATTTTACTTAGAAAATGATTTTAGATTTTAAATTTTCAAAATGCTTAAATACAGAGAAGGTTTGAAATAAACTGATAAAGAATAAATGATATCTGCCTTAAAGAGAAATTATAATAGCTTGCTACAATCAGTTATTTTTACAATATAAACCCTTTTATTTATCAATAACACCTGCAAATAAAGATGTTAGGACTGAATGGCAGATTCAAACAAATTGAATCAGAATAGTTGTAAGCAAGAAAAAGAGTTAAAATCTGCAAGTGAATCAGAAATGAAATTTAATAATAAATTAGTTTTGGCGGCAAGCCGACCAAATGAATTAAGAAGACTAAGTTTGGCGGTAAACCTTCCAAACTAAATGAATATGAAATCTAAAATATGCAGGAAAAGAAGTTAGCACCGGAGTTTTGGCGGCAAGCCTTCCAAAACTTTAAAAATAATTAAATTTGAACTAGAAAGAAGGAACTTTGGCGGCAAGCCTTCCAAAGCCCTTTTTAATAAAAAACTAACTAGAATAGGAGATTAAACCTGCAGGCAAACTTGTTAACAAGTTTGAAAAAAAAGTTAAAATTTGAAACCAAAAACCTGCACAATAGAAAATATTAGTAAAAGAACTTCTTCTCCTCTCAAGAATGCCTCCAACAAGGTGAACTCCACTGAATGGTAACCTTCATCAATGTTAACTTAAAACAAGGATTAGAAACCTGCTCTGATACCATGAAAGGAAATAAAAGAGCAAGGAAAGGAAAATTAATCCAAGAAAGTTTATGATGAAGTAATTGTTACCAAGAGAAAAGCAATAAACTTGGAGCATCACCCAAATGAGAAGAAGGAGGCACAAGAACTTTTTAAAGGGGAAAAGCAAAGAAAAACCCCTTGTGATATTATGAATGAGGCAATGCCTAAAAATGAGAGAGAGAGAGAGAGAGAGCAAGAAGCTCTTTACAATATTGTCATTAAGAAGAAATGAGAGAGGAGGCATCTCTTAAATAGAGATGAGGAGAGGAGTTACAAAGTAACTCCAAATCTATGAATGCCACCATTCATAAAATGTGTGTGCCATGTGTTCACATCCTCTTATGGAGGAAATCTAATATTCCTTAATAAAGGAAAATAAAAGAAATGACTTGTCCTCACACATGTACTAGAGGACAAATTACATGTAGGAATTCCAAAGGAATATCCTAAATTAAATAAAAATAAACCTAAGCTAAGTAAAGATTAAATATTCTAACAAGTTTGCATACTTGGGGGCATAACTGAAAAAAATCTAAAAATCGTAAAAAGACCTGAAAAATCCTAAAAACCATAACATCCAAAATCCAAAAAATCTGAAAATATCCTTAAAAAAGCAATCAAAATCACAAAATTAAAAACTGAAAAATCAAAGCAGGAAACCATAGACCATCCATCAAATCAAATCAATAACAGACAAACTCTCAAAGTCTACAATCAAACTAATCACATGTCTTGTTAATCAATCTATCGATCAAACTTTATCAAACATCAACATGTCTTATACAAGGAAGGGTACACTCAAAACCAGACAGATCGGTCTTATGCGGGGTACTCACTCTTTGAAACTAGACATTCATATCATTGATCACACAAATCAACACAATAACATAGATCAGTATGGCTTCTAGATTTTGTCCAAGTTAGTCTTATCTTTATCAATTAATGGTAGGTCATGTTTCAAAAAAAAAATCAAAAAATCAATCAAAAACATCAACATACCAAGAGATTGGTCAAAAAGAGCAAAGGCGGGAGATTGGGCAAAAGAAGTTGAGTGCACCATCCCAATGGAATCAATTCGGTAGAGAGAAGCAAGCGAGGAATAGCGTGTGCCCTGGAAGTTGGAACAGAGGCACAACTGGAACTATCCCAGAACGGGAAATAAAGACATAAGGGTCGGAAGGGAAATAAAGGCAAAAGTATGAAACGGTGTGCTTATCGCATCCTGTTGCGACTAGGGCAAATGTGAATCCCCTTGGCACAAGAAATCAACTTCGAGAGTCCTCCAATTCTGAGAACCTGGATCACAATTCTTGGAAAAGTCACCCACTGAACCAACCTAAGCCAAAGAAAAGGTCAAGGAAACACAAAGAGGCAGTAGACCTAGGCACCTGGAAATTTCCATCGCTTTCCTCGGAACCATTACCAATTGATGTTACGGGTGTGGTCGAAAAGGAAGCAGAAATGTTGAGTGAGATTGCCCTTATCAGGAAAGTTATTGGGGAGAATCCTAGTAGACAGCATATCATAAATTGGATCAAGTCCTCGTGGAGCGATGCGATTAACCTCACTTTTCTTCCAAAAAACTTCTTCATGCTTGAATTTCCCTCTTCAAGCGATCGGGATTCGGTGTTATCCCAAATTGTATCAAGGTTGGGGAACCATCTGGTCTACACAGAAAGATGGACGCGAAACTTCAACCCGTAGACTATGGCCCTGTCCAAAGATGAATATTGGATTCTCTTATACAACCTCCCGATGGAATTTTGGACGAGAGATTGCTTGGAGAAAATTGATGCGAAGTTGGGAATTGTGCTTGGTCTGGATATGAGTGAAGCTGATCGGGCCTCCTACATTAGGATGAAACTAATATCAATCAAACCATTGCCATCAATGTTGCATTTGGATTCAAATAATTATCACTGGGATCAACCAGTAGAAGTAGAAATGCAAAAGTTCTTTTGTCTGAATTGTGATAGTAGAGCCCATTTTGAAAGGTGTTGCTCGCAAAGAAAGGATGTGCTTAATTCAAAAAAAGAGGATCTCCCTCTCCCCCACCCTAGAAGGGAACCACGCACGGTTTCCTCGAGAGAGGCTGAGGGAGCGCAACTTGATTTAGTTGATGTGTCTCCAACCAACAATACTAGTCACCCAGCATCTGAAGGTGGAGAAGAAGCTACAAGGATAGAAGGAGCTTGTGTTGGGGAAGCAGATTTGCGATCCACAAAGAGGAGGGCACTTTATGCTACAATGCAAAGAGCTGATCTGAGGAGCGAGGTTGATAGGTTCCCCTCCCCAAAGGTTTCTCCCACAAAGAAGGACAATCAGAGCCACAACCCAATCCTAGAGGCAAAGGAAATCATGATCGCAGAGAAGCCAGGCATCCAGCCAGGCCTAGAAGCTGTAGAACAGATAGCGGAGGGTAATGTGTTTTCTGAAACCCAAGAACAATCAAATCTTTATGTTGTGAATTTTGAAGGTCAACATCAGCTGGATAACTACGTTCCCCTAAAATTGGATGAGCAAAGAGTGGAGTACCACACTGGTAAATCTACTTCTGATGTGAAGATGCCTATAGAATTACCAGTGTTAGAGGAAGAGGCGGATTCTAATAGGGAGGAAGTTGGCTTAACAGAGCCAAGGCATATTTTCCAATCTGCCCATCAATCTCTGGAAGGGGGCAGTAGTAGAAAGATAGGGAGGAAAACTAACAGACAGAGAAGGGAAGAGGTTGTTAGGGATCAAGGACTTCCCAGCATCAAGGAGTATCTTCTGAGATCAAAGGGAAGCGTGGCCTCCCTAGGGGAATGATGAAACTTGCAACTTGGAACGTTAGGGGCTTAAATGCCCCTAACAAGCGGTGCTGGATCAAGCGCCATATCGATCTCTTAAATGCTGAAATTTTAATGCTTCAAGAATCAAAGTCGAATGAGAAAGAGGCAACCGGTTTCTTAATAAATTGTAAGAGGATGGATGGAGTGTGGGTTGAATCATCTAGCAGTTCTGGTGGTCTGATGACACTTTGGAATCTGAGGACTATAGCGATTTCTGAGGTTTCTTCGAATCCAAATTTCATAATGTGTAAGGTACGATTTTTGTACTCTAATCTGCAGTTTGTTCTTCTCAACATCTATGGTCCAATTAAAACTGAAGTGAAAGCCAGACTGTGGGATGAACTCATGATCAAAATTCAGCAACATCAAAAATTAGATGGTCATCCTTGGTGGAGACTTTAACGTTATTTTAGAGCTGAGAGAAAAAAAGTGGGGGTCTATCAAGGGAAACTGTGGTAATAAAGAACTTCAAGTCCTTTGTAATCAGCAATTAGCTTCTAGATGTTCAAACTAAAAATGGTTGGTTTACTTGGAATATCGAAGATTGGGTTTTGCTCACATTGCGGAACGCTTGGATAGATTCCTACTGTCATCTAGCTGGTTGGGGCAAAATGTAACTTGGGAAGAAATGGTTCTTCCCCACTCTGGTTCGGATCACCACCTTGTTGCCTTGTTGCTACAGTCTGATAAGCGCCCTTCCGGTAGTAGTTTTAAGTTTGAAAAAATGTGGCTCAGAAATGAAAGTCTTCTCCCAGAAATTGCTAAGTGGTGGAATGTTGTGCAGCGTGGTCATGTGACAAAAAAATTCCAATTTATGACAAATCTAGGTACAATCAAGGCTAACCTCAAAATATGGAACAAAACGGTTTTTGGTGACATTTTTCAAGAGAAACTCGGGCTGGAAAATGAGCTCAAAACATTAAATCAGAGTCATTTATCAAGGGATGACTAATGTTGAATTCATGGAAGAAAAAAGACTAACTGAAGCTTTAAATGAGGAACTTGCAAGGGAGGAGATCTTCTGGAAAAGAAAATCCAGGGAAGTTTGGCTTAATGAAGGTGATGCTAATACCAGCTTCTTTCATAACACAACCAAAATAAGAAGAATTAGAAACAGAATTGACTCTATTACTAGTGATGATGGAAGACTCTTAACTTGCAAAGCAGACATTCAAGTTGAAGGGGTGAGGTATTTTAAGGCCCTATTGGCCCCCATAGAGGAGGTGGACCCAACGGATCTAGGTTAGATATTGGATTTAATTCATAAACTTGTGACACAAGAGTTTAACTAGCAACTCATGGCTCCATTTTCAAAGGAGGAAGTGAGGAAGGCCGCCTTTGATCTGCATCCAAGTCACCAGGCCCAGATGGCTTCCCGGCACTATTTTATCAGCAGTGTTGGGATGAAGTCTGGGGATGAAGTCTGGGAGGTAGGGAAGACTATAGGAAAAGGTGGAAAATGCTGAAGCAAATCAATAGTACATGTATTGCTCTCATAAGGAAAAAGGTAAACACCTCTTCATTCGCATATTTCGGGCCTATTTCCCTCTGTAACTCCCTATATAAAATTATTTCCAAGGCAATGGCAAATAGGTTGAAACCAATAATGAGCTCCATAATCGCACTAGAGAAAACTGGTTTCATTCCTGGAAGGGAAATTATGGAGGGTGTTGTTATTGCCAATGAAGTAATTCATTCGATACACACGGGTAGATAGAAAGCTATGATCTTGAAGCTAGACATAAGTAAAGCTTACGATAGAGTAAGCTGGCACTTTTTAATGAAAATCCTTGAGGACTTTGGTTTCAGAAGAGACTGGTTGGATTGGATATATGGCTGCATTTCCTCTATTAAATACTCAATGTTGATAAATAATTCACCTTGTGGGTTCTTTGAGTGCACCCAAGGGCTAAGGCAGGGAGACCCCCTCTCCCCATTTTTGTTCGTGTTGATGGCTAATGCCTTAAGTAGGTTGATAAATTCATGCAGAAGCAATGGTCTTTGGAGAGGTATCAAAGTTGTGGAATCCATGGAGACACTCACTCACCAACAATTTGCAGACGATACAATGCTATATGTGGAAGGCAGCCTCTAGGAAGCAAAAGAAATCAAAACGATTTTGGACTTATATGCTCACAAATCTGGACAAAGAGTCAACAATGACAAATCAACAATTTATTTTTTTAATATTAATCGCCAAACTCAAAGAAGCATAAAGTGGATCTTAGGCTTCAATATTGGGGAGTTTCCTTGCAAATATCTTGGTGTCCCTACCTTTTAGGGCGCTACAAAATCAGATCATTGGAAACATGTTGTGGAAACGTGTCAAAAGAAGGCTGGTAGCTGGAAGGGTAAGTGGTTAACACTTGTCGGAAGACTAACCATGTTGAAAGTGGTGTTGGGAGTCATACCCATCTACGCTCTCTCATGTCTTAGAATCACCAAATCAGTAGAGTAGGATATCAACAAAATCATGAGACACTTCCTATGGGAAGGCTCTAATGACACTAAACGGCTCCCTCTCCTAAGTTGGGACATAGTAAGGGAAAATAAAGAAAATGAGGGTGCAGAAATAAAGAACATTGACCTTCAAATCAAGGCACTAGGAGCCAAATTAATTTGGAATATCTATTCAAACCCACACTCCCTTTGGACCCGTGTGTTGAGAAGTAAAGATTTAGATAAGGATGACCCCTCAAGGATTTTAACTATTGCTAACACTCGATCGGGGTCACATATTTGGCAATTCTTATGGGAGTGTCGATTAGTCATTACTGATCACATTACTTGGAAAATTGGTGATGGAAAGTGGGCTTTGTTCTGGAAGGATTCGTGTAACAGTTATCCCTCATTGCAAGACATCGTTGAGCTTGCAGAATTTAATCTTCGCATGGATGTTTTGGGCCATCTACAGGTTGTTGATATGCTCTTAGCTTCTCCTAACGGAGATGTGGAATGGCGGTGGGATAAGCTAAATGTTCTAGATGTGAGTGCACAATCAAAATCTGCATTGGTTGAGGAGCTAAAACATAGGAAAATCCTTCTTATCTCTAAACCGGACAAGATCATTTGGAGTGGAGCTAAGTCTGGTAGGTATTCTATAAAGGTGGGTTATCAAATTTTGAGCTTGAGAAATGAATTGAAGGACTGCCAACTAATTTATGTTGGGACAAGGAAATCCTACCTAAGGTTGGTGCATTCACCTGGACGGGAATGCACAAACGTATTCTAACATGTGATAGAATCCATCTGGTGGGGATTTATGGTCCCAACTGTTGCCCAATGTGTAAAAAGGATGCAGAGAGTGTAGATCATCTTCTACTCAATTGTGAGGTGGTGTCAAGGTGCTAGGATTGGTTGTGTGAAAAGCTAAACTGGAATGGGGCAAGACAAGCAAATTTATATGCCTTTCTTAAAAGCTAGCTGAAACTAAAGTTAACCTCTTTTTGGACTAATATCTGGATCATATCGCCTTCAATCCTACTCTAGAAAGTTTGGAAAGAGCACAATATGCGTATTTTCTAAGGAGTTGAAAGAAGCTTTGAACAATTAATACTCTCAATGGAAGTTGGCATCACAGAACTCTTGAATGTCAATGCTTCTCAGTGTATGAAACACACTTTCACTAAATGGGATGATGACTTAATGAAATCTTGGTTGAGGCTGAGAATGCCAAAACATTTCAACAAGATGGATCACCAGGCCCAAAACAGGAGATTGGGTGTTCATTGGTTGTGCCCCCCATCTGGAAGAGTGAAGCTAAACTTTGATGGTGCCTCTCATGGGAATCCTGGGATTTATGGAATCGATTGTTATATTAGAGATTGTTCGAGTTCATTGGTTTGGGGGCTCTCAAAGAAAATATTTGAGGGGACTAACAATGAGGCGGAGCTTGCTGCTATGGATGCGGGCCTTGATCTTTGTATCAATAAAGGGTTAAAGCAGATAGAAATCGAAGGCGACTCCCTAGTGTGCATTAATGTTGTTAAGATGAGATATATTAATGTTTGGAGCTTACAAGGATAGATAGAAAGGATTTGGAAAAAGTTGGACAAGTTGGAGTCCTTCTCCATGAACCACGTGTAGATGGAGGCCAACATGGTTACAGACTACCTGGCCAATGCAGTGATTGATGGTTCAGCACAAAAGTTAGTTTCAAATGATTGCTCTGTTTGGCCAAATCTAGACAAGCATATCCTCCAAGATCGGTCCCTTTTTTAATCTCCAAGTCCAGATGATGTTGAAGGTTATCTCTTTTGCTTCTACCAGTGTTCAATTCCAGTGCTCTATTGGCTTTTGGGGAACTCTTCAACAATCAAAGTCTGTCATTCACCTTCAAAATATGTGGGGTTGGGTTGATGCATTTCTTGTATCAATTGTTGTATTCATTTCTTTCATTTCAATTGATTGGGAGCTGCCCCCTTTGGCAGCGCTTGTTTATCAAAAAAAAAAAAAAAAACATCAACATACCAAAAACATTTGAAAATCATAAAAATACCAAAACATTCGAAAAAAGTCCTGAAAAAATTAAACATTAGAAAAACATCAAAATCACAACAAAAGCATTCAAATACGATCCTCAAAAAAGATCAAAAACATTGAGAAAATACCAAAAACCCTAAACATCGAAAAGCTCTTCAAAAACAAACTAAAAATAATAAAAAATAAAAAATAAAAAATAAAAACTTGCAATAACATGTCTCGCAAGAATCAAATATCCTAGCAGCTATCCAACAAACACGTCGCATGAAGTACACAAAGGATACAACTATCTAATCAAACATCTACAACCAAACTAATAAAGTCTTTTCAATCGACAATCTATCCTTATCACGTGATCATTATCTTGTCTTAAACAGAAGAGGATGTGCTTGAAACCAGACAGACCAATCTTAAACGAGGTTCGCAAACTTCTAAAACCGGACATTATCAAAATCACATTAAACATATCAAAGCAAAGACACAGACAGTCCAACTGTTGAGTTTTGTCTATTTTGGTTGAATCTTTTTATCAAATTGGCGAAGATCATTGCTTTTAGCTACTCAAGGATGTCCAAAAAGTGACTAGAGGAGTCATGATGGGCATGATCTTTTTCTTTGTTTGTTGGTTGTGGTGTGAACCAATGAAGTTCTAGGGCAATAGTTCCAGTGGGTATTTGTGATTGGTACGTTCATTCGGCAAATATCCTATACAAAAATTAAAGTCAGGGATATCTATGCTTGTGACTATCGCACATACCTCAACCCATGTTATTCCTAGAATGGAGGGTTCATTCCTTGTCTGCTACATATTTTTTATTTGCAATGAGATATCTATGCATCTCGGTTCCTTATAGCCTAGTGTACAAAGCTTCATTGCTACATAATAAGGCTCAATGATGAAAATGTGTTGCACTATGAATAAAGACAAGAAGACTATTCACCATCAATAAAATCATCATCATATCATTTCAATTCATACCAATTGTTTCTGATCTCATCATCTTGATTGTATCAATCAAGATCATTCTCTCATCAAGAATCTTTTCTTGAATCAACCTTTTCAATTCTTTCCAATCATTCATTTCATTTAATAACATCTATCTCATCACTTAATTTCAATCTTGTCATCTATAATTCTATCATTTCAACATTTCTATCTATCAATCAATTATTCCTACCTTCATCATATTTCATTATTCATCCAATTTCAATCTATCATTTGTATTATACATGATGTGTCCTTCCTGAAACTAGACATGATCATCTATCTTTGTCTTATATAGGATTAGACCTTTCTGAAATCGGGCACTATCATCTATCTTCGTCTTATACATGATGTATACTTCCTGAAACCAAACGTTTTGATCATTTTTGTCTTATACAGGATGTGTCCTTCCTGAAACCAGACTTTATCTTTATTAGATCAATCAGATCAATACCATCAATCCTATCAATCTTATCAATCCAATCCTATCAAATCAATCAATCTACAAATCACTCATTCATGTCATCAAGTTAACCATTCTTCCATCTCTCATATAACATTTTTCTTCTTTCGAGAGATCATTCATGCCTTCAATGCACAAACAATCTCTCGAGGGGGCATTAATTATGTACCCTAGTGTCACCGAGGCATACCGGGGCAGAATTTTTTTCATTTTCTTTGAAACAACGTCGCTTCGACATTGTCTCAAAGAGGGGCAAATGTAGACATGTAAAAATGTCTCATTGATCACATACTAATTATTCCATCTATTTAATTAAGTAATTATTTAATTATTTAATTAAGCTAATTTACTAATTCAAATCATCACATTCTACATTACTAATTATCCAATTTTCATTCTTTAATCTTTTCGTCATTCAAACCCATCTCAAATATTAATTAAATATTCATTATTTAATTAATTGTGATTTATTCCTTAGTTAAATAATCTTTATTTATTAACTAAGCTCATTTCTAATGTTTAAATAATTTCATTTAAATTAATTAATTATTCCTCCAATTCCCCAAATTCTAATTTCAATTAATTTCATTTCATCAAATTAACATTTCACCACATGTGAATTTCAGTTAATCTCATGTGCATTGTAGCATTTGAAAACCCAAATTCAAGGCAAATCAAAATGAAATTGAATTTCAAGTCATTCTCCTACAACACATGTTGAAAATCATAACTGATTGATCAAATTAGTTAACCAATCAATTAACTCAGTTAACTCTTCAATCTCCTTCAATCACCTTTTTCTGACTAACCAGTTATCTCTCAATCAATTCAGTCATCTCTTAATAGACTCAATCAACTGGCTAATCTATTCAGTTCACTAGCCAATCTATTTAGTTGACTCCCCAATCAATCTAAGTTAACGGACCAATCAATTGAGTTCACTGATCAATCAAACTTAGTTATCTATCAATCAACACTTGAGTTCTATTTCTCACCTCCTTTGTGTTGAAAATCTATAAATTCAACCTCTTTTCTCAATTCAATCTAGAACCACATAATCCATTATCACAGTCTTCAAACAATTGTCTAATCTATGCAAGAATCTCAGTGCAACACCCGAAAGCCACCTACAAGCTCAATTCAGAAAATCACAATGGAAGCAAAGATGCAGGATGGGGGAGTCTTTATTTGAATTCATTTCTCATTTTGTATTGGTTTTCATTGATTATGTTTGATAATTGTTAATTAGTTGAGAATTGGTGATTCGTTTTTATTTGCTAATTAGCTTAATACATATGACATTTAAGCATGAAAATAGTATCCATCACCCCATCTCTGGCTAAGGTTGGGACATCATTAACAAACTCCTTCTCAGAACTGAGCAAATGTGAGGAAGGGTCAAGGGTATTAGGAAAGGGTGGATGACTCTCAAGATTTTAGTCAGGAGGGGATTCATTAGGAGCCGAAGGAGAGGGAAGCTTGCCCTGCCTCAGAGGGTTATCAACCAAAACACCAATAGACCTAAGGCCCAAGTGAAGATTCCAAATAGGGGGAGGGGAGCTAGAGCTATGATGTTTTTTATATTTAGGGCTTTTAATAGCAATGGCTTTCCCCTTAGATTTAGGGGGGGGGGGGGGGGGGTGCAGAAGGAGAAAAATCATCATCATCAGTATCAGTATTGTAATCATCCTTCAAGGACTTAGAATCATTCGTGTCAATATTAATCTTAGGGGGGGAGGAAGATACATGCAACAGATATTTGACATGTTCGAATATAAGAAGGATTAAACCTCCATACAAGATAGGGTTTTTGACAGGATCCTTCTTATGTTCAGCAAGACTAGCATTCAGCGAGGACACATGGAAGAAGAGAAAAGATATTCTCACCTTGTGCCGAAAGTGGTTGAGGAGCACAAAGTGGTAAGCAAAGGCTCTAATGTACCATCCATCAAGAGTGATAAAGATAAAGATAAAGATGTATATTTCTAATCTTACACGTTGGTTAATAAAGATACAATGCACTAGTTTTATAATATTTATTACCATTAACACCAAAATTGTATGTGCATTAAATATTCTTTGTCATGGTTCCCAAAAACATCATTTAATATTTTTGCATTTAATTTCCAAGTATTAATATATATTTATTGTTACCAATCAAGGTTGTTTCAATAGATTTTTTATGTGGGCATTCATGGTTAGAAATTTCTCTCATGGTTGAAAAAAACTTTCAAGTCATTGTTAAACATTTTTTAGGTTGTCAAATATGTGAATTACTTTTTTGAAAATACTTTGCCATCATATTTATTCTTGTATCACTATCCATTTAATATTAATTGGGAAATTCGTGACCATAACCCTCATTGTTTCTCCTATTGCCTTAGAGATATTAATAACATTGTATTGTAGTCTCTGTAGAGCTGGAAAATTTGAGATTGAGAAAATCAAACCAAAGCGTGAAAGATAGGAAACTAAGATAATCACAAACTTAATCAAACATGCTAATAATTCCTACTCAAACCAAAAGAACTTTTGAAACAAAACATGAATCTAATTATTAAATGCAAACCATCATTTCATGTTTCTTCAGTAAAGCTTCATTGTTCTACCTTTCATCTCTAATTTTGATATGTCACTCTCATTGTGTAGGTGCAAATATGAAATGAAAGTGAGGATGTGATATTTGAGATTTACTACGAATATGATTATGCAAGATAGAAATGCTAATTGCTAATTGCTAGACTATTTCAATTGAGTAATGATAGAAAAATTAGTTGATTGCTAATCTATTTCGACATAATGAAGATGCATGGAAATTAGATTGACAATTCAACAGAGTAAAAATGCATGAAAGTTAGATCGCTAATTGGACAGAATGACAATACTAAAACTAGATTATTCAAATGAAGAACGAGGTCCCAATTTATAGAAAACGCGAGACTCGACGGATGGACAAGAGTGAAAATATTTTTGGTTAAATGGACAAACCTGATTGAGCATATGACAGAGTTGACATTTGGGGAAGAATGATGATGATGAAGAAAAAAGCGAAAAAGCATATTTTTGGAGATGCATACCTTATTTTTTAATTTAAAATTAAAATATATGAGATATTTCCAAAAATATTGATTTTTGAAAATAAAAAAGTATATTAGTTTCCATTTTTGAAAATTCGAAGGATATGGGAAAAATCGTATAAAACAAATAAAATATTTGATTCCATTTTGAAAATTAGGAGATGAGATTTTAGGATAAATAATTAAATAATGAAAGATATTTATTTAATTATGATGAATTAATTAGCTAACCAAATAATTTAACCAAATTTTCAATTATAAAAGATAGAAATTGAACGTTTAATTAAATGAGTAAAATCATTTCATTAAAGTGTGGATTCAAAATTAATTAAATAAAATAAATTATTTAATTAATATTAAAAGGAGATGATTAATGATGAATGATTAAATGATTAGGGAATAATTGGTAAAAAGGGCTTTAATTAATTAAACCTAAAAGGGAAAATTAGTCAAACTGACCTCCAGAGACCTTAATTTGGTCAAAATAAATCAAATTAGGTCAAATTGGGTGAAACTGGGAAGAATTGGGAAGGTCCAGACAAAAAATGGGAAGAATTGGGTGAAAATGGGAAATTTAGGGCAAACCAGTAAAAGAGGAAAAATCGGGTCAAAGAGGGTCAAAGGACTGATTCGCCGCCATAGGGAAAAAGAAGAGGTCAAAATGATGTCATAAAATAGGAATTGGAAGAAAATGATGCGATCAAGATAGAAAATGGAAAAAGGGAAGTCGTAGGATCAAAAAGGAAGCAAATTGACCTAATCGGGATAAGTTTAGGGACAAATCAACATCATGGGAGCGAACTGACATCAAGGGGATGAATTTAAGGACAAAATTATATCCTAGACTCGAAATGAGGATAAAATGATGCCAATGGGACAAAAAATAGGAAAGAAGAAATGACAGGATTAAAACAGGAGCAAAATGACCTAATCGGTACAAGTTTTGGGATCAATTAACATCATGAGATCAAAATGGGAACAAACTGACATCAATGAGACAAATTTAAGGATAAAATGATATCCAAGACATGAAATGAGTAGAAAATGATGTCAACGGGACAGAAAAATTAAGAAAGGGGAAATGAGACAAGATCACATGATAATAAAGACTATACACGCGATTAGGTTAAAAATAGGAGACGCAGACATTAACCATTTTTAAGTGTCTACATTTTGCCCTTCTTTGGTACAATGCGATTTTGAGAGTTGTGTAGACACCTAAAATTAATTAAATTAATATTTAATTAATTTAAGCCTGTCAACATAATCAACTAGTTTAATTGTGTTAATTCATTTCTTCTTAAGGTTAATTAAATCAAATTTAATCAATCTTATCACTATAGTCCAATAATTAATTTATCAATAAATTAATTATTCCCCCATTCTGCTAAAGTTGTCTCAATAATTATTTCGTCTAAATCTCCTCTTAGTTAATTAATGACAATTAATTAACCAAGTCATGTGATTCCTACAAATCACTTCTTCTATTCCTCACTTAGTCTAATTAATTCTTCTAGAAGCATGATTATCATTATTCCTCAATTTTATATTCATCCACTCATTCTATCTCCTCGTGTCGTATCCTCCTAACTTTCCCACTTGCACTCTAATCACTCATTAAGCCAGCTAATCATTCCCCTTAATCATTTGCATATCCCTAATCACCTTGATTAGGGATGGGTCAACTTTGATCCTTTCAAGGAAATTCAAATTCTTTGAATCTCCCCATGCATCCTCTTCCCAAGGAATTTATAATTCCTTTATCCATTTAGTCTTCCCACACATCTCTTATTTTTGAATTTTTAAATTCCTCTCCCCTTTCTCCAAGGAATTTTTAATTTCTTTTTCTCTTCCCAATGTACTTGGGAGCTCTTCCCCATGTACCTTGAGAGGTGTGGAGATAAGAAATGCCTTTATGGCATATATCTTGAATCTCACACCTTGTCCTCTAAATCCATGTGCTCCCTCTCAAATCGATCTCAACCCTTCATCCCAAAGTCAATCTTGGGCTTTCATTTTGGCCTCCTCCAATCTATAAATTGGAGTCTCCTGTAGTACCCCTCCTCGATCAGCCTCTTTTGTATGTTTTGAGTTACTTCAGTGACTGTTCTGTGGAACATTTTTGTATTTTGATTCGGCTATTATGTGATGTTATTTCATGCTTTATCTAGATTTATGGTGTATAATTTTATGCAGTATTTCAATGTTGATGAATAATGTTATTTTTATGGATCATTATCATGGACTGACACTTTTCCCTTCTATTGCGATGCATTATTTATATGTAGTGTGTTTGCAAGTGTATTGGGATGCGAGGGGATGATTTTATTTCACTCACTCCGATGAGACAAGGAACGTCACGATTCTCCTTCATCGGTGTGTTTACCATGTCTGTATATATATTGGTCTATATGCACATGTGGTTCTTTGGTGCAGGGCATTGCAGGTACTAGTACTAGGTAGGTATGGGGTATTGACTCCACCTGGTTTCACAGGTCTAAGTGTGCCTTCTATATATCCGATGGGAGTGGAGGAGATAGTTGTTGTACCCTAGCTTGATCGCAGTTACACTCGTATGAGTGTTGTCAGTCGGTTGTATTTCTTTGTCTGGCTGTTATGCGAGTCATAGTGTTTGGTTTGGTCATTTGAGAGTCGTCATTTGATATGTCTTGGCTTTGCGTGGTTCCGTTTATTTAAATGGTTATTTAATTTAAATGGATGATGCTAACTTGTGTTGGCGTAATCATTTAATTAATGTGCTCTGTGATTATTGTTTTATTTAAATTAATGATTGCTAGATTAAATGGTTAAATGGCTTAATTTATTGTGTAAGTTGCATTAATATTTTTGTGAAATAAATAAATTGCCTAGCCATTTAAAAAGGTTAAATGCTTAAGTTGAAGGATTTATTTATGGAAAAAAAAAATGAAAGGTTTTCCTTTTTATTTTTCCATTTGGCCTTTTTAATTTAATCATTGGAAAGAATTATTATTTTTGGGAAAGAAATAAATCTAATTGCCTTTTAGTTTTAAAATATGTAATTTTGATTTGATGAAAAACTTTAACCTAGAAGCTTGGGTTAAAAAGATATTTTTGGGTATCAATTCTAGGCATTCACAGCAGGAGAAGAAGAGAATTTTGGAGAGAAAAATCTGGAAAAACTTCCTGGAAGAGCTGGAAATTCGACCTGGCTGCAAGATTGGTTGTTCTTCATCTCTTTGCTTGCTAATTGCTTCAAGGTTGGAGGTTTCCTTCTTGTTTTGAATTTGTTTTGTAATTTTCAGTTTGCTTCCTGTGTATGGAAATTTATGTATTATGCCTGTAGATTATTTTTGGAATGTTGAAATGGAAGAAAGATTGCTTGATATAGTTGATTGTGTGATGCTATAAGCATATGGTTGCATTCAAGAAAGGAATTTGTTCATTTCTTCTCTGTTGTGTGTTATTTGTTCATAGCAAGCAATTTCTTGATTTACCTCTTCTTTGGAAAGAAAGAATTTTAGATTGGGCTTGTTGGGTGCAACCTTGTTTCTATTCTGTCATGATTTGGCTACCTATTCTTTCCAGTGTGTTTATTTCACCATTTACCATGCTGGTAAACTCTTTCTTGAAATTTTGGAAATTGGCATTGTATGTGTGTGCCCGTGTAATAATTCTAGAAATGGAATGTTCGAAGTGGTAAGTGTTACCAATTCGAAGTGGTAAGTGTTACCGGTTGAAAGTGGTAAGTGTTACCGGTTGGAAGTGGTAAGTGTTACCGATTCGAAGTGGTAAGTGTTACCAGTTGGAAGTGGTAGTGTTACCGGTTGGTAGCGGCAGTGTTACCGATTGGTAGTGGTAGTGTTACCGGTTGGTAGCGGTAGTGTTACCAGTGGTAGCAGCACTATTGGTAAGTGGTGTCTATTGTCCCGACAGTAGCACAACCGCGGGTTGGTTTGACCCCCGCTTGGTTTTGAGCCCTCACAGGTCTCCAAACCGGTTTGTGTTAAGAACTTAAATTTTATAAATGGAATGTTTAAAGTGGTATTGCGTGATGTAATGTGATTTTCATGTGATTTTTATTATGTGGTTAATAAATTTATCAATAAAAATTAAGGCACGAATTAGAGATTCAAATGGGTAGATTTGGAATATTGATTTGGAAATTGATTAGATGTGACTGTTGGAAATGAGTGTTTTATTTAATTTTCAATCAATGATGTTGCAAGTGTTTATGATGCTGATATTTTTAAAGATTGTCTGAGAGTGAATTTGATGTATTTAGCTGTCCTTGCAAGTGTTTATTGTGATATTTTGGTTTGTGGTTCAGTCATCCTGTGGTGGTGTAATTGGTACCTTTGACCAAGTGATATATGTTGGCTCCTTTGTCTTAACCATGTAGTGTCTTTGCCTTATGGTTAGTCAAGAGTCAGTGTGTCCTTGTTTGACTACTTGTTTCTAATAGTGGTGTTATGTTTGTTTGCATGGCCATAGGGTCCTCGGGGAGTGACCATGATTGTGTAGTGTCCTTTGAGAGAGTGGCTTTCACTTGGGGGTTGCACCCAAAGTGGTAGGTATTACGACCCAGTGAAAGTCAGATAATAACATGTAATCTAATGAATTGATTAGGTGGGTAGTATCATAACATTAATAAAGATAATTGTGCCTCGTGCATAGGTGAGTGCTAGTACAGGGCTCACAATGTTTCGAGAAGGCCTGGAATGGAAAACCAACCACCTTGTCTTCACAAAAGGCTGGTAGGGTCCACATGAGACTTAGTTGGAACCAGACAGTTGGGAGAGGTTTCCAGGACAGTGAGTCGGAACCTATGGAGGTTGTACCAGGGTAACCATCTTAAGCTATGCGATGACACTCTCTCATTTGGTTCACTTGTGTTTTGTGATGTCAGTTCACTTGTATTTGTGAAGTTGAGTCACCTGGATTCTTTTGGAGTCTTATTGTGTTGTCATGGAGTTGTATTGTTTTGTCGACCATGTCATGCTTATGCTTGTTTGAGGGTCCTCATCTATCTCCTAGCACGGGGGGGTGATTCCATTTGGGAATTACATGGTCGAGTGGTAGTGCCACTTTCCATCTGATGTTCGGATTTGTGTCTTTATGCGAGGATTGGCTTCTCAGGTGTTCCTCTGGTTCGTGACTCATGCTTCATCTCATGTTTTGAAGATTATTGGTATTTGTAGACCTATGTGGTCATTGTATCATTGTAATATTGATCTTATGTAACCTTGTAATTAGATGAGACCTATCCTTTATGCTTATTGAGAAGCTATGTATTGGAAGAGAAATGAAATCCTATGTTTGGATGTTTTTATCAGTTTCCTTGATGATGTTAGTAAATGCTTATTGATGTGGAAATTATGTTGTATCCTTTCAATCTTTCTTTGATGAATCTTTATTTTCTTATGGCTTCTTGTGATCATTGAGTTAATGATGCATATGTGGATTTATGATTTTGTGGAATTTATTCTTGAAGTTAATTCTCCGTTGGTAACCCTTAAGGAATTCTGGTGTAAGTCTTCTGCTTGTGTTATCGTGCATGTTGTGTAAATGCACTTATGATATTTATACTTTAAAAAAAAAAATTGTTTAACCCTTGTTGTGGGTTTTCCTTTAGGGTTCCTGGCGGGGCACTACATTTGGTATCAAAGCTCATGTTTCAACACTGGAACTCTGGGTTTGTAGTGAGCCCATTTTCCTTGACCTCTTTGTGTAGGTCTTGTGGTGTGACTTCCTTGTGTCTTTCTTTGCCTTTGATCTGAACCTTTTTCTCTTGTGCAGTGTTAGGTCATGGCTAGGAAAGCCAAGGGAGGTGGCCGTGTTGGTGGCGGCACCAAAGGAAGAGGAGGAAGGGGTTGAGGTTCTGACCACCATAGTCCTTCGCCTCCACTGACTCATGCAAGTGTGGATATAGATCATTCAGTTCATCAGGAGGAACCGCATTCAGAAGAGCAGGTTCCTTAAAGGGAGGAGCTACGTCAGATGTTTCAGGAGGTGCTAGCTAGACTAGGCCCCAAACCCAAGGTGGATCAGCCCATCCATGACCGGGTAGAGGAACCGCTTCAGCAATTTCCAGAGAGAGAGAGATCTCCTGGAGGGAGAGAGGTCCCAGTGGACCCAGATCCAGCTATCTTAGGGCACATGAGGGACTTGATGAGGTCCAATCCTCCCTTCTTTGATGGAAGAGGTACCGGTCTCGACGCAGAGACCTGGCTTATCAGTTTGGATCGATGTTTTGCAATGTATCCTTACAGTAGCAACATCGAGGCGAGATGCATGATCATGCATCTCGAGAGCTTCGCATCTATATGGTGGAGGTTAGAGGAGAGGATCAGTGTGAGCATTAACATCGCATCTTGGGAGATCTTTTTGGAGAGGTTCAGGGCACGATTCCTCTCACCCCAGTGGAGGCAGTCGCGAGCAGATGAGTTCTATGCTCTGTGCTAGTTTGGGATGTCAGTGGATTAGTTTGAGCACAAGTTCTATGAGCTCAAATAATATACCAGGATCGGCAATGATGAGGCTATGCTTGTGCAGCACTTCTTGAGGAGTCTTAATGACCACATCAGTGGAGTAGTGAGAGTTTTTGAGCCTACTTCAGTGGAGGTAGTCGTGGCGAAAGCCAGGTTGGTAGAGAAGAACCTTAGTCATGCTCATGGCGGCCAGTCTGGAGTTCAGATTGGGAGTGATCCTTTCAGTGGATCTAGAGGTAGAGGGAATCAATCCCAGACTGTTGCACCTTTTAGGGGTCCTTAGGCACCTGCAAAGGGTGGATAGCAGCAGCAACAACAGCCGCTGAAATCGAAGCAGTCTCAGGGCCAGCAAGGTGGCATCTCTCAGTCCTAGAAGAGAAAGAGATGGCCGAGGGGTAGGCAGACCTTTCTAGGGCAGTCTTGAGCTTCTCAGGCCCCTAGTGGGGAGAGCTTTCAGCAATCTAGTGGACTGTCTGGAAGTAGAGGACCTGACGGTGGAGCTTGCTTTACTTGTGGTCAGTTTGGCCACAAGGTCGCTTAGTGTCCTTGACATTCGCATCAATCGGTTAGTTAGAGGCCAGCTGCATCAGAGCCGATAGTGGGGGATGCAGGTAGATACCATAGAGTGTTTGCAGTGATGGATGACCGCCAGGCTGAGCATCAGAGTACTGTGATTCAGACCACAGGTGTGTTGCGTGGTACCCCTATCTCTGTACTTTTTGATTCCAGTGCTTCAGATTCTTTTATTTCTTCATCCATTATGGAGTGGTGCGGGCTCGTGTCTACTAAGTAGGCAAATAGGTGGCAAGTAGAGTTGGCTATCGATGTGCGAGTGTTTGTCAATGCCTTCGTTCCCAGTTGTGAGTTGGACCTAGAACCCTTTGTCACTTCAGTGGACCTTCGAGTCATTCCTTTGGGGTCCTATGGAGTTGTGTTGGGGATGGATTGGTTATCATCTCATAGCGCTTGTGTAGACTGTCGTCAGAAGACAGTAGAGTGTGTAGATGACCATGGCAGGAGTGTGGGGATCATTAGAGTTCAGCGATTGATATCCTTGCATATGATTTCCGCTATGCAACTTAGGCGGTGCATGCGTCAAGGGTGTCTTCTTTTTGCAGTTGCTCTTGAGGATGTGGATGAGGGAGAGAGTCGATAAATTGCTCTTGATGGTCACCTTGTTCTTCGAGAGTATGCAGATGTGTTTCATTTGGATATTCCCGATATGCCTCCGAAATGAAACATAGATTTTTGCATTGACTTGGTTCCTGGTGCAGAACCTATTTCGAGAGCACCATATCGGATGACTACTCAGGAGTTGAGTGAGTTGAAGTTGCAAGTTGAGGAGTTGTTAGCCAAGGGATTCATTCGTCCTAGTGTTTCTCCTTGGGGTGCACCGGTTATCTTCGTCAAGAAGAAGGATGGTTCTCTTCAATTATGAATTGATTATCGACAGTTGAATAAGGTAACCATCTGGAACTGATATCTATTGCCTCAGATTGATGATCTCTTTGATCAGGTGAAGGGAGCCAAGGTGTTCTCTAAGATAGACCTAAAGTCTGGGTATCATCAGTTGTGCATTCATGATGCAGACATTCATAGGACAACATTTCATACTCGTTATGGTCACTATGAGTTCATAGTGGTGTCATTTGGGTTGACGAACGCGCCTTCAGTGTTCAAGAGCCTTATGAATGGGGTTTTTTGCACCTACCTTGACCACTTTGTTCTTGTGTTCTTGGATGGCATGTTGATTTATTCTAGATACATGGAAGAGCATGAGGGTCACTTGCGTCAGGTATTGCAGTGCTTGAGGGAGAATCAGCTTTTTGCGAATTTGGCGAAGTGTGATTTCTTCCAGTCAGAGGTGTGCTAGCTTGGTCATATAGTTTTGGGAGAAGGTGTGTTTGTGGATCCTTCTAAGATCCAAGCCATTATTGATTGGCCAGTGCCGACTAATGTTTCTGAAGTTTGAAGTTTCATGGGTTTGGTCGGATATTACCATCGCTTTGTGCAAAGCTTTTCTCGGATAGGCCATCTGATTACTTCTCTTCAGAGGAAAGGGAAGAAGTTTGTTTGTTCAGAGAAGTGTGAATTGGCATTTCGTACCTTGAAGGAACTCCTTGTTAGTGCTCTAATTTTGGCAGTTCCTGACCCATCCAGAGATTTCATGGTATGCACAGATGCCTCTTTGGAAGGTATAGGTGTGGTGTTTATGCAGGATGGATGTGTGGCTACCTATGAGTCTCGCAAACTCAAGGATCACGAGTTGAACTATCCAGTTCATGACTTGGAGTTGGCAGTTGTGGTGCATGCGTTGGTTCGTTGGAGACATTTCCTGTTGGGGCATCGATTTGAGCTGCATAGTGATCACCATAGTTTGCAGTATATTTTCACGCAACCGAACTTGAATGCTCGACAGCAAAGATGGATGGAATTCCTCTACGAGTATGATTTTAAGGTTCGTTATATTCAGGGGAAAGAGAATGTAGTGGCAGATGCTTTGAGCCATAGGCTACATGAGGTTGCAGCATTGTCCCTTGGTGTGGACTTGAGTGAGAGAATTCTTGGAGCTCTTCCTTAGGACACCTCGTATCAGGATGTTAGAGCTGTGGCAGAGTCTGGAAGGCCATTGGAGGGTAGATATTTTGGATATACTCTTGAGTCAGATGGTCTTCTTAGATATCCTGGATGGATCTATGTACCTCCTTTGGAGGGTCTTCGCGTTTTGATCATGACTGAGGCCCATCGTGCACCTTATTCGGCACACCCTGGTGTCAAGAATATGCACGCAGATCTTAGTCAGATATATCATTGGGCTGGTATGAAACATGACATTGTTGATTTTGTGTCCAAGTGCTTGGAATGTCAGCGGGTGAAGGCGGAGCATCAGCACCCTGCAGGGCTTTTACAGTCTAATTTGATACCAGATTGGAAATGGGATATCATTTCCATGGATTTCATAGTAGGGTTGCTTGTTTCTTCGTGACATCATGATGCCATCATGGTCATTGTTGATAGATTGACCAAAGTTGCTCATTTTGTTCCTATTCGATCTTCTTATTCTGCAGCAATGGTGGCACGAGTCTTCTTGGAAGATGTGGTGAGGTTGCATGGGATCCCAAGGCGGATCATTTCTGATAGAGACCCTATCTTCACATCGGCCTTGTGGACCTCACTTCAGCATGCTTTGGGGACCCAGTTGAACTTCAATTCAGCTTATCACCCAGAGACCGATGGTCAGACTGAGCGTGTGAATCAGGTCTTGGAGGACATGCTTCGCATGTATGTTATGGATCAGCAGTCGCACTGGGAGGAATATCTTTGCCTTGTGGAGTTTTCTTATAATAACGGTTATCACAGCTCTATAGGTATGTTGCCCTTCCAGGCATTGTATGGTCATCCTTGTCGTACTCCTTTGAGTTGGGATCGGTTGGAGGATAGGGTGTGTTTCGGCCTGGATTTGCTTCGTGAGATGGAGCAGTAGGTTGAGCAGATTCATAAGCATTTGGTTGTTGCCCAAGATAGGCAGAAGAAGTATGCCAATGCTCATAGAGTTGATCGCTAGTTTTCAATTGGCGACCGTGTGTTCTTAAGAGTGTGTCCATGGAAGAGTCTGATCCGTTATGGAAAGGGTTCTAAGTTGGCGCCTCATTTTGTAGGCCCTTTTGATATCCTTGAGAGGATAGGACCTGTTGCCTACCGTCTTGCCTTGTCGCTGAGTCTATCTCGCATCCATGATGTCTTTCATGTTTCTGTTCTTCGTCCTTATCATTGTGATGTGACCCATGTTCTTGATTGGAATACTTTGCAGGTCGAGGACGAGCAGCTTTCCATTGAGCCCGTGCGCATTCTTCAGCATCAAGATTTGACCCTCAGGGGTCGTACCATCGAGCAAGTAAGGGTCCTATGGGACCCCAGTGATGAGTCCTCTGTGACTTGGGAAGATGCAGCGAAGATGAGAGAGCTTTATTCTTATCTGTTTTAGGCTTCTAGGCTTGGGGAGGAGGATGTAGCACCCCTCCTCGATCAGCCTCTTTTGTATGTTTTGAGTTACTTCAGTGACTGTTCTGTGGAACATTTTTGTATTTTGCTTCAGATATTATGTGATGTTATTTCATGTTTTATCTGGATTTTTGGTGTATAATTTTATGCAGTATTTCAGTACTTATGAATAATGTTATTTTTATGGATCATTATCGTGGACTGACACTTTTACCTTCTATTGTGATGCGTTATTTATATGTTGCATTTTTGCAAGTGTATTGGGATGTGAGGGGATGATTTTCCTTCACTCACTCCGGTGAGATAGGGAACATCACGATTCTCCTTCATCGGTGTGTTTACCGTGTCTGTATATATATTGGTCTATATGCACATGTGGTTCTTTGGTGCAGGACATTGCAGGTACTAGTACTGGGTAGGTACGGGGTATTGACTCCACTTGGTTTCACAAGTCTGAGTGCGCCTTATATATATTCGATGGGAGTGGAGGAGATAGTTGTTGTATCCTAGCTTGACCGCAGTTACACTCGTATGAGTGTTGTCAGTCGGTTGTGTTTCCCCGTCTAGCTGTTATGCGAGTCATAGTGTTTGGTTTGGTCATTTGAGAGTCGTCATTTGATCTGTCTTGGCTTTGCATGGTTATGTTTATTTAAATGGTTATTTAATTTAAATGGATGATGCTATCTTGTGTTGATGTAATCATTTAATTAATATACTCTGTGATTATTTTTTTATTTAAATTAATGATTGCTAGATTAAATGGTTAAATGGCTTAATTTATTGTGTAAGTTGCATTAATATTTTTGTGAGATAAATAAATTGCCTAGCCATTTAAAAAGGTTAAATGTTTATGTTGAAGGAAGTATTTATGGAAAAAGAAATAAATGAAAGGTTTTCCTTTTTATTTTTCCATTTGGCCTTTTTAATTTAATCATTGGAAAGAATTATTATTTTTGGGAAAGAAATAAATCCGATTGCCTTTTAGTTTTAAAATATTTAATTTTGATTCGATGAAAAACTTTAACGTAGAAGCTTGGGTTAAAAATATATTTTTGGGCATCCATTCTAGGCATTCACGGTAGGAGAAGAAGAGAATTTTGGAGAGAAAATTCTAGAAAAACTTCTTGGAAGAGCTGGAAATTCGACCTGGCTGCAAGACTAGTTGTTCTTCATCTCTTTGCTTGCTAATTGCTTAAAGGTTGGAGGTTTCCTTCTTGTTTTGAATTTGTTTTGTAATTTTCAGTTTGCTTCCTGTGTATGAAAATTTATGTATTCTGCCTATAGGTTCTTTTTGGAATGTTGAAATGAAAGAAAGATTGCCTGATATAGTTGATTGTGTGATGCTATAAGCATATGGTTGCATTCAGGAAAGGAATTTGTTCATTTCTTCTCTGTTGTGTTTTATTTGTTCATAGCAAGCAATTTCTTGATTTACCTCTTCTTTGGAAAGAAAGAATTTTAGATTGGGCTTGTTGGGTGCAACCTTGTTTCTATTTTGTCATGATTTGGCTAGCTATTCTTTCCAGTGTGTTTATTTCACCATTTACCTTGCTAGTAAACTCTTCCTTGAAATTTTAGAAATTGGCATTGTATGTGTGTGCCCGTGAAATAATTCTGGAAATGGAATGTTCGAAGTGGTAAGTGTTACCGATTCGAAATGGTAAGTGCTACCAGTTCGAAGTGGTAAGTGTTGCTGGTTGGAAGTGGTAAGTGTTACCGGTTTGAAATGGTAAGTGTTACCGGTTGGAAGTGGTAAGTGTTACCGGTTGGAAGTGGTAAGTGTTACCGGTTGGTAGCGGCAGTGTTACCGGTTGGTAGTGGTAGTGTTATCGGTTGGTAGCGGCAGTGTTACCAATGGTAGCAGCACTACTGGTAAGTGGTGTCTATTGTCCCGACAACAGCACAACCACGAGTTGGTTTGACCCCCGCTTGGTTTTGAGCCCTCACAGGTCTCCAAACCGGTTTGTGTTAAGAACTTAAATTTTATAAATGGAATGTTTAAAGTGGTATTGCGTGATGTAATGTGATTTTCAAGTGATTTTTATTATGTGGTTAATAAATTTATCAATGAAAATTAAGGCATGAACTAGAGATTCAAATGGGTTGATTTGGAATATTAATTTGGAAATTGATTAGATGTGACTACTGGAAAGGAGTGTTTTATTTAATTTTCAATCAATGATGTTGCAAGTGTTTATGATGCTGATATTTTCAAAGATTGTCTGATTGCGGATTTGATGTATTTAGTTGTCCTTGCAAATGTTTATTGTGATATTTTGGTCTGTGGTTCAGTCATCCTGTGGTGGTGTAATTGGTACCTTTGACCAAGTGATATATGTTGGCTCCTTTGTCTTAACCATGTAGTGTATTTGCCTTATGGTTAGTCAAGAGTCAGTATGTCCTTGTTTGACCACTTGTTTCTGATAGTGGTGTTATGGTTGTCTGCTTCGCCATAGGGTCCTCGGGGAGTGACCATGCTTGTGTAGTGTCCTTTGAGAGAGTGGCTTTCACTTGGGGGTTGCACCCAAAGTGGTAGGTATTACGACCCAGCGAAAGTCAGATAATAACTGGTTATCTAATGAATTGATTAGGTGGGTAGTATCATAACATTAATAAAGATAATTGTACCTCATACATAGGTGAGTGCTAGTACAAGGCTCATAATGTTCCGAGAAGGCCTGGAATGGAAAACCAACCACCTTGTCTTCACGAAAGGCTGGTAGGGTCCATATGAGACTTAGTTGGAACCGGACGGTCGGGAGAGGTTACCAAGACAGTGAGCCGGGACCTATGGAGGTTGTACTAGGGTAACCATCTTAAGCTATGTGATGACACTCTCTCATTTGGTTCACTTGTGTTTTGTGATGTCAGTTCACTTGTATTTGTGAAGTTGAGTCACCTGGATTCTTGTGGAGTCTTATTGTGCTATCATGGAGTCGTATTGTTTTGTTGACCATGTCATGCTTATTCTTGTTTGAGGGTCCTCAACTATCTCCTAGCATGGTGGGGTGATTCCATTTGGGAATTACATGGTCGGGTGGTAGTGCCACTTCCCATCGGATGTTCGTATTTGTGCCTTTATGCGAGGATTGGCTTCGCAGGTGTTCCTCTGGTTCGTGACTCATGCTTCATCTCATGTTTTGAAGATTATTGGTATTTGTAGACCTATGTGGTCATTGTATCATTGTAATATTGATCTTATGTAACCTTGTAATTGGATGAGACCTATCCTTTATGTTTATTGAGAAGCTATGTATTGGAAGAGCAATGTAATCCTATGTTTGGATGTTTTTATCAGTTTCCTTGATGATGTTAGTAAATGCTTATTGAAGTGGAAATTATGTTGTATCCTTTCGATCTTTCTTTGATGAATCTTTATTTTCTTATGGCTTCTTGTGATCATTGAGTTAATGATGCATATGTGGATTTATGATTTTGTGGAATTTATTCTTGAAGTTAATTCTTCGTTGGTAACCCTTAAGGAATTATGGTGTAAGTATTCCGCTTGTGTTATCGTGCATGTTGTGTAAATGCACTTATGATGTTTATACTTTAAAAAATAAAATTGTTTATCCCTTGTTGTGGGTTTTCCTTCGGGGTTCCTGGCGGGGCAATACATCTCCTCTCCTAACAAATCATCCACTTCTATCATATTCTTATGTTGTCCATTTGAGGATGAAAACCCTCCATCATGCCCTCATAATGCCCAAATAATCCCACACTTAATCGTTATCATCCAATACATCCCTCTATCAAGCATTATCCAATCTTGTTGTAGTGGAGAGCAATCCACGTATCATCCATCTAAGGAGCAAATCAAGTGGATCATGTTGGCGCCTCTACTTCATCAAGCTCAATCCGAGGAACAAGTGAATATTTGTGAAGGTATAATGGTATTTAATCTTGTTCTTGATATGTTTGCATGTTTCATGGATTGAATTAACCATTATCCCTCACCTTAATTTTCCCTTGGTTCAAGTTGTTTCAAAGAAAATTGAAAAAAGAAATCATGCCCCAATAGATCAAGGGATGGAGGTAGGATGCCCCCTTGAGAGATTGTTTGTATGTGAAAAGAATGATTGGTCTCTTGAAAGAAGAGAAGAATGTTAGATGAAAGATGAAATATGATGAAAGATCAAAAGGTTAGTAAGAAACAAAAAGTGGATGATGAACAATTAGTAATGATGAAGCCTTGCTTTCATAAGTGCGCCTTACTTTTAGAGAGCTTTATTTAATGTAGCAAATGGACACATCACATTGTGACATATAAGGTTAGAGCGATAGTGTGATCCCTTTGCAGGAAAACAATCATATTATAGACAAGGAATGTTCAAATCCATTCTAAAATTTTGGGTGTGCATGTCAAGGGTTGTGGTATGTGTGATAGTCACAAAGTGAGCGTACCAACATAGACACCCAAAACACACTCATTTCAGAAGGTCATGAAAACATCCCATAAACAGAAGACAAAAACAAAAAAGATAATGAACCATCCCTACCACCCTTATCACTTGTGGATATCCTCAAGTAGCATAGGAACACGATCAAAGATAAATCAATGAATGATAAGACTCCCTAGACCAAGTGAGTCAATGACCATTCTGATCTTGTTGTCAAAGTTTGATAGGTTATGTTTGATAGGATGATCATGATGTCTGGTTTCAGGAAAGATGTACCTTGTTTAAGACGGACAGTCTGATTTCAAGTATACAACACCTTGTATAAGACACATGATAGTTGATAGAGGATTGATAATGTTGATTGATTGATTGATGTGACAAGCCGATCTATTTGATTGTTGATTTGATTGATAAGTTGTATGTTGTTGCATGATTTGATAAGCGCAATGTTTTACAGGTTTTTCGTCTATGTCTACTCAAATGTCTATCTGTTGCAAAGGATAAGTTTATTGATGGAATGAAAAATGATTGTTTTTGGGTTTTTGATTGTTTGAAATTTTTAGGGTTTTGTGGTTATTTTATTTTTTTGGAGATTTCTTCAAGACGTTTTCTAAACATTTTTGGGTTTTATTTTTTTTAGGACATTATGTGGATGTTTTTAATGCTTTTTCAGGACATTTTGCAATGTTTTTGGTCTTCTTTTAAGACATTTTGCGATGTTTTTGGATTTTTTCAAGACATTTTGCAATGTTTTTGGATTATTTTTCAAGACAATTTGCTATTTTTTAGGGATTTTTTTTTTCTAGGATGTTTTGCAATGTTTTTGGAATTTTTTTAGGATATTTTGCTATGTAAATGTTGGATTTGCCAATCTCGTTGTGAGGAGGACTCCATCTATCAATCATGGTAAAATAATTGCCCCCAGTGTCTAACAAGGTAGGGACATGATGGATGGATGAATGGATTGGTGGAATGAAAGTGGATAGAGGAAAGATAGTGGAAATTTATAATGGCATCAGAGCTATTTCGGTTGCCAAAGACTATCCAACGATGGGATAATGTGTTTTTATTGAGCTAAGGGATTGGACATGAAAAGATAAGGTGAAAGCATGGTGCATTTGGTGGCATGTGTTCCTCAAGAATGGACATGTCATGAGGTTTTTGAAACCATGGTATTTTTTGCATTTTACATCCTTATTCTATATCAAGATCAAGGGTGGATTAGGAGGATAATAATAGGCCATGTATATGATAAGCAACATAAAAAATGGATAAGGGATATGAATAGGATGAGGGTGTGATAAGGGAACAAATATGGACAAAAGGGATGTACACAAGGTGAACCAAATAGGATTTGTGATGGTTTAGGAAGATCCTTAGCCTTGTCAAGATCAAAGGTGGAAAAGTCAATATAGATGTAGATAGGATAATGAATATGAGGAATGGATAATGAAGGACATGCTAGATAGGATGTGCTAGGATAACATAACTTAACCTGCCCCCAAGGTTGGAATGCAAAAATATGAAGGATTATGCATGATGCATGTTTGTCAGGTTTTCATCATGGTACATGCCTAAGGTGCCTGTTTGCCAAGTTTTCACCAGTGGACGAATTATTTCTCTTTACTACTTTTTATGGAAGACAATGGATGCATGATAGAACATGGAGAAAGGACTCAAGAGTCTTGTTGTTTGGATGATACCCTTGAAAAATGTGTTGTAATAGACTATGGCTATGAAGGTATGCTCAAAGACATTGGTAGGATAATGAAATGGATGATTGGATGAAATGGGATAGGGATTTATGGAAAGGATTGGATAAGAGGGATGAAAGGGTGGAAAAGAGGTGTTGGATAATGGATTCGATGTTGGAAGACTTGTGCATGAGTGGAGGAAAATGCTAGCAAGACCAACATTGGCACACACCTTGAGAGGTGGTGGAGTGATGGAGGAAAAGTGAGTTTTGGATTTTGCGATTTTAATGGGGGAATGACTATGGATTTTGGGACATAAGGATCCAAAATGGATTTGAAATGAGGGAGATGATTAAAAGGAGGGATATCAATTTTGGAATTTGATTTTTCTTTAGGATGTTGTTCTTCGAGGAACCACTTGGGAATCCACATAGTTTTTTACTTTTCTTTCTTTTGTAGTTTGTTAGAACACATTGCTTCTACAAGTCACTTAGGAATCCATATGGCTTTTGAGTTTTCTTTCTTTTTCTTCATGGGCCTTTGTGGCCTATGAGATATCTCTTTTTCTTTTTCTTTTTGGATCATATTATGCTTTTTTCTTTTCACATGTCGATTAGATGGGACATGTTGATCCTTAAATATATGTGGATTGTTAGACTTATGGATTTTATGCTTAGCATCCAAATTGCATTTAAAGGGGATGAAATTTACTGATGGATAGGAATGATATGAAGGTCTTTTGGATGTATGGAAGGCTCTTAAAGATGTGTGCCTTTGTTGATCCTGAATAGGGAATTGAGGGATATAAGGACCTAAAATGGATGGAAGGGATGGAGGCTTGATTTTGGGATATGAGGACCTAAAATGGATTTAGAGGATGAGGAATATGCATGTTTGGACTTAGATGGATGGATGTGGGATTTAGCAGGGGTATCAACGTCTTGAGAGTGAGCTATGTAGCCAAGGCCATGACCATCAAGATTTATTTTTATATAGAGGGATTCTAATATACCTTGTTCATGTAGGCATATGCCTTGATAATGCATGCTTTGACAAATATTTTTACCAGTTGGATATTTGTTACTTTTAAAATAAGATTTGAGTCCATTTTGAGGTGGATATAGTATGGAATAAATGATAGGCTCATGGAGTAAACTAGATCAGATGAAGGTGGAGGAATCCATTTGATATGTAAGGGGTTCATAGACAACTTGTGGAGAGGTGTTGGGATCATGAGGGAGACTAGGAGGATCGATGGGATGTTTGAGGGAGATGGAGGATCTTTTGGTAGACATGAAGGATTAGGACATGGAGATGAAGGGATGGAAGGATCTTGATAGGGATCTAAAGGGATGATGGGATCTTGTGGTAGATATGAAGGTGAAGGGATACTTTGATCTGACTTGGAAAGAGATTATTAGATTCCATTGTAAGGATGTGTTTCTCCTGATTTTGAATGGAATCATTAGGAAGGATGGAAGGGATGTCATGATATTTCTTAGGAAGCAAAGTGTCAAAAAGACTTGAAAGGACGATGTATTTTTAAGGTAAAAAGGGATCATCTTGGATAGGATGGTCAAGGACACTGGGATCATCAAAGGAAAGAAGATCTTGCTCAGACATTGGATGCAATGAGAAAACTTAAAGATGTTGATCTTGATCTATTTTAGGGCTTATTTCTTTGTTTTCTGGATCATTCTCTTGACATGGGGTATGATTTTCAATATGCATGGGGGATTCTAAGTAGGAATCAATGTTTTGACACGAGGGAAATGGACTTTGCATGGGACTCTCTGAAATGGGATCATATGGTTGCATTGGGTCTTGCATTTTTTAAGCATGGAAGGGTCTTGCTCATGAATTTAATTAGCTTAAAAACCTATTGTAGGTAGCCCTTGGGTGGTTGCATCATTGGATGGAGATAGTGTGGATTGCTCTTGTGAAACTTTACAAGACAAGGAAATGGTGGGAGATATGGAGGCTACTTGAGAGTCAATATCTTGACGGGGAGATAAGAGATTGCTAGAAATGGGCAAATGATCGTGTTCAAAAATAGTCTCCTATGTACAACCTAGTTGTTGAAGCAAACTATCGAGAAGTTGAGGTTGGCGTTTTCGCTGCTTGGGTGTTCTTATTTGTGATATCACTTCGAAGTTTTTATGTTGCAAGGTATTTGTTGATTGACCTTGTTGCATGACTAGTGACACATTGACTACATTTGGTTGATGTCTAAAGGGTGGTGTGTTTGTAACTACGCTTGTGTTTGTTTGGGACACCCTTTATGGTGTATTTGAGGACATAAGAGGATATTTACTGACTTTGTGATGTGACCGAAGGCAAAATTGTTTGTGTAATCATATGTGATCTTGGTAGGGATTGACTTGTTTGCACAATTACTTATGGAACTGGGGGTTGTGTAGTTGCTTGAGGAACACTTGGTTTCATCAAAAGAAAAATCAGTTCAACATTTGGTGGTGGCCCCTGTTGAATTATAGCAAAATCTAGTTGTGTTAGGCTGAAATTTTTTTGATTCGAGATATTATTGAATCAAGTTTGATATGAGAGTTGGTCCAATGAGGCTTGATTTGGGACTTGATTGAACGAGGTTTGATTTGTGTTCATTTTTTGAAATTGGTTTCTCATGTTTATTTGTGAGAGGAGAGTTGGTATGTCTAATTTTGCAATGAGAGCTTGTACGTCAACTGCCTCTAAGTTTGTATTTGGACCTTTAAATTTTTTAAAGAGTTTGGACACTGTTATCCCTATTTTTTATTATGATACAAAAACTAGATAACCCCTACGAATTTTTGTTCTAATTCATAATTTAACTCTCTAAGTTTGTTTTCCAAGGCAAATTTTCGTCTCATTGGTCTTACTAGGATCTTCATGGTTGTTCCCTGATCCTAGTTCAAGTTGTTAATTCAAAAAATTAACTCAAAGTTGTCTTTTTAAGTTTGTTTTAAAAGTGGTGCAATGTTGGAGTAAAACTCTGATACTACACTAGCTTTGGTCTTTTTGGTGTACCTATGTGTTGAAATGTACCCAAAAGGTGTACTTCAAGGTTGTAAACCCGAAATACACATCTTGGTGTACTTTGGGTTTACAATCTTGAAATACACCATTTAATTCTCATAATTGAGCATTTATTAGCTAAGTCTTTGAAATCATTTTGATTTCTTCTTGCTTTTATATCTTCTTTGTTTTTTTTTTGGTCATTTTGCTTTCCATTATTGTCTTGTACACCCCAACTCTGAACGAGTTTTGAAGATCTTTGAGCCGAGGTTGATTTGCAAGATTTATTTTCGGGTATGTTTTATTTCCTTCTCTCTTTTTGTAATTAGGTTTTTGCATGTTTTGTTCCTTACTCAACCCGATTGTATGATCTTTCTTCCCCGAACATCGCTTTTGTTTACGAAACATCTCTCTTGGTGGATGTCGGGACTACACTCCCATCATACATGGAGTTCTTTTTTTGTAGTGTATGGCGAGTTCATAGCCCCCAACATATATCGTATGCATATACCAAAAACCCACTGTTTGGTGGATGTTGATGGCATAGCCCCAACATACACCAAATCCCACCATTTGGTATATGTTGAAGCTATGTCCCTAACATATACTAAGAATCTAAGTCACTAATTTGGGTGTAAGGTAGGGTTACGACCCCAACTTACACCATCTTTCCCTTTGGGTGTAAGTCAAGGTCATAACACCACCTTACACCAACACCAATGCATAATGAAATAGTGTTGTCTATGGTGTATATCGGGATTGTACACCTAATCTACACCAAGTCTTTCCTTCATGGTGTATATCAGGGTTACGACCCCGACATGCACCAAAACCAAAATCATTTTACTTTGTTGTTTACTATGGTGTGAATCGGGTTTGTAAACCCGATCTACACCACTTTTTTGTATGAACCTTCCAAAGTGTAGATTGGGTTTACAAACCCAAGTTGCACCATTGTGGTTTGCCATATTTTCCCAAATGCAAACCATACTTGTAAGTCTAAGATTCACTTCTTGATCCACACCTATTTTAGGTGTAAATCAGGTTTGTAAACTCGATTTGCACCAAGTGCACACACATGTAAATCGGGGTTACAAACTCGATTTACACCCAAAGGCAATTTTGTTCCACCCAACGAATTAGGATTTTCGGAACCCTAATAAAGTGAATCTGATGAATTGAGCATGGTGATGTTCTCTTTTCAAATGATGTAGTTACAGTCACAGTCAGATGACAAAGTCATCTCCAAGCAAGAGAACCATGAAGTTTAAGTCATGTCTTCCCATCTTCATCCATGTCATCTAATATTGACAACATTAGAGACACAAAGATCGATCATATAGATCTTGAAGAATTTCTTAAAAGAGTGAAAGAGTCACTTGAATATTAGAAAATGGAGGCAGTTATTAATCGTGGTATTCACTTAGTTGCAACTTTTCCAATGTCAACACAAAATCTTGAATTTATGTTAGCATTAGCCAACAGGTTTGATCCAACAAGCAGATTTGTCAAGGTTGCAAAAGGAAAGAACACTCTCATTAAATTAGATGAGGACTTCTTTGATACATTTTCAAATGTCTAAACATTGATCAATATGCCAATATTGGCATGCAGTCAACTCAGACGTATTATGACAATTATTCAAACAAGTGCTGGAGGAATATCAATGACACTTGGTTGAAGACCCCGAAGGGATACTATTGCAAGATGGCCTAAGACTATTCATCGAAGTGACTTTATTTAGGAGGTAAATGATTTGATTACTCTTTTTAGTAGGGTGAAAGGGATTTGTGTTTCATATACATATCATGAATGGATGTATCGATACATCCATATCATCCGAAAAAATAAGAAAAAAGATCTTTTGGGGTAAACAAATTGTGAGACATGGACCAACTCTGATACCATGTGAGGATTTGCCAAGATCAAGAGGCAATGGAAAGCACAAATAAGAGAGACAAAATATATGATAGAAATAAACTGTATTCTATCAAGATGAAAATACTGATCAACTAGATCATCAATCGTTGTTACATACAATGAATATGAGCCTGCTTATATAGGCAAGGCTATATGGATATGTGAGCACACTAACATGACATGTGGCTCAATAAGAAACAAAGGGTAGGTAGGAAATAGGTGTGGGTAGGTAGGAGAAACAATATAATATTTCACATGAGGTGGATCACCCACTGAATGTAGAGTGTAACAACAAGATCACACCATAAAAGGTGGAAATTCTCCTACACACACTATCCCAATGTGGCACAAACACCCAAGTGTCTCATACCCAAACTACTATGAAATGCATATACCTAAGTAAACTTAAGTAAGGTGTAATAATATCCAAGATGAATAATTATTTACACCAACACCCCCCTTTAAGTGCAACTTAGGGGAATGCACTTAATTCTACAATGCAACTAAGAAATGCAAGATGGGTCCCGGCTACAAGGCCATGTTAGGTACCCAGGTACAAATGCAAATGCATTCAAACCAATGCAATGAAATCTCTCACAAAGTGGTGAAAGAGAGAAAAACCCAATAGGAAAAAACCCTCCCCCAAAAGAGAGATGAAAACTAGATACAAAGAACTCTCATAGAAGTATGTGAAGGACAAAACCCCATGTGAGGAAAAAGTCCCCCCCATATGAGAGAAGAAGAAGAGAGACTAGGAAGCCCCCCCTCAATCTGGAATCTACACCAATGATAGAAGCTCAAAGATGAATGAAGAAACTACTCCATGAACTTCGAACCACGTTCCTCCCCTTAGAAAGAAACAAAACTAAAGGTGTATCCAAAAAATCTCCCCAACCATGAAAGGAAGATGTAGGAAAAATACTCATGATGAAAGGAATCTCTAAAAACTGCTCAAGTGTCCCCATGTCGATGCTAAAGGTTACCCCCTCCAAAGGTGGTAAACTGTGCCACACTGCTGAAAAAGGCACTCCAAGATCTAGTGGAGATGAATGTAGAACAATGTCCAAAGACTCATATGTCTCCTCAAAAGATAAAGAGACCTCCTCCAAGTGTTGTACAAAAGTATCCACAATCATGTCAACCTCTAAAGATTGATCATGTAGAGAATGCACAAGAGGGTCAGAGTGATCCCTCACAACAATCAAAGAAGGGTCATCTTCATCAAAGAGAAGATGAATGTCATCAATGGTGTCTCCCAAATCTGCAATGTAGGAGTCCACAAACAAACCTGTAATGTCTGTCAAGTAGGCATCCCAATCAACTGAAGCTGGAAGACATGAAATTTCCTACTGCACTGAATGATAAGAAGGCAAAACTGTCGCACTAGCTAAATCATCAAGTGCAATAGGTGGTGTGATATCAATAGAAGGAGATGAAATGCAAGGCTCAAGAATGGGGTCACATGCGAGAATCCCCAAGTTCAAATGCCCAAAGTTCTCCTCAAAATCTGAATCATCAACATACGAAGAATCAACCTCATTGATAGGACCAAAATGTGAAAAAGAGTACAACCAAGATGCATGATCAACCACCCCAGTCGCAATGATAGCTCCACTCTCCAAGTCTCTAATGATAACTGAATCAGGTGTGAACTCCATAGTTTTCCTAGTTGCCCCATGTGTGATTTGATAGATGGAAAGAAGATTATTTATCAAGTGGGGTACACACAACACATCATTGAAGGAGTTATCCCCAATGGCAATAGATCCTTTCCCAATCACATTCGTGTATGTATGATTGCCCATCAAAATCCGTGGCATGTGGCAAGGCTCAAATGTAAAAAACATAGACTGCGAAGATGCCATATGATGAGAAGCCCCTGAATCTAGAAGCCATCTCCCTGAATCATGACTTGTAGTAGCACAAAGAACTTGTCCCTTTCCTTTATCTGTCCCAAAAGAGTGATCCTTTCCTTTATCCTTGGAAGAAGAAGCCGATGTAGACATTCTAAAAGGTAGGTTGATTCTATTCTTCTCAAGAAGATTCTTCAACTCATCAATATCCTTCTTATAACAATGATGTTCATCATGTCCTGACTTCTTGCAATATCCACAAAAAAGATTATCCTTATATGATTTCCTCTTAGGTGAGAATGGTGAATCACCTTGTTGTGGAGAGGAAGATTATGCTCCATCTTGTTGTGGTTTAGACTTAGGTTGCTTTTGATTCTTGCCTTTTCCTTGATTACTTTGATTCCCTTTGTTAGCCACCAAAGCTTGTGACTTTGAAGATTTGAGAATCCCCATCATAGTCAACTTAGATTGCTCAAGTATCAACATCTCTGTGAATGAATCAAATGAGGGACAAGTGTATGAGGAACCTTGAGCTAACCTATGGTTGTGAAAGCTAGATACAAAGGCTACATACTCTGAAGGAAGCTTGTCCAACAAGTTATAAACCAATTGAGCATCCTTTTTGTCAATTCTACAATCCTTTAGCTTTACTCTTAGCTCAGTTGCTTTTGTGATATAATCTTGGATTGTATCAAAATCATTGGGATCCAAAGTTGTGAGTTCACTATCAAGCTTGTAGCCCTTAATCTCATCAACTTGACCATACAATTTATTAAAAATATCCCAAGCCTCTTTGATTGTTGTACACTTATCAATGTGAAAAATGAGGTCATCTGATACATACTTTCTAAGAGTTCCAAGTGCCATAGCATTCTTAGTAAGCCATTCAATTTGAGCATTAGGATCAGCCTTAGGATTAGGTGGTGTTGTAATAGTTTCATTTACATAATGAATGAGTCCTTTTTCCATTAGTTTACTCCATGCCTTAATTTTCCATGATGCATAATTATGAGGAATTAAAAGTGGAAATTTAGGAGAACCCATAGCACCAAAATGAAAAAACACAAGATAGAGAGAGGCACAATCACACAAGACACCCCCCCCCCCCAAAATACTCAATCAAGAAATCCCCCCCAAAATGGTGACTTTGGCACTTTATACTTAGTGTGTATACAATGGGCCACTTGCAAAACAAGGCAAAGTGGACTTCTGATTTCAATTTACAACTTCTCAAAATGAGATCTAAGAGACTTCAACAAATACTGCTAGTGATCTAAACTGAGATCCAAGCAAAATGCAAGTACCAAATATGCTAAAAATGGCCAAATACTGAAAGTATGGTTTCTACTTAAAATCACTGCAAACAGATGGCAGATTATGAAAGTAGATGAAAAAATATGCACTTTCAAAAAAAATGGCACCTAAAAAGGAGTCCATATGAGCCCAAACGAAGCCTCCAAAGTTGTAAAAATCGGGGTTTCACAATTTTTGAAAAACCTGTATCCGAAAATCAGAAAACTCCTGCACCATTGTACAGATCACAAAATTCTACCCCAAAACAAAAAAAAAAATTCTCGAAAAAACAAGTCCAGATGAGTGAGATATCGCTATTTGAAAAATGCCTGCAAAATTATAATTTTTGGAAAATTTTCGTCGCAACGTCAAACTTCAAATGCCTCTAGATTTGGCCTCCGAAGTCCGATTTGGATGAAACAAAAGGCAAAACTGACTTTATTGGACCTCCTCAATCCAATGATGACCTCAAATTTGACCCATCAAGCTTCAATAAAAACCTACAATAGAAAGATCCAAAATGCAAACCCCAAATAGCATCAAATTTCTCTCAATTAGCAAACCAATGACACTCTAATGGCTCTGATACCATGTGAAAATTTGTCTAGCTCTGATACCATGTGAGACATGGACCAACTCTGATACCATGTGAGATTTTGCCAAGATTAAGAGGTAATGGAAAGCACAAATAAGAGAGACAAAATATATGATAGAAATAAACTGTATTTTGTCAAGATGAAAATATTGATCAACTGGATCATCAATCGTTGTTACATACAATGAATATGAGCTTGCTTATATAGGAAAAGCTATATAGATATGTGAGCACACTAACATAACATGTGGCTCAATAAGAAACAAGGGTAGGTAGGAAATAGGTGTGGGTAGGTAGGAGAAACAATATAATATTCCACATGAGGTGGATCACCCACTGAATGTAGAGTGTAACAACAAGATCACACCATAAAAGGTGGAAATTCTCCTACACACACTATCCCAATGTGGCACAAACACCCAAGTGTCTCATACCCAAACTACTATGAAATGCATGTACCTAAGTAAACTTAAGTAAGGTGTAATAATATCCAAGATGAATAATTATTTACACCAAAACAAATAAGTGATGCTTTATTCGAGAAACTTACCAAGGTCCCAACTACTCTGAAGTTTTATATGACTTCATACCTAGTGTATGCAGTAGCCTCAATGAGCCACTTTTCAGGATTGTCTACAATAGGGGATACAAGCCAAATTCCAGTATATCAATATTACTCTCAGTTGAATTTACGAAAACCAATATTGAAGAATTAGAACCACCATTTGCATAACCACTAGAACAAGGATTAACACCATATGCATATAAATCAATATCGAATGAAATAAGATCTTCTAGAGGCAGAGCTAAGTCAAGTGGAGTAATAGAAAGATGGACACAATGGCTCAGAAGAAGATGCAACATAGTAAAATTATCAAAGACATCCTCCAAATTTTTCTCTTTGAGAGCTAGCCTCAATCAATCAAAATCCATCATAGTGTATTCAAAAGCATCACACAATAGCCCATACCAAATTGTAAAAAGGAGATCCACACAAGAAGGGTTGATTGCTAAATTAATCATCTCAAGAAAACCACCAATGGGAGACAAACCCAATTTCAAATAGTATGATTGCAAATTTGTATCAAGATTGGCCAGGGTGAAGATGAAAGGTTACACATACATGTTTGCTATTATTGAGATCATTATAGCATCAAGAAGTAGTTCCATACAATTGGAGAGAAGTTTGGACATCACCACTAAAAATAGAGCACTAGGGTTGGTAAGGAGGCATTCTTGGCTAATTACAAAACAAATAGTGGTTTTAACATGGACACACTAAATAATGAAAAATCTTCCCAACTTTCCCTTATTGTATTCTGTTGGGTCACTTCGCTCCTAGAAGCATCCGAGAAGTGAAATCCTCCACTTGTCTACCATATTAAGCCCACACTCCAAACAAAACCAAGATGAGGAAGCTAAAATGTGTGATCAAACAAATAGGAATCCATCATAAATTTTAAAAATTGACAAGGAGTTAAACAAATCATTAGTAAACAACAAACAACAATATCAAACATAAATTATGCATGAGTTGATTCAAGTTAAGAGGTTTTCTAAATAATGAATGCATTGAAATGTATGAAAGGAAACTGGCCACCTGTGGAAGTTCGTATATTGGCATCTTTTGATAAGACAACAAAAATTAGTGAAAAAAAATCAAAATTAGAAACAATCCATAGATAGCTTAAAAAGAATGTCTTGAATCCATCATGAGTTGGAGACCGAGATTTGATAAGAGATGTCACACGCGCGGACAATTAAAACCATCAAAAAATCCTTTGTTCACATGTATTTGAGATACATCCACAAATGTAAGTCAAGCACCCATACAAGGAGTAAGACAATTGCAAGTTTGTTTAGTTGGGCCAACTCAAACCACTACAAAGACACACAATTCAGGAGAGATCATGCTCCAAACTAATATGAAGCCCCTGGTCATGTTGAATATCCTTTGTTGAATATATTTTGAATGCAATGTTATCATCAATTTCTTTGTTTGCCAATATATGTGCATAATTGTTTGCTTGTCTAATTCAATACAATATTTCATGTTGTTCAAAATTATTGAGGAGAGGTATAATTTGATAATAAAAAATGCATTTTAACTTCCATGAATTCACTGTTTTATGAAAAATAAAATAGATTATAACTATCAAATCACCTTCCATCAATAGTCTTTTGAAACCAAAATCAATTGCCAAGGATAATCCAAAACTCTATGTATAAAAAGTGTGTGTTCCAATCAGGGAGGATTTTCCATGTTGCTTTTACAAGTTTTCCTTTATGATCTCTGAAAGTGACTCCAATAATAGATATTCTTGGGTTACCATGCAAGACTCCACCAAAGTTTAACTTTAACTAATCATGAGGAGGTGGATTCCATTTAACTTGCTTCCATAATAGCTTCAAATCTTATTGTGGCAAGGACCCCTGAGATGGAGGGGGCTTTAAGAGTTTTCATTTCTTTAATAGGGCTCCATCCCAAGAGGAACAAACAAATTTTCTATCGCTATTTTTGAAGACCTGAATCATTGTAACTTTTGAGATAGACTTTTCAATTTACGAGTAACCATCAAAATAAAGGAAGAGTGTTCTTTGGAAATTTTGTTGTTCCTTTCAAACTAAATGATCCATATGAGAATAAAGGTGCTCAATTCCCAAACTTAGGTAAATATTGAAGATTTATAAAAAAGAGGCTAGCATTGAAATTGTCCTATAAGATTATGGTGTAAAGGGGAATATTAATCCAACATTTACTTAAGCCAATTCCAACATTCTTAGGCAAAAACATAGTTGAGAAATAAATGCTTTGATTTTTCATATGCTTTTCCACATAAAATATAAGGAAAAAGAGGATTAATTCTAAGTCTGTCTATTCTCGTTCCCTATTTAAATTTAGTCTTTCACAACAAGCCAAGCAAAACTATTAGATTTGGGAAGACAAGATGATCCCTGAAACAACTTAGAAGGCTAATTTTTTGAGTTATTCTCTTGTAATAAGACTATTGTATCCCTCTTTGATAGTGTAGTGACTAAAAGATGACTTTGTCCAAAATTTTCATCATCCTTTGAGAAAATAATGGTCCTTTTAGAAAAAAATTCTACAAAGAGATCTTCAAACTATGATGAAATCAAAATATCTTCATTTAAGTAGAGAGGGAAAGGAGGTAGCATCCACTAAAATATAATATCTTACATTATGACCCTAGATTTGTTTCAAAATTAACTCTATTAATAATAAATTACCCAAAGAATGAAGAGGTTTGTGCCCATTCCAAGTATCTTCCCAAAAGAAGGCTTTTTCATCATTGTGAATTACCCAAGAAATATCAAGAAGAAGAACATCTCTGGAGGAAGACAAAAATTCCACATTTTTTAACCATTTGGAAATTTCTTATGGCGAAGATTCTTTCTCCAAATCATTTTATGGCGAAGATTGTATTTCAAGAGTTTGCACCATCTAGTTGAAGGATTTAAATAAATCATCCAAAACATTTTATGTCCAAGTGCCTTATTATAAAGCTCTAAATTTTTTATCTCAACACCACCCATTTCCTTTGGTGAACATACCTCATCCCATGCCACTAAAGGTAATTTTTCCTTACCTTGAATATTATCTGCCCAAAGAAAGGATCAAATTACTTTTTGAAGATCTTTCATAACCTCCTTAGACATTTTTAAAATAATCATTAGATAAATATGAATTGCACTTAATAAAAATTTGATACTAGTTAGTTTCCCAACAAAGGTAAGCCACTTGAATTTCCAAATAAGGATTCTAGAAGAGGCGGTGGCATTTTCTTTTTACCAAAAGGAGTGCTTCTTTTCCCAAATAAAAAGGTAACCCTAACTACTTACATGGAATATATTCTATTGAAAAACCCTAAAAATTAGTGAGTCTTTGTTGCACCAAAGGTGACATGTTCAAAAATAAAATTTTGGGCTTCTCTTTATTTATCAGTTGACATGAAGAGATAAATAATCTACTAGTGATTTCTCAATAACAATTGCTTCCTCCATATTTGTTTTGGCAAAAACGATGAAAGAAAACTGAGAGGGGGGGTGTCAATCAGTTTTCACCAGATCTTATAATTTAAGCACAACTTTATATATGATCAATTATAGCAATAACAAAGATAAGCGCAGTAACAATAACACAAATAACACCAATATTTTGCCGTGGAAAACCCGGTTAAGGGAAAAACCACGGTGGGAATCTACCCACAATAAGATGATACTCTGCAGTAGTATGTGAAAATATTACAATGGGGAATGTACATGCATTTAGGCACACTGCCTAGAGCTAACTGCTCAAAAATAAGAAAGGGATACAACCCTGAGGAAGGCTCACTGCCTTACAAAGATCGAACAACAATTCAGATTACATGAACTGAAAGAATAACATCTCCAAATTCCTGATGACAGCTTCGGTTAAGCACGTTTGTCTTCCCTACAACACTCTTTGCTCTACACTTCTCACCAAAAGAATTCTCTTGTTCCCACATACACCACTCTCTGATAATGCGGACACAACACTAATATCCAAATTACATGAATATGACACCTATTTATACAAATCATCAACCTTGACTACAAGGTCGACTCAACCCTTAAGACATAATTACAAAATTACATCACACAATACATAGATCAACCATCAGACCAATACAATGCCATGATGACATGGCATGGACCCAAATCAAATCCACGAACATGCAACACCACCAGAAATCTTGCCAAGATCATCTGCAACATGCTACACCACCAAAAATGTTGCATAACACAAAGAACATCACCAGACTCATAAGATCCTCAATAATGCACACAATGATCAATGTGAACCAACAAAACAAATAAGACATGATTAGGAAACACCAACAAGCACGTTAGAACCATCTGTAATAGTTGCACCAATATCACTTATTCAAATCTTCATTGATCAACGCGTTGATACTCAAGAATACTCAATAGCAACAACTAGGACTAGAAAGATAACTTGTGAAGCACCAAATCATGAACCATTTGAATTGAAGATACACATGAACATCCCAAACACTCTCCCAAATCTGCAACTCAAGATATAATCATTCTGGAGCACAACAGATCAAATACCAAAATATTGCAACACTGAATACTAAAAAACCAATCCTCATACTAGAATCCATAACTCAATCAAATCACCACATAGCATCATGAAACTAACACTGAATCAACTAGAGCTACTTCATTACTTAAATCATAAATCCACACCAACACATCTGCAACATACCAACTAAAACAACCAAACCAACTCTCTGCAATATAGGAACACGGGAATATGTTGACATCAATGACAACAAAATATCCTAGCAGCAACAATATCCAACAATTTTATTGTCCAAATAAAAGAGTGTCATCCGCAAATAGATAGTGTGTGAAATATTTTAGGTAAGAAGAAATCTTGACACCCTACCAAAGTGAGAAAGTAGAACAACTTTGATTTACTTGCTCAGAGCTTCAACCATCAGAATAAATCAAAATGGAGATAGAGGATCTCCTTGTCTAATGCCTCATTTAGACAAGAAATAACGACAAGGAGTGTCATTCGCTATTATTTAAAATCTTGTCCTAGATATAAAAGGATCAATCCATATACACTACTTCTCACTGAAACCAAAACTGTGAAGAACTTATAAAAGAAAAAAACAATTAAATTTGTCATTTATTGCATGAACGAAATAATGTCATTATTATGTTGGTTGATTTTCCTATCCTTGTTCAAACCAATAATCAACTCTAAAAATATGGTTATCCATTTCCCCTATTATGCCTAATAAGGATGACTACTCAACTTGATGTGATGCAAGAATTTTATGCTCATATTCAATTAGTTACACTATAATATTACATGATCACATTTTAATTGGATGGTTTACAATATTATTTAGGGAAATTTGATTGGCTAGAATTTAAAATCATGAGATCATTATGGACTTCTCATTTTCATGTAGTGTCAATTCACTACATGAGTAAATTACTCCAACAAGTCAGAGTTGGGAATCCTTTAAGAAACAAAACAAGAAAAGTAAGTTCTCCTAAAGTTTCTTGTATGTTTGG
Organism: Cryptomeria japonica; assembly: GCF_030272615.1. Taxonomy (NCBI): domain Eukaryota; kingdom Viridiplantae; phylum Streptophyta; class Pinopsida; order Cupressales; family Cupressaceae; genus Cryptomeria; species Cryptomeria japonica. The sequence goes on from NC_081414.1 coordinate 662,423,115, forward strand.
ATATGGTATTGTAATTTTGGTTACAACCTTAACCCATCATGTCAATAAAATAATAAATTGATGCTTTATGGTTCTCCACTCAAGAGTTTTGTTGACGGGTGTTTTGACACACTCACCAACAATCAAGTAGAATATGAAATATAAACCACCTCTCTTGAAAAGCAATCAATCTTAAAAGACTAATTACTCCAAGGTCTTTATAGTCGGGTCACGATAGTGTTGGGTCACTCAGTGGCGGGTGTGATTGTACCTATCAAGGGGCCTGCTAGTTGAAACAAAATAAACAAAGCCCTTTTTTTTGTATTTTCTAATGTTCACTTGATAAAGAAACTTCAAAAGATCGGTCAAGGTAACAAGAGATAACAACTAAATCAATATTGAACAAATTAATGAACTACAAAGTCACTGGATCACAACAATGTATTATCAATAACATCTAATCAACATTCAAAAGGGACGTTCCAACAAATATGTGAAGTCATACAACCCACACATAACCAGAAATGGAAATCACAAGATCATATGATTGCTCTACTATCTTATCCTCATACACCATTAACATGCGCAATATGAATTGTGGAGACTTGGAAACTTACTTTGCCGATTGTTATCTGGAATATCTGGAAAGAGCTCAACAACAGGATTTTCAAGGATAAAAGGGTTATTCCTGAAGTGGTTGCAGATAAAAACTTTAGGAGTATTTTTTAATGCCTCTACTGCACTAATCAGGGACCTGCTGCTAAAGATGAATTTAAAGACGGGTGGAACCTTTCTACCACTACTACTAGCAAGGAGATTGGAAGAGAAGGTCTAGTTTGGTGTTTTCCCCCGCAGGGATGGATTAAGGCTAACTTTGATGGGGCTTCTAAATGGAATCTAGGTAAAGCTGGATATGGGGGCATTGTCAGGAATTTTGCTAGAAGTTGTCTTAAGGCGGTGGCTGGTCCTCTAGGGAATCAAACTAGCCATTTTGCTAAAGCCTCTGCCGCCTTGAACACCTTAATTATAGCCAAAAATCTAAATTATGATAAAATATGGCTTAAGGGAGATTCACTTAATATTATTAAGTGTTTAAAGGGGGAATTGGAGCCTTCCTGGTCTATTGAAAATATCATCATGAAAGCTAGGGAGATCATTGCAAGTTTCAAAGAAATTATTATTCAACATGCCTTCAGAGAGAAAAACAGTGTTGCAGATTGTTTAGCGAATGCTGGAGTTAACTCTGACTCTCAAATGATTTGGCACGAGGAAGATCTCAATTTAAATATCAAAGAGTTCCTTAGAAAGGACCGTTATATGGGGAGAGAAGGACAATTTAATCATGACAAGTAAAAAGCATCATTTATGCCTTGCTGGAAAGGCCATCATTACTTGGCATTGCGGCAGATCTTCTATCATCTCTAATAAATCGTTGCACGCTTTGTGGGTTACTCAGTTTAAAAACTTGAGCAACATCGGGAAAGAAGGTTATAATTTGCAGAAAAACAGAGCAGATAGCCCGTATCCGAAGATGGGAGGAGACCTAAGGCGGGAAGAACCAGACAACACGTCGACTTGGAAAGCGATGCCAAAAGTCTGGGTGAAATTGGAGGAGGGCTCTCTTACTAGCTTCATGGAGAAGCTTGAGGACTATGACAAAGGTAGGGTTAACTTAGTCATTTCCAAGATTTCCAAAAACTGGTCTAATGGCTCTTTTAAACTTTATGGAGTTAAGTTTAAGCTAGACGTTGGGCTCATTTCCACTGTGACCGGAATGCCCCACACTGGGCTTAATTTCTTTCAAGACCTTCAAGTCTCCAACAACGTGGTTAACCTGTTCCCGTGGAAAGAGAAAGAGAGAGCTAAAATTGGCAAGGCTACTGGGGGCTACTACGAAGCTGCAAACATCAAGAAGTTGTGGGGCTGGGTTCTGAACGTAATTATGGAGTACATCACGGTTGAAGGTCATTTCTCTAAGGCCCACACCTACCACTTCGTGCTCTTAAACCATTTCAGACATGATAAAAAGGTATCCCTGCCCTACCACCTTTTTCGGTCCCTCTCCAGGTCCCTCAACAAACACAGGATTAACCCTTCCAGCCCAATTCTCCACTGCGGGCTTCTGCTGCTCATCTATGAGCATTGCAAAACCCTCGCCCTGCTAGAAAATAAGAGGATTTCTGCCTCTCTGGGCAAGAGAAAGATGCAAGAGGGAGAAACCAGCAAGGAGAAGGCGTCCTCTAGCAAAAAAAGGAAAAGTGTCCCTGGGTTGGAAACAGAGGACATTGTTAAGGAAAGCAGCAGAATGGAGACGCGCGACTCCACCGGTGAAGACAACTGGAAAGACGAGGAGCTGGGTAACGAGGAAGAAAGTGGCGATAATGAGCCTGGTCAAGAAAGCCCTATCCTCAGCGAATGCCCTGGTAAGGACAACAACCATCTGATGGAAGAAGCGGATCCCAAGGATAACGAGGAAATCGGAGTGAATTCTGAGAAGGAAATGAACAAAGACTCTAAGAAGGACCTGACTAAGGATAGGGATAGCAAGGACAAGGAAAGTGTTGGTAAAGGGCTTATCCTGGATAACCTCAAGAAGCTCTCTGAGGCTAGAATGGATTTTGATAGATGGACCTACGAGACCCTGAAAAACCTGGAGAAGGGATAAATACGGATGAAAAGAGGGAGGATGAAAATAGAGAGCAGATTAATTGGAAGCAGGAAATGGAGAATAAGGTAAAATCATTACAAGAGCGAAAAGAAGCAATGAAAAATTTGATGGGAGTTATCCCAAGTATCCTCTCTGCTGTCACTAAAAACCTGGAGGGCATCACCAAGGTCTTTGATCATTCCTGCACTCCTAAACCGGTCGCGGATCTTGACCTAGAGGAAGAGACCATCCAGACTGGAAGCGGTGATGCTACTCAGGTGGGCGGTACTGCAAAGAGAACCAGGGCCAGTATCAAGAAAGTTGTGGCTGCTTCAGCAAAGGATCCCCCTAACTTCAAAGACAACATCAAAGAGCTGCATGAAATCAGCAACACCCTGGCTAAAGCCCTAGAAAAAATCTGAATGTTGGAAGGCCTGCTGGCTTTATGGGGCTTTTTTGGGTTTTCTTCGGTTTTCTGCTGGTTTTTTGTGGTTCTGTTCTTTTCTGTTTCTCGTAGCTTTGATGTTTAAGTTCTTCTTGTAAAGGGTTTCGGGGCCCCTTCAAAACCTGCCTTTTCCTTAATCAAAAACATGCACAATATGATTCATAAAACAGTAAAAATTGAAAGAACAAGTTGTTGATTCAAATGAAAGAAGATACTGGACTATGAAGAATAAAAACGAAGAGAAAATATATTGTAGATCGGGAAATCTACAAGCTTCTTTTGTATTAATCTTTGAAAAATGAGTAACAAATCTTTCAGTTCAAGGAAATAAATTTGCATAATATTAAATTATCTAGCTGAATGGCCTTGAATCATCAATTTGCAGACCCTCAAAATGGCCCAAGTTCTACAATTTACATATTTTTTCCCTACATTCTAGGAAGGCATCATGCCTAAATTAAGGATTGCAAAAAGCAAGGAGTCGCAGTTGACATGCAAGTCTCTGACTTTGAACTCCAGTTAAGTACTACTAAACTGGTACTCAAGGTTCACTTCCAAAACGGTGCTCTGGAAACAGGTATTTTGTAACATGCATAAATTTACCCAAAAAGGAAGTGTGAGTTACATCGTCAGTTGAAGGCCTAGTTGTAGTGGTGATAATGGTAATCCAACATGCAAAACTAGGATTACAAAATGATGGGAGCCGCAATCGACATGCAAGTCGATGCCTGTGAACTCCACTTAACTATTACGAAACTAACACTCACTATTCACTTTCGTGATCCAGTGCTCCAGAGGCAGGTATTTTGTAACATGTAAAAATGATAGAAAATAGAAGCAAGTGATCATGTCTACAAATTAGGATTACAAAATGATGGGAGTCGCACTCGACATGTAAGTCATTGCCTATGGACTCCACTTAACTGTTACGAAACTAGTGCTCATTGTTCACTTCTGTGACGGTGCTCTTGGGGCGGATATTTCGTAACATGCAAAAATTACGCCCAAAAAGCAAGTGTGACATCTAGTATCAATTGAAGCTATAGTGGTTGTGGTGGTGGAACTACTTCAACATGCATTTTACTTTTCCTAACTACACGTTTGTCCTTTATTCCTCTTGTAGTTATGGTAGTTGTTGGCGAAGCAGTCTACGGTAGCGGCAAGTGGATCAACAATATACTCAATTCTAAATTTAAATTTAGAAACTCTAAGCACCTCCTTTGTACTCTCTAGTTTGTCTTAGATATCAAGGCCTGGCCTCGATATTGATATTTCATGGTTGGTAGGTTTTTCTCCAATTTAATGCCTCCTCTAGTCTTATTTCAGGATGAGGTGGAAGGTTCCATAAGTCTACTTCAACCTGCAAAACAAGATACATAATCAGCTTCATCATATTAGCAAAACCATAAGGGACTCCGCAATTCTGGGATTATGGCGTTCCAGAGTCTATTTATTGATGATTTCGGGATTTCGGGATTCTAGGGTTTTGGGGTCCATTATTGAGGATTTTGGGATCCCAAGGTCCATTATTAAGGATTTTGAAATTCTAGGATTTCAGGGTCTATTTATTGATGATTCTGGGATTTTGGGATTCAGGGGTTCCAAGGTCTGTTTATTGATGATTTTGGGATTCCGGGGTCCCAAAGAGGTTTAACTATGATGCACAAAGGTGTCCAGGATTTTGGGGTTCTGGGATCCTGAAAGATTTCAAGTTCCAATGAGAAGGCACTTCAGAACTTCGGGAACCTGAGGTCCCGAAGTGGGGCAAAATCAAGTTCTGGGATTTCGGGAACCCGAGATCCTAGAACCAAGAAACAAGGCCAACAACCTAAGGATCAATAAAATCGATTTTTATTGAAAGTGTGTGCAATGATATATATGCTATTGGAACTACAATGATTAATCTAGCATAAAGATGATGATAAGATTAGCTAATTATCCTAGCAATGATATACTAGTCTAACATGGATATGCTATGATATTAAAATGCTTCTAAATGCTTAATGTGATTTAACAAAGAGAGGCTAGATGATTAGAAAAATGACTATAAGTTTGATACACAGATATTTCTATATCAAAATGAGGGAATGAGAGCTATATTTATAGGGAAAATAGGCCAATGGATGGTCAAGATTGGATAATCTTAACAAGGGCTAGGATTGAAAGTTAATCAATCCATGTTCACAATTCTCACCAATGAAATGGTGATAATTGTCAACAAGAGGTTGCTTGAGAGGAGATGAAAGAAGCATTAAATGCTTGAGAATACATGAAGGTTACCTTAAGAGGTAAGGGTTAAAGTTAGACTGGGGTTATCCATTGGATAAAGCTTTTATCCAAGGGATAAACTCTCGTGCAAGGGTTAAAGGGATAACCAAGGTTAAAGCCATGAATGCTTGATGAGACCCTTGGGTTAGATGAGGGTTGAGTTAGAGAGAAAGTCTCTAATCATGTAAGAAGGTTGATTTAACCATTAATGGTTATGTAAGAGCCTTAAATGGTTTAGAAGACTTTGAGGGTTAACTTGTTAAGGACATAAAGCCTTTAATGGTTTTCAAAGACTTTGGAAGCTTTGAGAAGTGACTTCTCTTTGCTTAGGAATGTGACAATAATTAGGAGATGGATTAGGCTAAATTGGAAGTGATTTAGAAGAATCTAGAAGAGATTAAAGAGGTAAGTGGGAGATGTAGGAGAATGCAAGTGGAGGGAAAAGGAATTTAATTAAAATAAAATTACTTTATTTCAATCTTTGCAACTTGCATAACTACAAGTGGGGGATTTAAATAAACAAATTAGATTTATTTATTTGCAAGGATCAATTTAATTAAAAGGGGAGGAAGGGGAATTAATTAAATAAAGTGATTTATTTAATTAAAGGTTAGAAAAGGCTTAGGTGAACTTAATTAAAAAAATTGAGTAACTCATTTAATCAAATAGATGAATGCAGAGAAATTAATTAAATAGAATTTAATTAATAAGGGGAATGAGGTTTAAAATGAATATTAAATATTCACTTAGGAAAGTGGTCAGATTTATACGTCTACATTTTGCCCCTCTTTGAAGTGACGTGTGTGCACATGTTGATTCAAAGAAAATCTGTCGGATATGCTATCAAAATTCGATCGATATGATGTTGTGTGTCGAGATGTTGATATGATGCCCCAGATTTGATGAATGATTGATTTGATATGAAGTTGGTGTCGATATGAAACTGATATGAAATTGATATGGAGATTCGATATGATAATGCCCCCTCGGGAGATCGTTCGTGCACTAAAGGCATGAATGATCTCTCGAAAGAAGAAGAATGTTATTTGAAAGATAGAAGAGTGGATAGTGATGACATGCATGGGTTTGATAAGATTGATTAGATTGATTGGATTGAGATTAAGATTGATCAGATTGAGATCAAGTTTGGTTTCAGGAATGACACCTCCTGTATAAGACAAAGATGATTGAAATGTTTGGTTTCAAGAATGACACTGCTTGTATAAGACTTGATCAAAACATCTGGTTTCAGAAATGATATATCCTATATAAGACTTGATCAAAACATCTGGTTTTGGGAAAGATACATCCTATATAAGACTTGATCAAAACATCTGGTTTTAGGAATGATATATCCTGTATAAGACATGATCAAACCATTTGGTTTCAGGAATGATATATCCTATATAAGACTTGATCAAAACATGTGGTTTCAGGAACGATATATCCTGTATAAGACTTGATCAAAACATCTGGCATGAACGATATATCATGTATAAGACTTGATAGATGAGAGTTGGATGAATGATGAAGATATGAAAGTGAAGAAAGATTCCATGATGATGTGATAGATATGCATGTGAGGGATGCAATGATGAATGTGACTAGATGATGATGATGAGATATATCTTGAAAATGAGAAGTATGATGTGAGACGTTCATGATAATGATAATTATATGAGATGTATGATAATGATAATGATGTGATACTAATGCAAGATTAAAATGATATGCAACTAAATGCAAGTTTTAAGAATGATATGCAACTAAATGATTACTTTAATTTTGTCACTGTCATTCCTGTTTAGTCACTTGTTTGTGCTCTATTTTGTGTTTGTCATCATTGAGCTTTTGATATGTTGAAATTTTATACAAGCATAATGGTATAATTGAACCATAATGACATGAGTAAAACTTACAGGGATGTTTGATATGGCAAGACGGTACAAGCATCAAGGTATAACTGAACCAAGAGAAATTGAGTGTTGTTTGCGTAAAATAGATAAGAGTTAACCATTTGTATGTGCAAAGTGGAAAAAAATGTCTTCAATGATATGTTTCCAATCATGTCTCAAGACAATATTTGCACCGTACGAATGATCGCCTCACAAACATAAAACTAAAAAATATCAGATTCCTTTGTTGCTTTCTCTAGCTCGATGCATCTTCAAGTAGCTCTGGAGATCTAATGATTCAAAAATTTAAGATACAAAATAGTCAAAACTTCATGCTATTTGTAAACAAACCATAATTCAGAAAATCATTCATCATGTATGTGTTAAAGTATTCAGTTGGATAATGGTCTTATTTTCTAGCCTGATGAGTAGTTGTTGACATTAGTTTTCTTAACATACTACGATCCTTGTTGTTTGTTGTTGGAATATTGAAAGTGAGAGGAATGTTGCCCCTAGTCACAGATTTCTATCGATGTGGATATACACATTGATCACCAAGCCATGGTGGGATATGATATGGATAAGCATATTTGGATAATCAAGGACAGTGACTACGCTAAGTATGTCCAAGATAATGTTGTGTGAATAAGTGTTGGGTGATGGCCATTAGCTGAGACTTGGATCAAAAGATATGAGTACTAATAGATAGAGGAGTCGTTCTCTCACAAATAATGCCTGTTGCCAGGTTTTCACTACTTGTTTTTATTGCACTTTTTTGTTTTGTTTTTTTATTTTTTTGTATTTTTCTGATTTTTGCCTTTTTCATGCATTGGACGACTCAAGTGTAGAATTTATTCAGATGGATGTTGTTGGTTGGTTCGTTGAGCACGTCCCCTTCTAAGGTTGTTAACTGATAGGCACCTGATTCGTAGACTGGTAGGATGACAAAAGGACCCAACCAGTTAGGTTCAAACTTCCCCTTCTTTTCTCGATCCTGTTGATTTCTTGGATTTTCCTTTAGTACAAGATCACTGACTTTGAAAGCCCTAAGGATGAGACTGTGATTATAGCTCCTGCACATTTGTTGTTGGTATGCCTTGAGATTGTCATAGGCATGTTGTCATTTTTCATCCAGAATCTCTAGTTCATGTAATTTGTTGACTCGATACTCCTCATCCGGTATGAGGCCCTTCAAAGATACTCTAAGAGATGGAATTTCTACCTCAAGAGGCATAATTGCTTTTGATCCGTACACTAATGAATATGGTGTAGCCTCCGTAGGTGTCCGAATACTAGTCTTGGATGCCCAGAGTGCCGGATTGAGTTGTACATGCCAATCTTTACCCGCATCATTTATTGTTTTCTTGAGGATTTTCAAGATTATTTTATTTGATGCTTCTACTTGATCATTCCCCTGTGGGTAGTAAGGTGTAGAGAAGCGATGTTGGATTTTGAATCTTTCACATAGCTCTCGTACGTCTTGATTTTTGAAAGGATGCCCATTGTCTGTGATGATGGAACTTGGAATGCCGTATCTACAAATGAGATAATTAAGAATAAATGAGGCAATCTGTTTTCTAGTTACTATGGTCATCGAGACCGCTTCAATCCACTTTGTGAAATACTCTGTTGCAAATTGATACGAGTCTTTCTCCATTGTCAGCCAATAATATCCCATTCTCATAAGTTTCTTGGTGAGAGTAGGACCACTTGAATGCATACCACAAATACTCTGGTGAATCTCGTGTAAGGCAGAGTCAGATCAGTTACGATCAAGGCAAGGAAGAAGAGTACCATCTAGACCTCGACGGTAAAGTGTGTCAGCATTAAGGTATAACGGGTAGCTTGCCGGATGAAGCTACGTTTTTGGTTGCGAGATAGGTCAAGTGGAAGGGTATTTTTCTTAAGATAACCATAGATTGTCTCGTATAGAGGGGAGCCTAAACCGATTAAGGCATAGATGACTTGGGATGCAGAATCGTCATAGGCTGGGGAAAATAGTTGCTCTACCAGGAACTCATAATGACTTTGTTTCTCTGGAATTTGCAGCAGTGAAGCGATAGTGGCCATTGCATCAATAGCTCTGTTGTCCAACCTTGGTATTTTCTCGAAGGTGATGTGTAGAAAGTATTGTTTGAAATCATCCACCATTCTCTTATAGGGCATTAGTTTATCATCCTTTGTATGATCTTCATTGTTGATCTAATTGATGACTAATTGAGAATCCCCATAGACTCTCAATTCTATGATTCTCCATTCCACAGCCATTTTGATTCCTGTGACAAGGGCTTCATACTCAGTGATGTTGTTGGTGCATGGAAACATCAGTCTATAAGATCGTGGCATGGTGTGCCCTTCTGGAGTGACGAACAAGATGTCGACACCTGATCCATGTTGGGTATAGGATCCATCAAAGTACAGGGTCCATTGCTTGGGTGTGACATTAAGGACATCCATGTCTGGAAATTCCACCTGCATTGGTTGTTTATCTGGTAGTGGTGCTTTAGCTAGTTGATCTACAATTACTTGCCCTTTGATGGCCCGACGTTCTGTGTACTGGATATCAAACTCACTGAGAATCATGACCCATTTAGCCAATCGTCCTATAAGAGCTACTTTGCTGAGTAAATACTTGAGAGGATCAATTTTTGCTACTAGCTTGATTGTATGGGCTAGCATGTAGTGACAAAATTTTTGAGAGGCGAATAGCACAGCTAAGCAATCCTTCTCAATGAATGTATAGTTTAGCTCATATCCATTTAATGTTCTGCTGATGTAATTAATGCACCCTAAAAAGGACACGAGACACACAAGTTCAAACGTTAATATGTTAGTGACAATAATGAAATACAAACGAACCTATGATCCTAAACATGCATATCAAGAGAGATAAAATAGATAATGAAAAGCATACAAAAATGAAGGAAATAAACCCCCCCAAGATGCTCTCCAACATGCTCATAGTCGCTCCTCCCTTGTTCCTCTCCTCTCCAAGTTCCACATGAGTGTGGCCCTCAAATTTTTGCACTAACTATGGATGTCTTATGGAGATTCAAGATTATGAAAATGAAAATAACTACTTATGCAAGTGTAAACAAGCTAATATGAGAAAGAACCTTAATTATTCTATGTTAATTTTAGCCAAAATAACAAAACAAATGCTTCTAAAATGCTCTCTCAAAATGACTATAAATCTTATGCATAAAGATTTATGGATGCTTTTGAGGAAGGAATGGGCTTTATTTATAGGAAAAATGGAGAAATGGATGGTTGAGATTGAGTAATCTCAACAAGGGCCAAGATTGATGGTTTTATGATCCATGTGAGGGATTTCAACCCAATCCCAGGATGACAAATGTCAATATGAGATGGAGTTAAATGAGGTTTGAGTTAGAGGGAAAGTCTCTAACCACGTGGGTGAGTTGAGTTTAACCATTAATGGCTATGTAAGAGCCATAAATGGTTATGTAAGAACCATTAATGGTTTGGAAGACTTTAGGGGTTAACTTGTTGAAGACATAAAGCCTTTAATGCATTTCAAAGACTTTGGAGGCTTTGAGAAGTGACTTCTCTTTGCTTAGGAATGTGACAATAATTAGGGGATAGGATTAAGTTAATTAGGAATGGTTTAGAAGAATCTAGAAGGGGTTTAGGAGGCAAGTGGGTTTGGTGGGTGAGAGAAAATAAGATTTTAATTAAAATAAAATTCATTTATTTCAACTTAAATTGTGCAACTTGCATTTGTAGGAGAATGCAAGTGGGGGGGGGAGTTTAGAGATTTAAATAAATATTTATTTATTTATTTAGAGGAAAGGGTTTAATTTAAACAAATATATTTTATTCATTTAATTAATTGTTAGTGTGTGGCTTAATGAATTAATTTAAATAAATTGAATAATTTATTTAATTAATAGGAGAAGAGGTTGAGGATGAATTAATTAAATATTAATTTAATTAATTGATTATTGATGGTTAAAATAATCAAATAAATATTAAATATTCATTTAATTAAGTGGACAGATTTATGTGTCTACATTTGCCCCTCTTTGAGACGGTGCATTTTATTGCGTCGTTTCAAAGAAGAAAGATAGGTGTGAAAAAATATGCCCTGTAAATGTTAATTTAGTGGGTGGTATGCCCCCTCGAGAGATGGACCGATTTTTTTAAAAAAATCGAGCAATCTCTCGAAAAAGAGAAAGAAGTTGAGAGGAGGGAGAATAGAAGAATTTAGAAATAATGGTGAAAGAATGGAGGAAAACGAGGGTAAAACAGAGAAATGGCAAGCCAGTGAGTACCCTTAGGTCATGTAGGAGATACGGTGCAAATGCGTTGTTGTGCTTTTGATTGATGTTATACAATTGATCAAAGTTCGTTGGACAATCTGATGCAATCGGTTGAATTGCCCCGATTGATTCAAAGCGTGACAGTTGATGCCAGTTGTTCGCTTGGACAAGATAAAGTCTGAGTAAGTGAATCGAAGTGACCTGTTGTGACTTAGACAATTGATGTAATTGCTCGATGAAGTCAAGGTATCTGAAGCAAAATACTCATTGAGACTTGGACAATTGATTTAATTGTTCATGTTGATTGTGTTTGATTGGTTGATCAATTGATAGTGTTTGTGTTGTAGGTTGTTTGTGGTGAATCATAGCAGCCCCGTTGATAATAGGTCATTGTGATAAATGTTTGTTGTAGTCTAGGTTTTCCATAATTGATTACCTATTGAGACCCAAAGATACTTGATTGAAAAAGTATCTGTTGATAGTCTAGGTGTGCCTAAGTCGATGTACCTGTGTAGACAGAGTAACTTGTTTGGCTTATAGGATGACCTAGGATGGGAAACACAACCCCTTCTATTAGAGATGGACGGTGATGAACGTGGCTTGATTGGGTTGATGGGACACAATGTAGGGTATGTGATGTTGATGATCAAGATAGGGAGGGTGAGGGGGGTGATTCAATGCTAGATAGAAGATATGGAGGACCTAGGACTCATTCCTATGGAAGAAGATCAAAAAAAGAGAGTATCCATTGTCATTACTATCTATGAATGATATATAGCAATATGGATGTATGGATGAATGGAATGCAATATATACAGATGAGATGAAATGACGATCCATGGATTATTCATAGTGCTTAATTTTCATCATCGAGCATGGTAGTATCAATCTTGGCTGAGGTAGCAAGAACCAAGTTAAGTGTTTCACCTGTAAGCAAACATCGCAGACAAGGAAAGTTCCCCTCCATTCTGGTTCATGTGCAAATGGTCTAGGTATACGTTGTAGTCAGTAAACCATAGTGAGCCATGAGTGTATTTTTGCATAGGATGACGTAGCTTAGTGTGAAATTCCCACATAGACACCATTAGTACATGCCCCATAACTTCATTGGAACAATCCGCAGACAACAAACAAAGAAAAAAAGATATCAGGAGCCATCCCGACTACTCTAATCACTTGTGGATATCCTGGAGTAGCATAGGAACTTGATATATATAAATAAATAAATAACAAATCGACCAACTGCTTATCAACTAAACAAAATTTTCTTGTCAAAGAAAATGTTACCATGTCTTTGTTTTGTGAGGAAGGATGCATCCTTGCGAAGACAGTTGTGTGTAGATGTTTTGACTCGGTTGGTTGATTTGATAAGTGGTCATCATTTGAGTAGCTCAACATGTTTGTTTGGTGTCTTTTTGCAATGTGTATGTACAAGGAATAATATGTGTTGCAATGTTTTTGATTGATTTTTTATGTTTTATCATGTTTTTATGGATTTTGTGAGTGTTTTTTAATGTTTATGGTATTTTCTAAGTTTTTACGAATGTTTTTGGTATATTTCCAGACAGTTTTGAATGAGGAACTCAATGAATCACGAGTAATATAGTATCCACTTCCATCAGTAGGTTAAGAGCACTGCCCCCAGTTAGATGTCGCTATGAAAGTGGGATGCATGACACATAAAGTAATAACCCTGATTGCAGATCAATAACAAGCCATGGTTTGAATGATGGATGAATGGATGCAATGGATGTGATCGCAACGAGTCTAAAAGATAATGGAGCCATAGACTTTTACGAATGGCGCCTGTTTACCAGGTTTTCACCACCGTACTTACCCAAGGCGCCACCGAAGTGGTTTTCACCATTTGGATGCATGATTTTTCTTTACTATTTTCTTGATTTTTTATTTTTTTTTTTGGTTTTTTTATTTTTTATTTTTTCAGGACCGTTTTCTGAATGTTTTTGGTATTTTCTGATATATTTGGAGGAGCCTGATGCTCTGCACAGCTTATGTATGAATCCTTTTGAGGTGCATGCTATTGATCGGATCTACTAGTGGTTCTCCTTCTGAAGTTGCTAACTGATATGCCCCAAACCCAAAGACGGCAGTGATAACATATGGACCCAGCCAATTGGATTCAAACTTGCCCTAATGTTCTTTGTTCGGTTGGTTGCGAGGATTTTCCCTGAGAACAAGATCTCCTACCTCAAATGTGTGAGGTTTGACCCGATGATTGTAGCTTCTACTCATGTGCTACTGATAGGCTTTTAGGTGGTTGTAGGCAGCTTTTCACTTTTCATCAAGTAGTTCCAAGTCCTGAAGATGTGAGACTCGATATGCTTCATCATCTATCAGATTGTGCAAGGAGACCCGTAGAGATGGTATTTCAACCTCAATAGGCAAAATGGCTTCTGCTCCATAAACCAGTCAGTAGGGAGTTGCGCCTGTAGGGGTTCGAATGCTAGTTTGATACGCCCATAGTATTGGATTCAAATGAATGTGTCAATCACGGCCAGCATCATTGAGTGTCTTTTTGAGGATCCTCAATATTTTTTAATTTGAGGCTTCGGCTTGACCATTTCCTTGTGGGTAATAGGGGGTGGAAAAACGGTGTTGGATGTGAAACTTCTCATAGAGCTCACGAACATCCTGATTTTTGAAAGGAAGGTCATTATCTGTGATGATGGACATGGGTACACCATACCAGCAGATGATGTAATTAAGGATGAATGAGGTGATCTACTTGTCGTTGACTTGGGTAAGTGGAACGGCTTCAATCCACTTTGTGAAGTATTATGTGGCAGTAATGATAAATTTATGGTTGTTGGATGAAAATGGATGGATTTTACCCACAAGGTCAAGTCCCCATTGACAAAAGGGCCATGGTGTTGTGATAGGTTGCAATTCTTGTGCTGGGGCATGTATCAGATCTCTATGAACTTGGCACTTCTTGCACTTTCTGACAAAGTAGGAGTCTTTTTCCATGGAGGGCCAATAGTATCCAGCGCGCATGATTTTCTTTTCTAGTGAAGGACCGCTTGAGTGAGCCCCACAAGCTCCTTCATGTACCTCTTCCAAGGATTTTGTTATCTCATATTGTTCCAAACATCAAAGGAGAGTACCATCAAGACTTCATCTATATAGAGTTTCGGTAATGATGATGTATCGAGTAGTTTGGCAGATAAAGGTTTTTTGTTGGTTATTTGATAGGTTGGGGGGAAGTGTGTGATCACGTAGGTAGGTGGAGAATTCACCATACCATGGGGAGTTGGAACCGACAAGGCAACATATCATTTCAGTTTCAGGGATATCATACACGAGGATCCAAAGTTGTTCTACCAAGAACTCATAGTGTGTTGAATTTTGTGGAAGATCTAGGAGAGATGCAATTGTAGCCATTGCATTGGCAGCTCAATTCTAATCTCTTGGTACTTGATCGAATGTGATAGTTGTAAATGATTCTTTGAAACTATCTACCATCCTTTTATACAGCGTGAGTTTATCATCCTTTGTTTGGTATTCATCGGTGACTTGTCAGATGACTAGCTGGGAATCTCCATATACCTGTAGCTCTTTCAGATTCCATTGTATGGCAAATATGAGTCTTGTGATCAAGGCCTCATATTCTGCTATATTATTCGTGCATGGAAAAGTGAGCCTGTAGGACTTCAAGATGTTGTCACCTTGAGGTGTGATAAAAATAATACCTGCCCCCAAGCCATGTCTAGTGTATGAGCCATCAAAATATAGCTTCCAGGGTTGTGTAGCCATGATCATGAAGATTTATTCATCCGAAAAGTTGGAGATAAGAGGATGGTCGCCTGCGAGTGGTGCATCAACCAACTGATCTGCAATAACCTGACCCTTGATAGCCTTGCGATCCACATACTCTATATCAAATTCGCTCAAGATCATAACCCATTTGGCCAAGCGACCTGTCAATGTTGCCTTGCTGAGTAGGTACTTGAGTGGATCTATTTTGGCAATGAGTTGTACCTTGTGTGTTAACATGTAGTGCCTCAATTTGGTGGCTTCCAAGATAACTGCTAGGCAAGCTCGCTCAATAGGTGTGTAATTGAGTTCATAGCCTACCAGTGTTCGAGAGATGTAGTAGACCGCACATTCTTTTCCTTCCGCATTATGTTGAGCCAGCAATACTCCTAATGTCATATTTGTAGCTAAAATGTATAGCAATATAGATCTGCTTGGATCTGGTGGAATCAGCAATGGTATATGCATTAGGTAAATTTTTAAGCATTTGGAATGCTTGTTGGCATTTTATATCCCATTGAAAGCGAATATTCTTGTGTAACAAATGGGTGAAGGGATGACATTTATCAGCCAATTGGGCAATGAACTGCCGAATTGATTGTAGTCGCCCTTGTAATGTCCTCAACTGATTGATATTCTTTGGAGGTGGCATGTCCATGATTGCCTTGACTTTCGCAGGATCTAACTCAATGCCTTTACTTGAGACAATGTATCCTAAGAGCTTCCCTGAAGTTACTCCAAAGACACATTTCTTTGGATTGAGACGGACATGATATTGTTCTAATTTGTTGAAGATTTTACCCAGTATTGCAAGATGACCCTCTCTTGTTAATGATTTAGCCAGTAAATCATCAACATAATCTTCCATTATGGTGTGCATCATATCGTGAAAGATGGTAGTCATGGCTCTTTGATATGTTGCCCCTGCATTCTTTAGACCAAATGGCATCACATTCCAACAATAAGTTCCCCACGGACATGTGAAAGCAGTTTTGTGTTGATCTTCTAGAGCAATCTTAATTTGGTTGTATCCTGAAAATCCATCCATAAGAGAAAGAATTGCATGACTTGTTGTTAGATCAACAATCATGTCGATGTTTGGTAAGGGGAAGTTGTCTTCAGGATATGCTTTGTTCAAATCTCTTAAATTCGTATAGATATGAATGCCCCCATTAGGTTTGCCAATAGGTACAATATTGGAGATCCACTCAGCATAATCAATTGGTCTGATGAAACCAACATCCAAGAGCTTTTTAAGTTCAGCCTTGAAAAGGACGGCAATCTGTGGGTGCATCTTTCTGAGCTTTTGTTTGACAAGTTTAGCTCCTTCTTCTATAGTTAGGTGATGCATGACCAAATTTGGATCTAAGCCAGGCATGTTTGCACAGGACCATGCAAAGTTGATTTGACGCTTCTGGAAGAACTCCATAAATTTTGGTTGTTCCTTTGGAGTTAATAGAGATGCCAAATATATTTGGTGAGGAGTCTTGGGGGTCCCCACATTGAATTCTTTTGTTTCCTCTATTAGGATGGTCGATCTCTCATGATTCATACTAAAGGGGAGGATGTAAAACCTTTCATCCTCAGGCACCTCGGAGAGGTTTTCACCTTTGGATACGCTCTTTGTTTTTACTTTTTTGGGATCAAACAGTGCCACAATTTGGTTTTCACTAGAAGATCCATGATTTATTGTAATATTTTTGCAATTAAAAGGTTTGGCATCTGCCCCAAATTATGTTGCGTTGTTGAGTTCAATGGCGAACCCAACTTTATGATCCTCGCTTGGTATGTTATCTCGTAATTATAGAAAGTAATGGTCAAGGCATTGGGGATTCGGTAGGTTCCATTCAATGAGTTCGGGATGGATGATAGGCATTACCTCGTCGATTAAGTTGAGTTCATAGGAGGCATCAATGAGGGTTAATATAGAGGAGTGAAGTTCATCGATGGTACTCTCCTTGTCAAATTCTGGTGTAGGATTTGACATAGGGCCTGTGGAAGTTGTTTCTTGCCTAGGAACCCAAAAAGTTTTAATCCATGCCTCTCCATAAACTGGGATATCCTTGCGAGGTGGTGGAGGGGATGTGTCTTCCTCATCTGAAGTAATTAGATTCACTGAATCTCATTCCCACTCATGCGAGTCTATCTCTGAATCACTCTCTAACATCCGATTACTATACTAGGTTGGGATTCTTTTGAATTGAATAGTGAATTAGTTATTGGCTTATGCATTTTCAGAGGTGGGGTTTCTAGTGTCGCTTATGGGGTTATCGGTCCTGTTGATGCTACTGATGGGGTTATTGGTCCTATTGATGCTGCTAAAAGGGTTATTAGTGTTGTTGATGTTGTTGGTGGTACTGATGTTGCTGATGGGGTTATCAGTCTTGTTGATGTTGATGGTGCCTTTGATAGGGTTGTTGGTGTTGTTGGTGTTGCTGGTTTTATTGATAGGGTTGTTGGTGTTACAGATATAGTCAAGGATTGCATCCTTGGAGTAACTGGCTGATACACGGGTTTGTTAGGTTTTCCTTTGAATCAAAGCTTAGGAAGAGATTCTTTTTGAAAACCTACTCCAGTTTTATCTTTTGGTTTTAACTCAAGTTGTAAGGGCTCATGTCGTCCTTGTTTGTAATGTCCCAAAGCACTATGTCCATCATATCCTATTCTTTGCATTATGGTGAAGCCTTTGCCATATTTGTCAGTGGGGAGCTTAGCCTTCGTGCTTTCTTTGTTGATAGGGTCTGTGTAGATCCATTATGCTAGGTCTTCATCCATGGTTTCCTCTTCTTGACTTCTACTAGGGGTGAATTGTGCCAAAGTGCATGTTCTCTTAGCCAGTGGTGTTTGAAGTAAACCTTGGGGTTTGCCATGAGTTCTAGGGGATGTGAGTAATTGCCCAACACAAAAGAGTTGGTTAAGATTATATTCCCCGGGACCTTCCTCAACCGTTTTCATTTTCAACTTCTCATGCTTTGGTATAGGGGTTGTTAAGCTGGAAAGAGAGGCTGGATTAACATATGATGAGGAATGGATAGCTTCTTTGTTGTTAGGTACGGTAATCTCTGACTGATGGTTGTTAATATTACAATATGCAAATGGATTAGCATTGTCGAGGATTGTAATTTCTACACCATTATGTGCAAACTTGATACATTGGTGATAGGTGGATGGAACGGCTTGCATAGCATGTATCTAAGGTCTTCCTAACAAGAGATTATATGGAAAAGGTAGGTCTAGAAATTGGCAAACTATATGCTTCACCACTGGCCCAACCCTGATAGGTAATACAATAGCTCCTTTGGAAGAACATTCTGCATCATCATATGCCTTGATGGTTATCTTTTTGCTGGCATCCACCAATTCTACTGCATAACCCAATGTTGTGACTAACTGCAAGGTGCATATATTCAAGCCAGCTCCATTGTCAATCAAGACTCATTTGATTCTATGTTGGTTTACAAATCCTTCAATATGGAGGGAGGCATTATGTAGTTATTGGAAGGAAGCGTTGTCACTTTCAGTAAAAGTGAGACATGGTGATGACTTTAGATTACCAACCATGGCTTGAAATTGATCTATGTTGAGGTTGGCGAGGATTGACGCTTCTTGGAGAGCTTGAACCAAGATTGTTTTATGTGAGGGGGATAAGTGCAAAATCTCTAATATGGAGATGAGGGCTGGCGTCTTATCCAATTTCTCTACAAGATTATATTGTTTGGGGAGGGGTGTCGTTCCTTGTGGTGCTGCTCGAATAGTAATCTTGCTACGATGCATAACAACGTTGCATGCAAGATTTGGATTTTTGATGGTAAGAGTTGTAACTTGTTCATCAGCATCATAAAGGTGATTCACAGTATAATTATATGCAGCTTGTGTATAATTTGTTGTAGTATATGTGTTTCTCCCTAAGGTGGAAGGACCCCTTTGAACATGTGATGGAAGTGGATTCTTGAACATTAAGTGATCATCATTGGATGTTTTAGGGTCATGTCCTTCTTTTTCAATTTATACTCTATCAATAAGATCTTGAACAAGATCTTTCAGTCGATGGCAATTGCTTGTTTTATGCCCTCTTCCTTGGTGAAATTCATAATGTTCATGATCTCGCCACCATGGAGGCTTGACCTGAGGCTCATAATTAGATGTTTTTGGTAAGGTCACAAGATTGGAGGATACCAATTGACGTAAGATTGTTTTGATAGGTTCCCCTAAGGGTGTATATGTGCGTTTTGGCTTGTAGTTTTGTTGCTTTTGTTTTGGTTCATCTTGTTGTGTATTGCGACCTTGGTTTTGTGGATTAGTGATGGTGTTGTTTTTAGGAGGGGAATTTTGTCCTGCAAACCTGACCATAGGTTGTGCAATTTTTAATGTTCTTGCATCCACTATCCCGTCATTGACAACGTTCTTGTTTTTGTTCCAAAATTTTGGTTTATCACTATTATAATGTGGTCGAGGACCATCTTTGGGTTCATTGTAAATTTTGATAAGTCCCTTTTTGATGAGGGCTCTTTCACATTTTAGTCCTTGAGTTATCATCTCTTCAAAGGATTTTGTGCCCTTCATGTCTAAATAAAATTCCATTTCATCATTTAAGTTGGAAATAAAAATTTCCACTAGTTCTTGCTCGGGTAGATGAAGAGAGCATCTACTAGACAGTTTCCTCCACCATTGTAGGAAAGTTGAGAACAACTCCCCTGGTTTTTGTTTGGTGTTGCACAAATCTGCCATGGTGACATCACGTTCTATGTTGTGTGCATAATGAGAGATGAATTTTTGGACTAGTTCCTCAAATGTTCTAATGCCACCTGGTAGTCGTGAAAACCATTGTGTGGTTGTGCCTCCCAAACTTTGTGGAAAGAGACGCATTAGATATGTATCCTCATAGGCCACCTCTAAACAAGTTGAGTGAAATTCTCGTACATGATCCCTAGAATTGCCTTTGCCTCTATACTTTTCAAATTTTGGTGTTTCGAACCCTCACGGAAAAGGTGGCATAAGCATGTTCCTATCAAAAGGATAGGGACAAATATCGCTAAGTGAAAACCGAGTAGTCTTCATACCACTATTCAGTTGTTGAGCGAGATTTTCTACTTGTTGCCTCAACATGTCTATTTCTGAAGGAGGAGGTGGTGGAGGATTCCCTTGATGATTAGGGTCATAGAGGAAGTAGTCTCTACCTCCTCCGCCATTGTGACGGCTATGTTGCTCTGATGTTTGTCGTATCTATGTTGTATCAAAGTTGGAGGGTAGTTTGGCACCTTCTTGAGCAAGTCTTAAGAAATAAGCATCTGCGTTGTTTCTAAGAATTTCATCAAAGAGTGTTGAATTTGGGATTATGTTGTACTCTTTCTATATCTTTTGGAGTTGGAGTGTTGGGAACTTCATCATTAGTGCCTCCTCCAACGACCTCATGAAAATCGTTGAGGTTTTCTTCCTCCTCTTCAATTTCTAGTTGTCGGTTTCTCATTGATCTGGTTTGAGCCATATTTTTTATGTTTGTGAAAGTGATTATGAGGTGGTGATGAAGTGTTTGATTGGAAGACGAGTTTTGTGAAATGTTTGTTGGAAGATAGATCTCTAACACTGAAGGTCGGATGTCAACAGAGTTCTTTGTGAATTGCTCTTGTGTTTTTCAACAATTTTGATGTGATGAGGTATAGCAAGGTTTGAGATGTGTTACAAACCAAGCTACCTAGTGATGAGAGGATGCACTCATAAACTAGTTTTAACTTGTGTAGAAATGCCTCTTAGGATGATTGATCCTAGATGTAGAGACACCCTAAAAGTGATTTGTTGGTTTGATTAAGCAATGTTTGAAAGAACTCAGGACAAGACCTCTTTGTGTTTGAGAGTTTGTATGGTGATGTTTTGAATGTGAAAGTGGGTAGAATATATGGCTCAATAAAATTATTTCATTATGAAGGGGGTTTCTACCTCTTCCTCTCTTACAGGGGTTGGTGGTTCCCCTCAAGCTTAATTGTATGTGATACGGATTTGAGGAAAGAAAGCAGGATTGATCTCGCCCCCTTTGTTTTTGTGATAATCAAAAGCTCTATACTAAGTAAAAGCTCTATTGCTCAAAGGCTCTTTGTCAAATTCGTTGGATTTGCCTTGTAGGTACAAGTGCATATGACGTAAGAATACCCTATGTGAGAGAAATAGTTGTCTATTGATATAGAAAAACTTCCTTATTTTGATAAGAGCTTTTGAACCAAGTTGTCTCTTCTTAAATGTGGTCTTTTGATGAAGATTTCATTTTCTCAAGATATGAGTGATGGTCATAAAAAATGATACTTTGTTTCACTTGTTGATGTTGTTTTTTTATCAATGTTTGATGTAGATTCGTTGGATGGATACTTGGTTTGAGTTGTTTTTTAATTTATTTGACAAGAAAACACAACAAGCACACAAGCATAATAACCTTGCCCTTTTTCAATAAAAGACACAATAGGTGTGGGTCTAAGTCAACCCAATCATGAATTTTTTTTACCTTTTTACAAATGTATTTTATGTTCCCAAAGCCTAAAGTCTGCCCAAATTGTTACTGGTCTGACACAAGATGAAGACAACTCAAACACTTTTTATCCCTAAGGTCATGGTCGGTTGCGATATTTTCAGCCCACGTCTTGATATTTCTTCAACTTTGGTACTACATACCTTATGAATCTCGTCGTGGCAGGCAAGGATGTGATATACTAAGTCTTGCGCAAGCATAACAAATAGATGATCCCTATGATGGGGGAGTCACCACTTTCATCAAGCTACAAGTAGCTTTTCAAAAAGCCCTATTTCTACTCAAGGAAATATGTATGGTGAGTATCTTGGGAGCAAAACCATCTATGCTCTTGCACTGAACTTTTCACAAATATCCTCAATCAATAGAATGGGTGGGCTTCTAGAATAAGAGGTGTCTAATAATGTTCGATGTCTTTGGACATAAGTTCATTCTGCAATGACTCACTTAAGAGCCTTGTAACTTGTGGTGGGGCCCATATGTCCTTTTGGCAAGTTACACTATAGGAACAACTACACCCAAGGCTACAGCTTTCACTCTCACCTTATTTCTATAGCAGCTCGAAGGATTTACCGTGCAAGGTCATTCCCAAGAATGATGTCTCTTGGCAGGCCTCTCTTAAAAATAAAAAATTTAGAGCGTTACTAACACTTTTCTCTTGCACCTAGGACCACAAGAGCCAAGGGAGAGGATAGTGTGTGTTAGAAATGGGACCACTATAGTTTTTTGCACAAGCGTGCCAAACACGAAAAACACTTGTTCTTTTTAACTGTTTATCGCAATGTGATCTATTTGCTATTTGGAGATGTTGCTCCAACAAACATGATGTTCTTTTTAATTCCACAAAGCAATTTGTTTTCTAACTAGGAAAGTGAAAATCCTGGTCAACAAAATTGAAAGCACATTTGCTTAAGGTAAAATCGCTTTGTAAACAAAAATGGACAAGTTGTTTGTTCTTTTTAACTTGCAAATAAAAGATTGATTGTGAATTTTATCCTTACAAGAAATGAAAGATTGTTGGTTTTTTTAAAGCCCAAATTGAAATGTGTGTCCCTATCTTGCAAGAAAGCAAAAGTTTGTTTGATTTATGGCTCTTTTTAACTTGCAAATGAAAAAAAATTTAAGCCCAAATTGAAGATTTTGTTGATTTTTAACCCAAAATCAAAGATGAGATTATTTTTAAAACAAAGGAAAGTGAATTCTTTTTATCTAACTTAAAAAAGCTAGAAAGAAAATAAATTCCTAATTATAACTCCTCAAATCTTGCAAGAAAACGTTAGTAACCTGCAAAAAAAAAGAAAAATTAGTAAAATAAAAATATTTTTGGTGGGCTTCTACAAGCCTAAGTTTTTAATTTTTCGGTTACACATTTTTTTGAACTCTCTGTTACAAAAGTGCTACTCTGTGAGAACACAGAAGCGCCACTTCAGACAAAAGCGCCAAATAAATACCAACAGCGCTAAAAGATTAACAAAAGCACTAATTTGAACTATTCGACATAAATAAAATACTGACAGACAGAAAGCGCAAAGGCGCTAGAATATTACAATAGCGCTATTTAATAAACAGAAGTGCTACAACTACAACAAAAGTTTAAATCTACAACAAAAGCACCAAAAAAGATAGCAAAAGCGCTAAAAATTTTAAGCGCAAACTGTGCGTGGAAAATTATTAAAAAAATCACAAAAAAGTTAGTTTTGAACATATCAGAAGGTTGTGTGTTCGATTCACGTCAGGTTCACCAAATGATGCACGCTAAAAAGGACACAAGAGACACACAAGTTCAAACGTTAATATGTTAGTGAGAATAACGAAAGACAAACGAACATATGATCCTAACATGCATATCAAAAGAGATATAAAACAGATAATGAAAAGCATACAAAAACGAAGGAAGGAAATAAAACCCCCAAGATTCTCTCTAACATACTCATAGTCGCTCCTCTCTTGTTCCTCTCCTCTCCAAGTTCCACATGAGTGTGGCCCTCAGCTTTTTGCACTAACTATGGATGTCTTATGGAGATTCAAGATTATGAAAATGAAAATAACTACTTATGCAAGTGTAAACAAGCTAATATGAGAAAGTACCTTAATTATTCTATGTTAATTTTAGCCAAAATAACAAAACAAATGCTTCTAAAATGCTCTCTCAAAATGACTATAAATCTAATTCATAAAGATTTCTGGATGCCTTTGAAGAAAGAATAGGGTCTATTTATAAGAAAAATGGAGAAATGGATGGTTGAGATTGAATAATCTCAATAAGGGCCGGGATTGATGGATTTATGATCCATGTGAGGGATTTAAACCCAATCACGGGATGACAAATGTCAATATGAGATGGCTTGAGAGGAGAGGGAAGAAACATTAAATGCTCAAGATGACTTGAAAGTTACCTCAGGAGGTAAGGTTTAGGCTTCAATTAGTGAATAAAGCCTTTATTCAATGAATAATGCCTTTACCAAATTGATAAACTCTTGTGCAAGAGTTAGTGGGGATAACCATGGTCAAAGCAATGAATGCTTGAAGAGACCCATGAGTTGAATGAGGGTTGAGTTAGAGGGAAAGTCTCTACCCATGTGGGTGAGTTGAGTTTAACCATTAATGGTTATGTAAGAACCATTAATGGTTTGGAAGACTTTAGGGGTTAACTTGTTGAAGACATAAAGCCTTCAATGCATTTCAAAGAATTTGGAGGCTTTGAGAAGTGACTTCTCTTTGCTTAGGAATGTGACAATAATTAGGGGATAGGATTAAGATAATTAGGAATGGTTTAGAAGAATCTAGAAGAGGTTTAGTGTAGTACCCCTACCTTAACCAAATTTTTAAACCCGGTTTGACCTTGGTTGACTTTTTAAGTGGCTTTCTTGGATGGTCGATTTACCATGTTGTAATGTTATAGTCAGGTATTATGCTTAATGTGTGTGCCTGTAAAATGTTGATTTCGCATTGATTCTTATGTAAGACTAGTTGTTCCTCTGATTCGTGTTATTAATCTCAGGCTAACACTTTCATTCAATATATATGTATGCATGTATGGTTCATTGTTGTAGGAGATTGCAGGTATAGTATCACATAGGTACAAGGTTCGTCTCCACCTGGCTTCGCAGGTTTGAGTGTACCTCATTAGTCATAAGGAATTAGACTAGGTAGTCGTAAGACCCTACGTTTTACCCTAGTTGTGCTTAAGTGAGCGTCGTCAGTCGTCCGTCAGTTTCCCTTTTGGTTGGGTATGCAGGTCGTGTATTTGTTTGGTTTTCTTGTGTTGCGTGGTGTGCATGTGGTAAAAATTTATTATTAAATCCCAAGTATTTAATTAGATTAATTGTGTTTTACACATTCATAAATTAAAGGGACTAAATTAAATAGGACCCCTTTGTGTGATTAATCAATAATCAGATTGCTAAATTCATGTTTGTAGCAAGTTTGGTTAAATGGTTATTTTTAAATAAGGAATTAATTAAGTATATGCATTTTGAAAGAAAAGGTTAAATAGTATCAGAAAATAGAAATATCTTACCCTCTTTGGCATTTTGAAATAGAAATGTTAGTTTTAAATTAATGGAGAAAATCAAATTTGGAAGAAAAACAATTTTTGCATATCAAATTATTTGGAAATGATTTTATTTAAAAATAATAATAATAATAATAATTTACACCAAAAAAATGGATTTTTGGTCAAACATTTTCCTTTTAACCTAGGCTTTGAAAAATATTGGGGAGTTATTTTTGGAATGGAAAATTTTGGGCATTTGTGGGAGAAGAAATTGCTTGAGCTTGTAGGTTGGGCTCTTCATCAAATCATTTTTCAGGATTGCTGATAGAGGTTGAATTCTTGTTTATCTCCTTGGTTTTTGTTTGAAAGAGATGGATTTGATTTAGAAGAAATCTGGTTCTGCTTGTTTGAAAATTTCATAAATTTGTGGAATAAGGAAGAGTTGTAGTTAAATGTTGAATTTGAATCCTCCTTGCTTTCATTTTCAACCTCCAGTTCAATTCTTGGTTGTTCAAATTGATTTTTATACTGAAAATGGGTGTCTAGGTTTTGGTTAAGAAATTTCATTTTGAATCTCTTATTTTGGTTCATAAATTGTGAAATTAGTTTGTGTTTGGCAAAATTGGTTGGAGGATTGTGTGTAAATTGATTTCATTTGCCCAAATATGGAATTTTGTTGAAATTTTTTTTCCCAGTTCTAGCTTTTTGGGTCTGGTTATTCAAAGAAAAAATAATAATAATAATATTTGGAAAACATGGTTATTTTGGTAATTTATCTCTATTTTGTCTCAGTCTGAGACTGAGCAGTGAATTGGGGTTTTCTGATTTTATATATATATATATATATAAAACAAAATAAATTGGGCGTGGGGAGCCATGGCTCTACCCACTGCCCACTGTGGATACCACAATCTGTGGCTCCATGGCTGTGGAAACCACAGACCGTGGATACCAGTGTCTGTGGCTCCACGACTGTGGAGGCCACAAACAGTGGTTCTCCATGGCTGTGGTAACCACGGATGTGGGGGCCACCAATTGTAGCTTAAAAACAAATAAAGAAAAGTTTTTTTTATATATTTAATTTTAATTTTAAATATATTCAAATTTATATTAAATTTGTATTTCTTTAAACATAAGTTCGTTAAGTAAATTAATATATGTTATGGGTAAATTTTAGAAGTCAAATAACATATGTTTTTTTGGTAATTCTTGATAGTGAAATTAATATATATTATTTGGAAAATCTTGGAAAAAGAAATGTAATACTAATTGTTAATTCCTGGAAATTAAACAATATATATTAGTTGGAAATTTTTGAAATTAAATAATATAGTATTTTAAAAGTGGAAAAATAAATATTATATTATTTGTTAAATTTTGGAAATTAAACAATATATTAGTAGGAAATTTTTGAGATTAAATAACATGTCATTTGGAAATTCGAAGATGGATAGATAGAGTTAGAAAATTGATGACATTTTCTCCTAATGAAATATGGATATTAGATGAGAAAATACATTCAATAATGTTTGGTTCTTATGCCTTGGTTTATAGGAACGGTCATATGATTGCAATTTTGGTATTGAAATTATTATGTAATGGTGATTTTGTCTAAATATTGTATTTGGAAATTTAGATCAATTAGAAAACTTGATCGATCTGTATTTTTAAACGATATGGAAAAAGATGGTCATTTCAGATTTATGTCAATGTGTGTTTAGTTTTATGTATTCGCACTTGATTTAAAAATGGCAAGTCCTTGATTGTGAGTGTTGGATATTGTCATATGGTTATTTTGGTATCCACTTATGTCCTTGATCTCGAGTATTGATTGTTTTCATGTGAGTGTTTTGTACCTGGTCATGTCCTTGATTTCAAGTGTTGGATGATGTTATGTGGTTGAATGAAGCTGGTCATGTCTCTAGTCAGAGAACCGTCAATCAGTGTACCTCGTCTGAGGGCTTGTTTGGCCAAGTGGGTATTCCTACCGTATTGAACTCTATATGCTAGTCCTTGTGTATACCTTGGTTTTTGGAGCTTCATTTGATTGCAGTTTAGTGTCATACGGGAGAGTGGCTTGCGAGTGGGGGCTATGCCCAAAGTCGTAGCAAGGTAACCCATCAAAAGTGTGTCTAAATAAGTGATAACTTAATAGTTTATTAGAAAGTTTAGTAAATGAAAACACTAAGTAAGATAATTGTGCCTCACGCATGGGATGAGTGCTAGTACAGACTCAAAATGCAGTGAGAAGGCCTAAAATGGTAAACCAACAACCTTGTCTTCACGAAAGGATGTGTTGGGTCCACATGAAACTTGGATGGACCGGAGGTTCGAGAAAGGTTGCCAGGGTAACCCAGTAGATGGGGTCGGGACCTATGGAGACCTGTCGAGGTAACCATACCAAGCTATGTGATGACACTCGTCCCTTATGTTCACTAGTGTGCATTTTGTGTTATCCTTGTTAGGAGTACTATTGTGGAGTCATATCTGATCATTTATGTCCTTGTGAGTACCTGATATTCATGTTAGACCATGAGTTTCTTATGATGGGTTGCAAGGACTTAGTTTCGTGGGTGCTCTTGTTGTTCTTTTGTATTTGTTTCTTATCATGTTTCAGATGGATCCTTTTCCTTCTTCTAGGATCATTCATGTATCTTTTGACCGGTGTGGTCATATGTATTATTTGTTATGTACGCCTTTTTGGTAGGTTGTAATGGATGTGAACCTTATGTATTCTTCACCCTAACATTTATCAGAGGGGTCTTGCAGCTGAGCAAACCCAAAGATGTAGCCCATTAGGGGTGAACTCCGATATCAATTTGGTGTTTTGTAGTGTTTGTGTTCATATGGTTCCTTTTTATTTTGCATGTATAGATGGCATTATGGTTAAAATGTATAATGTGGATTAGATGGTATTAATCTTAAATGTATGCATGAAGTTATTAAATGCAGCATTATGGATCATGAAGATTGTAGGTTTAGTGAAGTGAAAAGTATTCATTATCTTTTAATGCAATTAAAGTATGTAAAGAAATTAAATGAATGGCGTATGTTCTATTTTGAGATTGGATGTAATGTATGGTTAAATTGCATGAATGAACTTAATCTTGTTATCTATATTTTTAACCTACCGAATAAATTTATCATTTGTTTAAGTATAATCATGTCATTAAGTTAATCAACTTAATTGGATTAATTAGCGTGAGTTGAGTTAAGTGTTGAATCAAGTAATCACGTTGGGAAACCCTTTAGGTGTTAGTTAAGTCTTTTCTTGTAATCCGAACTTAATGTTAACTCATTGTATCATTATGTTGTTTTAACTTTAAAAATATATATATTTGCACTCTATTCTTGTGTTTTAGCTTTATCCCTTCAGGGTTTCCTAGCAGGGCATTACATTTGGTATCAGAACCAATGTTACAAACACTGGGATCTCTGGTGTCACTTGTGCCCTTAGTTGGTGTGAGGTGTATAGACCTTACATTGTATTCTTTTCCTCCTCTTGTATGCTTGTGATTGAGGCATAGGATTTTAAAGATCTCAAGGACTAGTGCTCTATTCCTTTTGTATATTCTTTCGAGCAATTCCTTAATTGTGTGTAACATGTGTGTTCACACCTTTCTTTCACCTTCTTGATGTTGGTGCTTTTGAGTGAATGTATGTGCTTTGTTTGCTTATTAGATATCTTGGTCTATGATTACTCTTATTCAGAGAGAGAGTCATATGTACCTCCCTTATTGATTGTTGTACTCTTTAGACTAACCCATTGGGTTGGACAGTGCTTGTCTTGAATTTGGAAGTATGAAATGTGCTTGTATTAAGATTATGATCTAGCTTGGTGTTGTTAACTTGTAGGACTTGTATGGTAGATGTTTAATTCTTATTATGTAGCAAATTGAATGTTTATCATCCTTCCTCCTCTTTCTCTCTTGAAATTAAAATGTTTGTTATATGTGTATTTATCACTTATGTAAGTTTTCTAATTGCAAAAGAAAGGTTGTGACTTCTTGAACCCTTGAGTAAGCCTAATGATTCTACTGTGTATTTAGATGATAAGGGGGCTATGGGTTTAAAAAATCATGATAGTTATTGGGAGGAAATTGTATGTTTTTCGTGAAGGAATTCATCATGTGTATTGTAGGAGTAACATAATGAATTTCTATCTTAGGTAATGTGCGAATAGCGGATATGTGAAACTACCTTGTTTGTAATAAGATTTGTAAAAAAGGAACATGTTATAGTGGCTAAGAGTGTGTTGATGTGTTCCATGAAAGATTTCATTATGTGTTTCATAATACCGACTCAATTGAGGACCTATTTGAACAATGTTACATTGAACTTGCTTTTGGATATATATAATTGACTTAGTATGAATAGAAAGTGCAAATGAAAAGCATGTTTGACGTGCATGCATAAATATGTATAATTTAGTTGATAGCTCCTCTTTTACCTTCTTATCGTACTTTGATTTTTTATGAAAGGTTGCAGATTATGATGTATGTCGTATTAATTAAGAGTAGTAAGTGTTTGCAAGAGGTCTTGCATTAACAAAAAGATTGTTTGTCTTGATTTCTTCTTTTTTTGGAAAATTAGGACATTCAGTTGCAACCATAGTATTTGGAAATGTCATGTTAGGCCAATTGGCATTCTTCTAAAACGGTAGTGAAATGAAAACCGTACAATTAAGATGATAGGCATATATAGAAAAAATTTAAGCATGTTGCGTGATCTTGTTGATTTTGTGTATGTGTATGAAATGGGTTGACTATCAGACTCTCTTCCCCTTCTCTTTACCTAGTTATAAGATCTTTTAGAGATGCTACTAAAGAATGCATTGATTTAAATAGAATGTATATAAAGCATATGAAATTATATTTTTTTTGCATTTTGGCTTCATATTGAAAGATCAAAGTCTTACGCTTTGGAAAGAAAAATTGCATGGTTAGTAATGAGAATATGAATGCTTAGTGGAATTAGTTAAAGATATAGGAATGACATTACTTCCTTATGTAATTTTGAATTGTAAAGAATTTCAGTACATGTATCTAGAAATAAATTATATTCACTTATTCATGTGGGAAGCATCATTGAGACCTTCCTTGAGTAGGTGATAGTGTTACTGAAAAGTACTACCCGTAAATGTGAATAAATCAGTACTGGTGCTTTCCTTGTGTATTGTGAGAAACTAGTGCTTGCTATGTGTGCCCATGGGATGGTGAAGTAATCAACCATGAAGGATATGTTTACTTATAAGTATGGGGAAACCATATTGTTTATGTGATGTTGCTTATTTGTTACCCTACCGAGTGCCAACCCATAGCTTGTTGGTAATTCAATATGTTAAGGGGTAGTATCAGAAGTCATCGTTCCTCGAATAGTATGGATTGGCATACGGGTAATGTCGGCGGGAAGCGACTTTAGCTTCTCTATTTTGAGAAAAAATATAGTTATTTAATGAAACTATATTAAAGGTGTACTCAATACTTTCCCTTTTTGATGAACCAATTTATATGGTTTATGTGTGCCAACCTATTCCCCTCTTTTATTTGAGCATATTGATGGCAGTTCTTGAGCATAGTGGTGGTGTATCTTGGAGGATCTTTTGCCTTGTCTTCATGAAAGGTAGGTTATTTCCACATGAGCTACCAGTTGGCAAGCATTGGTAGACATGTGGGTGGACCTTAGCCATGTATACCACTGGCTTATGGCAAGTATCCTGAGAGGTACATCGCTATACGGGGTGTGACCTGCGCATGCCTTTTTCTGTGAGGTACATGACCATGCGGGATACGTCCATTGTGTGTCTTTTCCGCTAGGAGTATTGCCATGTCATACTGAAACACGATGCGGGATGTAGTAGGCATTACCATGTGGCCTAGTGGCTTGTTTAGGGTAGAGTCATGCCGCGTGACGACGTGATGCAGGGTGATGTCGAGGTGCACACTGCCATGCCATGTGGATGTGTGACTAGGCCGCACCACATGATGAGCTACTGCGATAGCTAGATGATTGTTATCTCCTTCCTCGTTGGTGGCTAGATTCTAGTCACATAGTGATGTTAGGTGCAATTATTATATTCTTATTTATTTCTTATGTGGACCAGCAATTTATTCTATTTCGACTTTGAAGGTTTAGCCACGATCTTGCAATCTTTTGCTTACTTGATTTGGTGTTGCAATTCTGGATTTTTCTTTCCTTACTATTGGAATTGATGATTTATTATCTTATTTCATCTGTATTTTGGTGCCTAAACTGGTTTATCCTTATTGTTTTTGTATGTTGGTCTTGTGTTGAAATGTGAATTCCTCTCCAAGGACATATGAGACGGTCTCGGTTGAGTGTATACGAGGAAGTAGACTTAGGGAACCTTGAGGATGGGGGTATGTGAGGCTGTGATGCAGCTAGGATCCACTACCTACCTATGTGTGGTGACTATCTCTTGGAGGCTAATCACCTTACTCAGCAAGGGATGGTCACGAGGGTCTTGTATGGAAGGTAGCACCGCTATGGTGTTCCCTAGCACCATCAAGCCCTTGAGTGAGATGTTGGATATTTTTTATCATGTTATTTTTGTTCTGAGATCAGGCACAAAGATGCTGATCGTGCATGTTATCTATGACCGAGCATTAGACATGTTCACTGATGGTATGATGAAATAATAAGTATCTGGTAGAATACTGAGAGGGGGGGTGAATCAGTATATTGAAAAACTGATACAAAGTTCCCAAACTCAAACTCAGTCAAACAAAAGAAACATATCTCAATCAAGATTAATATTCATAAGAATACTTGAAATTAACCGGTTTAACTGTTATGACAACTTTAACCGTAAACAACTTCAATCTTGTAAGCATCAACAATGCTTAATCATAACTCAACATATTCAACTCTCAATGCTTCTACTTAACATGCCTTATCAGAAAGTTAACCAAATCAACAAATAAGATCACAACCACAAAAGCATTCACCACTTAACACAAATGTTTTTATGTGGAAAACCCAAATAGGTAAAAACCACTGTGAGATGAGACCCACAAGGATAGCTATATGAACTCTTCTGAAGTTCACCCTGTTAGGAGCCAAGCCTGTTAAAGCTTTACAATAAGTATTGCTAAGAACTAATTCTGGTTAGGAATCACCCGGTTAAGGGATTTACAAATATGCCTTGATGGAAAACACAATACCCTATTAGGAGTAACCTTGCTAGAGGATTTAAGAATCCAAGCTAATGGACCACCTTGTTAGAGGATTTAATGAGTAACAAAGCTTGTTAGAGCTTACCCGGTTAAGGGATTTCACTTCTGCTGTAATTGTTAGAAAACAACAGGTTTTCTTGATCTAAGTAGCACTACATTTGCTTGATCGGATCCTTCTAAGCTTCAAACTGCCTTCACTCAAAGTGCAAATCCATTCATTGGTTAGGCATCTACACACTCAATATGTTTCTATCAATCTTGCCAACAACCTTTACAAACAACTTCATCGACCTTAAATACAAATCAATTAGGTCGGTAACACAGCAAAAACCTAATTCTCATCATCGAGATTACAAACAAGTCGGTACAATCTTGACCGTTAGAAATCATGACAATCTCTTCACATTCTTCAAGAAAAATCCAACCGCTCCATGATCACTGCTTCATCGGACTTTGTAACTCATCACGTGTTGTGCATTAGATGCAATCCACTTTGCTCCTTCCCTAGATAAGAAACAAACACGCCAAAACAATTTGAACATATCCGCATACAATGATCACACATGTCTCTAATCATTACCGCTTATCAAATAATAAACCATCAAACTTGATTGGTTAGGGTTTAACATCTGATAGGGTTTATCGATTACATTACATAGAAAGGTTTAACCCTTTACACCGGTTCATCGGTTCAACTCACAAACTTTACATACCGGTTTACAACATCTTCCACAAAGCTCTTCTTACCAGTTACTAGCCAATATCAAAAACAACAATATCAGCAATAACATGAATACCATTACTGGTTCAATTGGCATCAATGACAACATATCATTAATGCAATCTATATGCAAAATGCCAACACTTGCATGTGGGTTATGAGTTGTACATTCCAGTTACGTGGATGGATATTTACGTGTAAACATGGAGTTAAATATGTAATTTTGCCACTATGTTATGGGACATAGTCATTGGAAAAGGTTTTTATATGTCTCGCAAGTGTAAGCAATTGTGTTATATATGTTACTCTTATTTCATGAAAGTTAACTTGGTTGTAGAATTTGAAATTTGAAGCTATCTCTATGCGATAATATGTTAGGAAGAGGATGGAATGGTAAAAGAAATTGATCATGATGACATGTTTTCTTGTCATATTTGGTAGATGAGTGTTGTAATTATTGTTTACCTCAATTAATGCATTAATTTGGTGTGATGAAAGGAAGAAAAATCTTGTTTCACTGCTATGATTATAGATAGTTCCTAGAATGTTATAAAATGTATGAATTTGGATGTATCTTACCAATGGATAATGGCATTTGTAAAGAATTTAGCAGTAATGTTTCATTTATCTGTGAAAAGATTCATATGTGCAATTTGATATTTGTTAAATAATTTTCAGGGCTAATGTGTGCTGCATGTTTTCCTTCTAGCCTTACAACTTCCAGGAGTAAGCCGGAACCTAGGGGGGAGGATGTAGTACCCCTGCCCTAACCAGATTTTTTAACTCGGTTTGACCTTGGTTGACTTTTTAAGTGGCTTTCTTGGATGATCGATTTACCATGTTGTAATGTTATAGTCAAGTATTATGCTTAATGTGTGTGCTTGTAAAATGTTGATTTCACATTGATTCTTATGTAAGACTAGTTGTTCCTCTGATTCGTGTTATTAATCTCAGGCTAACACTTTCAATCAATATATATGTATGCATGTGTGGCTCATTGTTGCAGGAGATTGCAGGTACAGTACCGCATAGGTACGAGGTTCGTCTCCACCTAGCTTTGCAGGTTTGAGTGTACCTCATTGGTCCTAAGGAATTGGATTAGGTAGTCGTAAGACCCTACATTTTACCCTAGTCATTCTCAAGTGGGCGTCGTCAGTCATCTGTCAGTTTCCCCTTTGGTTGGGTATGCAGGTCGTGTATTTGTTTGGTTTTCTTGGGTTGTGTGTTGTGCGTGTGGTAAAAATTGATTATTAAATCCTAAGTATTTAATTAGATTAATTGTGTTTTACGCATTCGTAAATTAAAGGGACTAAATTAAATAGGACCCCTTTGTGTGATTAATCAATAATCAGGTTGCTAAATTCATGTTTGTAGCAAGTTTGGTTAAATGGTTATTTTTAAATGATGAATTAATTAAGTATATGCATTTTGAAAGGAAAGGTTAAATAGTATTTGAAAATAGAAATATCTTACCCTCTTTGACATTTTAAAATAGAAATGTTAGTTTTAAATTAATGGAGAAAACCAATTTTGGAAGAAATACAATTTTTGCATATCAAATTGTTTGGAAATGATTCTACTTAAAATAATAATAATAATTTCAACCAAAATAATGGATTTTGGTCAAACATTTTCCTTTTAACCTAGGTTTTGAAAAATATTGGGGAGGTCTATTTTTGGAATGGGAAATTTTGGGCATTTGTGGGAGAAGAATTTTTTTGAGCTTGCAGGTTGGGCTCTTCATCAAATCATTTTCCAGGATTGTTGATAGAGGTTGGATTCTTGTTTAATATCTCCTTGGTTTTTGTTTGAAAGAGATGGATTTGATTTAGAAGAAATCTGGTTGTGCTTGTTTGAAAATCTCATAAATTTGTGGAATAAGGAAGAGTTGTGGTTAAATCTTGAATTTGAATCCTCCTTGCTTTCATTTTCAACCTCCAGTTCAATTCTTGGTTGTTCGAATTGATTTTTATACTGAAAATGGGTGTGTAGGTTTTGGCTAAGAAATTTCATTTTGAATCTCTTATTTTGGTTCATAAATTGTGAATTTAGTTTGTGTTTGGCAAAATTGGTTGGAGGATTGTGTGTAAATTGATTTCATTTGACCAAATATGAAATTTTGTTGAATTTTTTTCTCCTAGTTCTAGCTTTTTGGGTCTGGTTATTCAATAATAATAATAATAATAATAATATTTGGAAATCATGGTTATTCTTGTAATTTATCTCTATTTTGTCTAAGTCTAAGACTGAGCAGTGAATTGGGGTTTTTTAATTTAAAAATAAATAAATATTTAAATAAAACAAAATAAATTGGGCGTGGGGAGCCATGGCTCTACCCACTGCCCACCGTGGATACCACAGTTTGTGGCTCCACGACTGTGGAAACCAATGGCCGTGGATACCATAGTCTGTGGCTCCATGGTTGTGGAGGCCAGAGACCGTGGTTCTCCATGGCTATGGAAACCATAGTCCATGGAAACCACGACTATGGTAACCACGAATGTGGGGGCCACCGGTTGTGGCTTAAAAA
The DNA here is from genome assembly GCF_030272615.1 of Cryptomeria japonica. Taxonomy (NCBI): domain Eukaryota; kingdom Viridiplantae; phylum Streptophyta; class Pinopsida; order Cupressales; family Cupressaceae; genus Cryptomeria; species Cryptomeria japonica. Next base: position 662,458,863 of record NC_081414.1, read on the forward strand.
CAAATAAAGAAAAGTTTTTTATATATATTTAATTTTAATTTTAAATATATTCAAATTTATATTAAATTTGTATTTTTTTAAACATAAGTTCGTTAAGTAAATTAATATATGTTATGCATAAATTTTAGAAGTCAAACAACATATGTTTTTTTGGTAATTCTTGATAGTGAAATTAATATATATTATTTGGAAAATCTTGGAAAAAGAAATGTAATACTAATTGTTAATTCTTGGAAATTAAACAATATATATTAGTTGGAAATTTTTGAAATTAAATAATATAGTATTTGAAAAGTGGAAAAATAAATATTATATTATTTGTTAAATTTTGGAAATTAAACAATATATTAGTTAGAAATTTCTGAGATTAAATAATATATCATTTGGAAATTTGAAGATGGATAGATAGAGTTAGAAAATTGATGACATTTTCTCCTAATGAAATATGGATATTAGATGAGAAAATACATTTAATAATGTTTGGTTTTTATGTCTTGGTTTATAGGCACGATCATATGATTGCAATTTTGGTATTGAAATTATTATGTAATGGTGATTTTGTCTAAATATTGTATTTGGAAATTTAGATCAATTAGAAAACTTGATCGATCTGTATTTTTAAACGATATGGAAAAATATGGTCATTTTAGATTTATGTCAATGCGTGTTTAGTTTTATGTATTCGTACTTGATTTAAAAATGGCAAGTCCTTGATTGTGAGTGTTGGATATTGTCATATGGTTATTTTGGTATCCACTTATGTCTTTGGTCTCGAGTATTGACTATTTTCATGTGAGTGTTTTGTACCTGGACATGTCCTTGATTTCAAGTGTTGGATGTTGTTATGTGGTTAACTGAAGTTGGTCATTTCTCTAGTCAGAGAACCGTCAGTCAGTGCACCTCGTATGAGGACTTGTTTGGTCAAGTGGGTATTCCTACCATATTGAACTCTGTATGCTAGTCCTTGTGTATACCTTGGTTTTTGGAGCTTCATTTGATTGCGGTTTAGTGTCATATGGGAGAGTGGCTTTCGAGTGGGGGCCGCACCCAAAGTGGTAGTAGGGTAACTAATCAAAAGTGTGTCTAAAGAAGTGATAACTTAATAGTTTATTAGAAAGTTTAGTAAATGAAAACAATAAGTAAGATAATTGTGCCTCACGCATGGGATGAGTGCTAGTACAGACTCGGAATGCAATGAGAAGGCCTAAAATGGCAAACCAACAACCTTGTCTTCATGAAAGGATGTGTTGGGTCCACATGAGACTTGGATGGACCGGAGGTTCGGGAAAGGTTAACCCAATAGATGGGGCCGAGACCTATGGAGACCTGTTGAGGTAACCATAACAAGCTATGTGATGGCACTCGTCCCTTATGTTCACTAGTGTGCAGTTTGTGTTATCCTTGCTAGGAGTACTATTGTGGAGTCGTATCTGGTCGTTTATGTCCTTGTGAGTATCTTGATATTCATGTTAGACCATGAGTTGCTTATGATGGGTTGCGAGGACTTAGTTTCGTGGGTGCTCTAGTTGTTCTTTTGTATTTGCTTCTTATCATGTTTCAGATGGATCATTTTCCTTCTTCTAGGATCATTCATGTATCTTTTGACCGGTGTCCGGTCATATGTATTATTTGTTATGTACGCCTTTTTGGTAGGTTGTAATGGATGTGAACCTTATGTATTCTTCACCCTATTATTTATTAGAGGGGTCTTGCAGTTGAGGAGACCCGGAGATGTAGCCCATTGGGGGTGAACTTCGATATCAATTTGGTGTTTTGTGGTGTTTGTGTTCATCTGGTTCCTTTTTATTTTGCATGTATGGATGGCATTATGGTTAAAATGTATAATGTGGATTAGATGGTATTAATCTTAAATGTATGCATGAAGTTATTAAATGCAGCATTATGGATCATGAAGATTGTAGGTTTAGTGAAGTGCAAAGTATTCATTAGCTTTTAATGCAATTAAAGTATATAAAGAAATTAAATGAATTGCATATCTTCTAATTTAATATTGGATGTAATGTATGGTTAAATTGCATGAATGAACTTAATCATGTTATCTATATTTTAACCTACTGAATAAATTTATCCTTTGTTTAAGTATAATCACGTCATTAAGTTAATCAAATTAATTGGATTAATTAGCGTGAGTTGAGTTGTGTTTAATCAAGTAATCACATTGGGAAACCCTTTAGGTGTTAGTTAAGTCTTCTATTGTGTAATCTAAACTTAATGTTAACTCATTGTATCATTATGTTGTTTTAACTTTTAAAAAAAGAAAATTGCACTCTGATGCCCTCCTAAATGGCACAATTGTTAGTTCAAGATCAAACAACACAAAACACACAAGATGTTAGAGTTAGTCAATCAAAAACCAAAACAAATGAAGGCATTCCAAAGGAGACACTAAAAACATGTTAATGAATCTAACTAAAGAAGTAAGACAATGAGATATCTCCAACTATCTCTTAACATGATATTAGTTCTTTCTCCCTTGTTCCTCTCCTCTCCAAGTTCCAAAATAGTGTAGCTCTCAGCAGCTTTTTGCACTATGGATGCTTATGGAGGATTGAGATTGTAGAATAGCTCTAAACATGAAATGAAAAGCTATTTTAATGCTAAAATGATGTGTTTTAACCAAAAGACAATATTTAGTTATGCTATGCTAAATGCTCTCTAAAATGACTATAGTCTAAATGCTTACAAGTTTTCAGGATCTGGATTATGAAGGAATGGGCTCTATTTATAGGAAAAATGGAGCAATGGATGGCCAGGATTGAAAGGTTTAATCAAGGGTCAAGCTTGAAAGTTGGGGATCCATGTGCACAATTGGCACCAATAAAATAGTGACAAGTGTCAACACAGGATTGGGTTGAAAGAAAGGGGTTGGAGGCATTGAATGCCTGAGAAGACTTCATGGTTATCTAAAGGCTAAGGGTCAAGCCTAAATTAGGATTACCCACTGGATTAGGAGTTAATCCAAGGATAAACCTTTGTGCAAATGATTAAGAGATAATCATGGTCAAAGCATTAATGACTTGATGAGACCCTTGGGTTGGGTAGAGGTTGAGTCAAAACAAATGTTTTAACCATGTGGGAGAGTTGAATTAACCATTAATGGTTATTGGAGACTTTGGGGATTAAGTGGTTGAAAGTTGGAAGCCTTTAATGGTTTTCAAAGACTTTGGGGTTTTTGGTGGTTGAAGGTTGAAAACCTTCAATGGTTATCCAAGACTTTGGGCCATTTGAGAAGTGACTCCATTTTGCTTAGGAATGTGACAATATTTAGGAAATGGTTTAGGCTAATTAGGAAGGGTTTAGAAGAATCTAGAAGGGGATTAGATTTTGCAAGTGGATTTGGTGGGTGAGGGAAAATAGGATTTTATTTAAAATAAAAATTCATTTATTTCAAATATGTGTGCAAGTTGCATTTGTAGGAAAATGCAAGTGGGGTGGGGATAATGATTTAAATAAATGTTTTATTTAATTTATTTAAAAGAGGAATAGGGGGATTTAATTAAATAAATAGATTTTATTTATTTAATTGATTGTGAATTTGATTTAATGAATTAATTAAAATAAATTGAATAATTTATTTAATTAATAGAAGAATGTTTGGGGATGAATTAATTAAATATTAATTTAATTAACTGGTGGCTAGTGGATTTTTAATCGAATAAATACGAAATATTCATTTAATTAAAATGGACAGATTTATGTGACTACATTTGCCCCTCTTTGAGACGGTGCAGTTTATCGCATCGTTTCAAAGAAAGAAAAATTGGTGTGAAGAAATGCCCCATTAAAATGTTAATTTAATGGGTGGTATGCCCCCTCGAGAGATGGGCCGAAAAATTTCGAAAAATCGGGCGATCTCTCGAAAAAGAATGAAAATTGGCAGGGTGGTGGAATAGAAGAAATTAGGTATACTGGGGAAAAATAGAAAAAATTGGGGGAAACATGGAGAAATGGGGGGCTCGGGAAGTTCACAGGGACCACGGCGATGAACAGGGCGAAGTGACGGTGACATCGGGGGGTATAAATGGGGTGAAAGGGGTGAAAATAGGATCATTTGTGACCGCGACCAGTTGAAAACGATAGCTCTGACAGTGACATTTGGAAGAGCAAGGAGGAGCGACGATACCGTTTCCGATCACCGAGCACCGTTTTGAGCGAGTCCGCCGGTACCAGCGCCCAGCCGACTATGGACCAGCGGTACGCAAATTCGAAAACTCACTTTTTATGCATTTTTGGTATGTTTTTAACTAAGTTTAAGTCAAGTCGGAGCAAGAGCGCTGGAACTAGGTTTTTAGCGCTTGTGCTCCATGAATTAGCGCTATTGTGCCGCAATAGCGCTTTTGTAGGATAGTTTTAGCGCTTTTGCATGTATTTAGCGCTTTTGTAGGCAAGTTTGAGCGCTTTTGATAAATTAGCGCTACGGTAGGGTCAATTGAGCGCTATTGATGTTTAATAGCGCTATTGTATAGCGGTTTTAGCGCTTTTGATGAATTAGCGCTATGGTGTGGTTAATTGAGCGCTATTAGCTTGTAATAGCGCTTTTGTAGAATGGTTTTAGCGCTTTTATTTTTGTAGCGCTATTGTAGGGTTGTTTGAGCGCTATTGATGTTGTTGTAGCGCTATTGTTCAGAATGAGCGCTATTGTAGATTAAATAGCGCTTTTGCCTTAGGATAACAAGATGCCCCAGTTTCGGACAAAACAAATCTCCTGATGCCTAGCTATGGATGGATGGTGAGGTGAAGTGGGAGTTGTTTTGAACCATAGCAGCCCGATGAGACTTAGGTCATTTGTTAGGATAAATGCCTGTTGAAGTCTAGGCGGCCATGATTGCTTACCTGTTGAGACCCGAAGATACTTGATCAAAGTATCTGATGATAGTCTAGGTTTAAACTTAAGAAAGTTTGATAACAAAACAACTGATGGTGTTGGGATGAATGTCTATGTGCAGGAGGATCTGCGCGTGTTGCAGTTACACGAGCGCCACCCCGCGACACAGGGGTTGCGAGATCGTTTGACTCAGATAGAGATAGATTGCATTGCGGCGACTGGGCTCTATGAGGTGATGCATATGCCCGTGATTCGGATGAATCATGGCCTGATTACAGCTTTAGCAGAGCGATGGCACAGTGAGACATGCACGTTCCATCTGGCTCAGGGCGAGATGACGGTGACTTTGGAGGACGTGTGGCGTATTCTTCGGATTCCGATTCGAGGGCAGCTGGTGACATATGATCGATCTTGGGGGACGGTGTCCTGTCAACGGATATTTGATGAGGACGTATTCATCGATGATGGCTCGATCGCATGGGAGGATATAGCGGCACTATATGAGCCCCTTCCAGCAGTTTTGTCAGGGATCGTGGGAGGACTTCTGTGTCCAGACAGGCGGTCACATGGATTGGCGGTCGGATGGGGACAGGTGATTGAGATGATGGTGACAGAGGGGACTCGATATGCCTGGGGGCCGTGCGTGCTAGCGCACATGTACCAGGAGCTGCACGAGGTAGTGTATTGGGGGAGAGGTTCGCTTGCAGTAGGCATGACGCTGCTGCATGTGTGGGCATGGGAGCATCTACCAGTGACTCGACCAGTGAGTCTGAGATTCCGAGCCGTGGACCAGCCCTATATGTTCATGTATAGTGGTATGATGAGCCAGCCCCACTTGGGGAAGCTAGAGTGGTGGCGGCGGGCATTGGATGACCTAGATGCAGTGATCTGGCGGCCATACTTGGAGTGTGAGCCATGGGAGGATGATGCAGAGGCACTACCGTATTGCTTCATGACCCGATTCCTCATTGGGAGGACTTCTTATCATGTAGAGAGACAGGTGCCAGGACGGGTGATGAGGCAGTTTGGACGGCAGCAGGGACTGCCGAGCGGATCGGGAGAGTATGCTCGAGTTATTCGAGAGCGGTATGCATGGGGTCCAGTGCTACCGTATGATCAGGCATTGGCAGAGTTCCAGACATTGCAGGCGAGGCCATGGGATCTACGACCGAGGGTCGTGGATGCAGGGGTTACAGCAGAGTATACACAGTATCGGGCGGCGCACCCGATTCGACGGATATCAGATCCAGCAGAGCCGATCCCAGCCTTTGAGGATGAGAGGGGACGGGGACGGAGAGGAGGAGGCCGAGGAGGGATGAGGATGCCGAGACAGCAGAGAGGGAGAGGGGGATTACCACTGCAGATATCACAGGGACCTTTGATGCAGGGAGGAGTGCAGCTGAGTGGGAGGGGGATGGAGAGAGAGATCCCGATGGATACAGGTGCAGGAGAGGGTGGTGCAGGGGAGTGTGGTGCAGAGGAGGGACCTAGTGGAGGGGGTGATACAGGTGCGGCAGCCATGGACATGGGGGAGGGAGCGACTGGGGATCTGCGGGAGCACATGATAGGTTATTTGCAGACCCGGGTAGAGAGATTAGAGGCGGAGGTAGCAGCTAGAGATGTGCAGCTATTTGCACGTGAGTCAGAGCTGACAGTGGTGCTGCGGGAGAGAGATACGGCGGTGGAGAGATTGGCGGAGCTGCAGGAGAGAGTGCAGACTGGTGCACAGGGGCCTTCAGGGGAGGTTATGAGGCAGTTTGGGCGAGCGCAGGCCGAGATAGAGTACTGGCGAGGTTTATATGAGCAGGTTGTGCCATTCAGTCAGCGAGCTCTCAGTTATACCCAGATGCGACAGTCGAGATCCGAGCGATCGCAGAGGATGCAGAGCAGTGGGGGAGTGATGGGTCCTTTGAGGCGGGATAGATCAGGAGATGCAGGAGGGAGTGGGGGTTCGATGAGGCCTCCACGGAGAGATGGATCAGGTGGTGCCGGTACCAGTGGTGGAGTAGGTAGGGGTGGGGCAGGTACAGCATCTGGCCAGAGCGGCATCTGAGAGAGCATTTTTGCATACATGTATTGTATCATTGTCTATTTTTGGACTGTATCTGGGATGGCTCTTTGGTAGCCGATTTTGTAGACTTCATTGTACTCTGATATATGAGATGATATATATGAGGAGATCCCATATTGTGATGATTATGCATGTGATGATGTATGGATGTGTATGCATGATGATGATTTATTACTTAGATGTATATGTGTACATGTATGCATTTGATGAGATGTTTCTTTTATGCATGTTTTTATGATGAGTTATGATGTGAGATACTGACATATGAATGCAGGTTTATATGTGTATGATATATGTTTTTATGACGAGTTATGATGTGAGATACTGACATATGAATGCAGGTTTATATGTGTATGATATATGTTTTTATGACGAGTTATGTAATGCTTTATGTATGAACAGGATTTGATGATGTTTCCGATTGGCGATGTATTGATGAGATGATTTAATGCAATGGTTGAATAAATGATGTTATGTATAAATATACTAGGATGATATATGCTTATGTTTTTGATGGATGAACAAGATTGTATGATGTTTCCTTTTGCGATGAGATGATTTATGTGATGATGTCAATGCAATGGTTAGATGAATGATTTTATGTATGGATATGCATCTAGATGTGTTTAGATGAATGTAATATGGATAAACAACTGTAAAGTACAAGTGTTTATTTATGATAATGTGTTTTAAATGAATGCATATGGATAAACAAATGTAAAGTACAAGTGTTTATTTTATGATAATGTGTTTTAAATGGATGCATATGTAAAAGGGATACATGAGATGGTATAAATCAATGTTTTGTAAACAAATGGTGTTATGAATCTAAAATGCATTAAATATGAAAGTGGGATGATACTATAACTAATATTCGTAATAACTGTACCTTAATACAATTAAAAAGAGGATAATGAATGCGATGTGAAATGAATTCTAAAATGAACATAATAAGATGTTTATTAATGAATGAATGCATGCACTTTGTATCTAAATGGATAAAGGGATGTGTGTAATAATAAGTTGATAAGATGATAATGGATAATTTACACTGGATGAAATGTTTAGTAAATGATTTAAAACAATCAAAGACAATTTGGTTCCATGAATGAATCTAATTATTTATGATTGGTGCAATGATGAAAATGATTTTGTTTAATGAAAACGAATGTCAATAATGAACTATATGCAATGTTTTAAGTTTAAAAATGACATGAATGGACATAATGCAAGATGCACCTAAATGCAATGATGATATTGTCATGAGGAATGCAAGGTTTTTAAGACTTTGCATGATGCATTGATGATGTATCAGAGTACTCGGTCGTGATTGTATCCAAGACCAGCTTTTATTAATCATTTTTACATGTAAAAGCCTACATATGAATGAATGAACGGATGGGTGATATGCAACGAAATGCAAGATATAAACAGATGAGGTGAAATGACGATCCATAGTGCTCTATTTTCATCATTGAGCTTTAAAATGTTGGAAGAGAATACAAGCATCTTGACACAATAATTCAAGATGACCCGAGTATTTCTTTCATGGATTTTAATATAGCAAGTTAATACAAACGACTTGATATAAGGGTCAAGTCGACCAGAGTATTGCTTGCGGAACAGACAAGGATTATCTCCTTTCGTGCATGACTTGGATCGTCCTCCTTGATCTTAGGCTGATCATATCCTAAGACAAGTGCATACCGTACTAAAAAATAAAACCTTTATCCAATTTGGAGGAAGAGGAACCAAAGAATGAGCATTGTACCTGTAATCAAACAGTATATACATAAAGAATAAAGAATATGGATCCTTGGTAATGGTTCATGCTCATATGGTCGAGGTATACGCTGTAGTCAGCAAGCCATAGTGATCTATGACTGCATTTTGCATAAGATCACGTAGCTTGGTGAACTTCCCACGTAGACACCATTAGTACATGCCCCAAAACTTCATCGGAACTAATGTGCAAACAAAACAAAACAATGCTGAAAAGATCCCGATACAGATAAACAAATGATTGTACTCACAAATCAACCAAGTATTTGATAGCTTAACATATTTTTCTTGTCAAAGAAAACGTCATCTTGTCTTTGTTTTGGTAAGGAAGGATGCATCCTTGTTGAAGACAGTTTGATTGTTGATGTGGATTGTGTGGTTGATTGGTAAATGGTCATCGTGTGAGTATTTTATCAATGCTTGTTTTGGTATCTGTATGGATGAGTATGTACAATGTGTTGTCATGCTTTTGTGTGATTTTTGATGGGTTTTTCGATGTTTTTTGGATTTTTGTGTAATAGTTTTTGAATGTTTTTGGATTTTGTGAGTCATTTTTGAATGTTTTTTGGATTTTGTGAGTCATTTTTTGAATGTTTTTTGGATTTTGTGAGACATTTTTGAATGTTTTTGTATTTTGCAAGACATTTTTGAAATTTTTTGCCAATGAATCACCAATAATGTAGAATCCACTTCCATCATCTAGATTGTAAGGGCATTGCCCCCAAGTTGGACATGATTTATGAAAAAGCGGGATGCCAGACGCATGAAGTACTTTCTTGGATAACAGATCAAATAACAAGCCATGGTTAGATGGATGGATGTGTGTATGTATGAATGTGATCGCAACGAGCCTGAAAGATACTGGAGCCATTGCCTTTACGAGTGGCGCCTGTTTGCCAGGTTTTCACCATCGTACTTACCCAAGGTGCCACCGGAGTGGTTGTTCACCGTTTGGATGTATGATTTTTCTTGAATTTATTTGAATGTTTTTGTATTTTCTTCAGGACATTTTCTAAATGTTTTTGGTATTTTTCTGATATGTAGGGGAGCCTGATGCTCTGTACACCTTAGGTATAAAACCTTTTGAGGTGCATGCTATTGATTGGATCTGCGAGTGGTTCTCCGTCTGATGTAGCCAACTGATATGCCCCGGACCCGAATACAGCAGTGACAACATATGGGCCCAGCCAGTTTGATTCAAACTTGCCTTGATGTTCTCTATTTGGTTGGTTGCGAGGATTTTCTCGAAGAACAAGATCACCTACCTCAAATGTACGAGATCTAACTCGGTGATTGTAACTTCTACTCATGCGCTTCTGATAGGCTTTGAGGTGATTGTATGCAGCTTGTCGCTTCTCATCTAGTAACTCCAAGTCCTGAAGATGGGATACTCTGTATGCTTCATCATCGATGAGATTGTGCAAGGAAACTCGTAATGATGGTATCTCGACCTCAATAGGTAAGATAGCTTCTGCACCATAGACCAATGAATAAGGAGTTGCACCCGTAGGGGTTCGAATGCTAGTGCGATATGCCCATAATGCTGGATTCAATTGAACATGCCAATCACGACCGGCATCATTGACTGTCTTCTTTAGGATTCTTAATATGTTCTTATTGGATGCTTCAGCCTGACCATTGCCTTATGGATAATAGGGAGTGGAAAAGCGATGTTGGATATGAAATTTCTCACAAAGTTCACGGACATCCTGATTTTTGAAAGGGAGACCGTTATCTGTGATGATGGACATGGGCACACCATACCGGCAGATGATGTAGTTGAGGATGAATGAGGCGATCTGCTTGCCGGTGACTTGGGTAAGTGGAACAACTTCGATCCACTTGGTGAAATATTCGGTGGCGGTAATTATGAATTTATGGCCGTTGGATGAAGATGGATGAATCTTACCCACAAGGTCAAGGCCCCATTGACAGAAAGGCCATGGTGTCGTGATTGGTTGCAGTTCCTGGGCCGGTGCATGTATCAGGTCGCCATGAACTTGACATTTCTTGCATTTCCTGACAAAGTAGTAGGAATCCTTTTCCATAGAGGGCCAATAGTATCCAGCTCGCATGATCTTCTTGGCTAGTGATGGACCACTTGAGTGAGTCCCGCAAATTCCTTCATGTACCTCTTCCAAAACCTTTGTTATCTCATCTTGTTCCAGACATCGAAGGAGAGTACCATCAAGACTACGTCGGTATAGGATTTCGGCAATAATGGTATATCGAGCAGTTTGGCGAATGAAGGTTTTTCGTTGGTTATTCGATTGGTTGGGAGGAAGGGTGTGATCGCGAAGATAGGTGTAGAACTCACCGTACCATGGGGATTCGGAACCGACAAGGCGACATATCATTTCAGATTCGGGGATATCATAAGCGGGGATCCAAAGCTGTTCTACCAAGAACTCGTAGCGTGTTGAATTCTGTGGAAGATCTAGTAGAGATGCGATGGTAGCCATGGCGTCAGCAGCTCGATTCTGATCTCTTGGTATCTGCTCAAAAGTGATAGTAGTGAATGATGTCTTTAGACTGTCCACCATTTGCTTGTATGGCATGAGTTTATCATCTTTGGTCTGATACTCATCTGTTGCTTGTCGAATGACTAGTTGGGAATCGCCATATACTTGCAATTCTTTTAATTTCCATTGTATGGCTAATCTGAGTCCCGTGATCAAGGCCTCATACTCTGCTATGTTGTTTGTGCATGGAAATGTGAGCCTGTAAGACTTCGGGATGCTATAGCCCTGAGGTGTGATAAACAGAATGCCTGCCCCCGAGCCGTGCCTAGTGTATGAACCATCAAAGTATAATTTCCATGACTGTGCTTCTGTAATCATGAATATCTCTTCATCTGGGAAATTGGAAATGAGAGGATGATCACCTATGAGTGGTGCATCGGCCAACTGATCTGCAATGACCTGCCCTTTGATAGCTTTACGGTCCACATACTCAATGTCAAATTCACTTAGAATCATTACCCATTTGGCCAAGAGACCTGTCAATGCTGCTTTGCTAAGTAAATACTTGAGTGGATCAATCTTTGCGATGAGTTGTACCTTGTGTGTTAACATATAGTGTCTTAATTTTGTGGCTGCTAAGATTACTGCTAGGCAAGCTCGCTCAATAGGTGTGTAATTGAGTTCATAGCCAACCAGTGTGCGAGAGATGTAGTATACAGCATACTCTTTACCTTCTGCATTATGTTGTGCTAGTAGTACACCCAGTGCTGTACTTGTTGCTGAGATATAGAGTAACAACGGTCTACTTGGATCTGGTGGCATCAACAATGGTGGATTCATGAGATAGTCTTTAAGTGCCTGAAATGCTTGCTGGCATTTGTCATCCCATTGAAAGCGGATGTTCTTGTGTAGTAGGTGTGTGAATGGGTGACACTTATCAGCCAATTGTGTAATGAATCTGCGGATGGATTGAAGCCGCCCTTGTAACGTCCTTAGCTGACTGATATTCTTTGGAGGTGGCATGTCCATTATTGCTTTTACCTTTGCTGGATCAACCTCAATACCTTTGCTTGAGACAATGTATCCTAGAAGCTTCCCGGAGGTCACTCCGAAGACACATTTCTTTGGGTTGAGTCGAACATGATATTGTTCCAGTCTATCAAATATTTGATCTAAGATGTGAAGATGTCCTTCTCTAGTAAGTGATTTTGCTAGTAAGTCATCCACATAATCTTCCATCATAGTATGCATCATGTCATGGAAGATGGTGGTCATTGCTCGTTGATAGGTCGCTCCTGCATTCTTTAGACCAAAAGGCATTACATTCCAGCAATATGTGCCCCATGGACATGTGAAGGCTGTCTTATGTTGGTCCTCTGGTGCGATCTTTATTTGATTGTATCCTGAAAAGCCATCCATGAGTGAAAGCATGGCATGTCTTGCTGTTAGATCCACTATGATGTCAATATTTGGAAGGGGGAAGTCATCCTTAGGACATGCCTTATTCAGATCTCTGAAGTCAGTACAAATGCGGATGCCCCCTTTTGGTTTGCCAACTGGCACAATGTTGGAGATCCATTCTGCATAATCAATTGGTCTAATGAAACCAACATCTAGGAGTTTCTTGAGTTCTGTTTTGACTAGCACTGCAATCTGGGGATGCATCTTACGAAGCTTCTGCTTGACAGGTTTGGCTCCTTCTGCGACGGTGAGATGATGCATGACTAAATCAGGATCAAGCCCAGGCATGTCTGCATATGACCATGCAAAGTTGATCTGACGCTTCTGGAAGAACTCTATAAACTTAGGCTGTTCCTCTGGAGTGAGAAGAGATACCAGATGTATGATATGAGGGTTTTCAGGAGTCCCCACATTGTATTCTTTAGTCTCCTCAATGAGGATCGTTGATCGTTCCTGTTGTGTACTATCAGGGAGAATGTCAAACCCTTCATCCTCAGGTGCCTCAGAGAGGTTTTCACCGTTGGATACGCTCTTTCTTTTTACTGTTGTCGGATCAAATAGTGCCACAGTGTGGTTTTCACTAGAAGATCCATGTTTTATTGTTATATTTTTGCAGCTGAAGGGTTTGGCCTCCGCCCCGAAGTATGCTGCGCTATTAAGTTGAATGGCGAATCCAGCTTTGTGATCCCCGCTTGGTAGATTATCCCTTAATTCCAAAAAGTCAATGATAGCCTCATCGTTCTGGAAGAGGTCAAGACATGGGGGATTTGGTTGGTTCCATTCAATGAGTTCAGGGTGGATAATGGGCATTACTTCATCGATTAGGTTAAGTGCGGGAGATGTATCAGTGAGGGTTAAGACAGTGTGGTGAAGGTCATTGATGGTACTCTCCCTGTCAGAATCAGGAGTAGGATGAGACGTAGGGTCTGTGGAAGATGTTTCCTGCTCAGGTACCCAAGTGGTCTTTATCTGTGCTTCTCCGTAAACAGGGATGTCTTTGCGTGGCGGAGGTGGTGATGTGTCTTCCTCATCTGAAGTGTCAAGCTGTACAGAATCAAATTCCCACTCATGTGAGTCGGTCTCTGAATCACTTTCCAGCATCCGATTGCTATACCATACTGGGACGTCTTTGGAGTTGAACACGGCAGGTGTGATTGGGTTATGTATCTTTGTGGTGATCGGTGCTGCAGGAACCGTGATGGGGTTTAAAGGATTTGTTACTGGAAGTATCGGTAATGGTGACTCAGTGGCTGCTGATGGAACGGCTGGTGCCATAGATGCTGCTGCGGGTTCTGATACAGTTGTTGCTACAAATGGTGTTGCTGATGGGATTACTGGTTCGTTTGGTGGGATGTTTGGCACTGGTGATGGTTGCGGTGGAGTTGTGAGCCTTGATGGGGTAGTGGGGATAGTGCTTGATGGTGCTTTGATTATAAAAGGTGTCCTCTTTGTAGTAGGTGGGCAAAATGGTTTGCTGGGTTTTCCTTTGAAACTGAGTTTAGGAAGGACTTCTTTTTCAAAGCCTAGGCCTGTATTACCTTTGGGCTTGAACTCTGGCAACAGCGGTTCATGTCGTCCTTGTTTGCAGGATCCCAAAGCACTCTGACCATCATACCCCATTCTTTTCATAATGAGGAGGCCTTTGCCATATTGTTCTGTAGGAAGTGTAACTTGCGGTTTGTTAGTGGTGATGGGATCTTTGTAGATCCAGTCCGCTAGGTCCTCATCTTGTGTCTCTTCCTCTTGACTCTTTCCAAGGATGAAAGGCGTCAAGGCACATGCAGGCGTGATTAGTGGTTGCTGGAGTAACTGCTGTGGTTTACCATGTGTTCTAGGAGAAGTGGGCATTTGTCCCACACAAAAGAGTTGACTCAAGTTGTATTCTCCAGGACCTTCCTCTGCTACTTTCATTTTAAGCTTTTCTTGCTTGGGTATAGGGGTGTTTGAACTGGCAAGAGAGGCGGGATTTACATATGATGTGGAGGAAATGGCTTCCCTATTATTAGGAACAGTAATCTCTGGTTGATGGCTAATATTATGGCAAAATGCAAAAGGATTTGCATCGCCCAGGATTGTGATCTTTGTACCGTTATGTGGGAACTTGATACATTGATGGTAGGTAGATGGAACAGCTTGCATGGCATGTATCCAAGGTCTCCCTAATAATAGATTATATGGCAGAGGAAGGTCCAGAACCTGACAAGTGATGTGCTTTACCACGGGGCCTACTCGGATTGATAGTACCACAGCTCCTTTGGATGAACGCTCTGCATCATCATAGGCCTTGATGGTGATCTTCTTGCGAGGATCCACTGATTCTATTGCATATCCCAATGCTATGACCAACTGTAGTGTACAGATGTTTAGGCCTGCTCCATTATCAATCAAGACTCGCTTGATCCTGTGTTGGTTGACAAAGCCTTCAATGTGGAGTGAGGCGTTATGAGGTTGCTGGAAGGAAGAGTTATCACTTTCGGAAAAAGTGAGACAAGGTGATGACTTTAGACTTCCAACCATGGCTTGAAATTGGTCTGTGTTCAGGTTTGCAGGGACTGACGCCTCTTGGAGTGCTTGATCCAAGATAGTTTTATGAGAGGGTGACAGACGCAATAGCTCCAAAATGGATATAAGCGCAGGCGTTTTGTCTAATTGTTCCACAAGATTGTACTGCTTTGGGATGGAGGTGGTGCCTTGTGGAGCTGCCTTGATGGTGACCTTGCCACGACGTGTAACAACATTGCAATTTGAGGTGGGATTTTTGAAGGTGATAGTTGCAATTTGTTCACTGGCATCATACAGGTGATTGACAGTGTAATTATACGCAGCTTGTGTATAATCAGTGGTATCAGGACCTCGTCTGGACGTGGAAGGACCCCTTTGATCTTGCGATGGAAGTGGATTCTTGAACATCTGATGATCATTATTGGTCATTTTTGGGTCATGCCCTTCAATTTCAATTTCTCCTCGATCAATAAGATCCTGAATGAGATCTTTCAATCGATGACAATTACTTGTCTTGTGTCCTCTTCCTTGATGGAATTCACAATGTTCAGTATCTCTCCACCATGCCGGTTTGACCTGAGGCTCATAGTTTGATAGCTTAGGTAGAGTGATCAAATTCTGAGAAATGAGTTGTCGCATCACTGTTTCAATGGGTTCCCCTAAGGGAGTGTATGTGCGTTTTTGTTTTTGTGGACGGGGTCTTGGTTCATCATGAGATGTGATGCGACCTTGATTAGGAGGAACATTTGTGTTATTTTGAGGTGGAGGATTTTGTCCTGCAAATCGAACCACAGGTTGTGCATTTTGGATAGTTCGAGCATCCACAACCCCATCATTGACGATATTCTTATTCTTGTTCCAGAAGTTCGGTTTATCACTATTGAAACGCGGGCGAGGACCATCTTTGGGTTCATTAAAGATTTTGATGAGTCCTTTTTTGATGAGTGCCCTTTCACATTTTATACCCTTGGTGATCATATCGTTAAAAGAATCGGTATCTTTGACATCCAGGTGAAATTCCATTTCTTCGTTTAAGTTGGAAATGAAAATTTCCACTAGTTCTCGTTCAGGTAACTGAAGAGAACGTCTGCTAGACATTTGGCGCCATCGTTGCAGGAATACTGAGAATAGTTCACCTGGTTTTTGTTTGGTGTTGCACAGATCAGCCATGGTGATGTCGCGTTCAATATTATAAGAGTAATGAGATAGGAACTTCTGGATGAGTTCCTCAAATGTTCTTATGCCACCTGGTAGTCGGGAAAACCATGATGTGGTTGTTCCTCCCAAGCTTTGGGGAAAAAGGCGCATTAGGTATGTGTCTTCATATGCAACTTCGAGACAAGCGGAATGAAATTCTCGGACATGATCGCGGGGATCTCCCTTTCCTCTATATTTTTCAAATTTTGGTGTTTCGAACCCACGTGGAAAAGGTGGCATATAAAGATTCCTATCAAATGGATAGGGACAGATGTCGTTAAGTGAGAATTGACTGGTCTTAACACCACTATGAAGTTGTTGGGCGAGATTCTCAACTTGTTGCCGCAACATCTCTATTTCATTTGGAGGAGGAGGTGGTGGGTTACCTCGAGGGATGTTATATCTGATGTGATTTCTACCTCTTTCCTCCTCATGGCGACTTTGTCTTTCTGATGCTTGTCTTAATTGGGCAAGATCAAAGTCCGAGGGGAGTTTGGCTCCTTCTTGAGCGAGTCTTAAAAAGTGAGCATCCGCATTGCTCCTTAATATTTCATCAAATAATCTGTTAAAATGAGGGTTATGCTGAACCCTTTCGATTGTTGAAGGAGTGGGAGTACTTGGGTTTTCGTCATTCACATTTCCTCCAAGTGCTTCTTGAAATTCATTGAGGTTGTCCTCTTCTTCCTCAATTTCTATTTCTCGTTGCCTTGATCGCGATCGGGTTTGAGCCATTTTGTTTGCAAGTTTGTGTTAAAGTTGATTGAAGATGATGATGGTTTGTTCGATGAAAGATGGATGATTAGTGGATATGGGCGGATCTCTAGCACTCTAAAGGTAAATGTAACCAGAATTCTTTTTTGAATTGCTTGTTTGTTTTGAGGATTTTGGATGTGATAAGGTGTAGAGAAATCTGAGATGTGTTACAGATTTTGACTACCTAGCAATGAGAGGATTCACTCATGAACTATTTTTAACCTGCGTAGATGTGTCTCTTAGGATGAGCTTATCCTAGATGTAGAAACAATCTAAAAGTGATGTGATGTGTTTTGATTTCAAGCAATATCTAAAAAGGGATCTTGGGACAAGAACCTCTGAATGTTTTGAGAGTTGGGATGGTTTGATGATGGAGTAATGATGTATGAATGAGATGATGGATGTTTTGTTTTCAACTTTAATAAAAACTTTGTGTCACAAATGGGACAAACTCTTCTTCTTCCCTTTCAGGGGTTGGTGGCACTTCTCGAGCTGTGTTGTAGGTGATACAGATGTTTGGGAAGAAATTGGGATTAATCTTTCCTCCTTGATTTTTGTGATAACTCAGAGCTCTATATTGCATAAAAGCTCTGCGGTTCAATGATTCAGAATCAAATTCGTTTGTTTGACCTTGAAGGTATAGACGCATGCGATGTAGAAAGACTCTATGTGAGACAAAGATTTGTCGATTGATATAGAAGAATTTCCTCCTTTTGATCAAAGTCTTTGAGCTGAGTGGTCTCCTTTTCAAGGTGATATTCTGATGACACTTCTTCTTTCGCAAGATGTGAAGAATGGTCATAAAATGTGATTCTTTGTTTGTTTGTACCTTGTTTTTGATGTTTTTGGTTGTGTTGACAGATGTTGGATGAATAACTTTGTTTTTGGGATTGATTTTCTGATTTTTTCTTTGACAAGAAAACAAGGCAAGCATACAAACACAAAATTGTAGCCTCAAAGGCACAAATGAGTATGGGTCTAGATCAACCCAATCCTTGGACTTGTTTCTGACCCTTCCTTTAGATTTATTTTAAGGTGTAATTCCAAAGCCTGAAGTCGGCTCAATTTGCACTAGGTCTGTAAAACGAACACACTTCAAACACTCTTTATCCCTAAGGTCAAATGGCCAGTTGTGATAAATTTAGCCCACATCTTGATATTTCTTCGACTTTGGTACTACATACCTTATGAATCCCGCCGTAGCAGGTAAGGATGTGATATACTAAGTCTTGCACGAGCATAACAAATAGATGATCCCTATGATGGGGGAGTCACCACTTTTATCAAGTCACAAGTGACTTTTCAAAAAGCTATGTTTCTACTCAAGGAAATATGTATGGTGAGTATCTTGGGAGCAAAACCATCTATGCTCTTGCACTAAATTATACCTCAAATATCCTCAATCAATAGAACAGGTGGGCTACTACTTAAAGGTGTTTAGTCATGTTCGATGGCTTTGGGCATAAGTTCATTCTGCAGTGACTCACTTAAGAGCCTTGTAACTGGTGGTGGGGCCCATTTGTCCTTTCGGCCAGTTACACTGTAGGAACAGCTATACCCAAGGCTACAGCTTTCGCTCTCACCTGATTTCTATAGCGGCTCGAAGGATTTACCGCTCGAGGTCGTTCCCAAGAGTATCGATCCCTTGGCAGGCCTCTCTTAAAAAGATAAAATTTTGAGTGTTACTAACACTTTTCTCTTGCACCTAGGACCACGAAAGCCAAGGGAGAGGATAGTGTGTGTTAGAAGTAGGTCCACTCGACTGACTTTTGTGCACAAGTGTGCCAAACACGAAATTCACTTGTTCTTTTTAATCCAACATTTGCAAAGATGATCTAACTATTTGGAGATGTTGCTCCAACAGCCATGGTGTTCTTTTTAACTCCAAAGGCAATGTGTTTTGTAATCTAGAATTTGGAAATTCTGGTCAACTTAATGAAAAACACGTTTTTGCTTTGAAGGAAAATTTGTTTTTGCCAAAAAAATCAAGACAAGTGGATTGTTCTTTTTACTGCACCAAAAATTGAAGTGTGGCTTGTGATTTTTAGATTTGATGCAAGAAAATGGAATTGTTTGGTTTTAAGCACCAAATAAAGTGTGTTTCCTAACTTGCAAGAAAACAAATGTTTGAATTTTGTTGTTCTTTTTACCTTGCAAATAAAGAAAGATGAATTTTGTTTTAAGCACCAAAAACAAATTTGAGGTTCATTTTATGCACTCCAAAATGAGATGTGAGGTTTATTTTAACTTATGCAATAAGGGAAAAATGAATTCTTTTTAACCAACTTTTTAAAGAAAGTAAAAAGAAAGATTTTTTTTTAAAGCATCTACTAACTCCTTTCCCTGCACACAAAAAGATTAGAACCTGCACCTGGTCAATAGTCAAAACGTTAGTGTGGGCTTACACAAGCCTAAACGCTGATTTTGGGTTACAAAGCGAATTGGACAACACTCTGTCGCAATAGCGCTATTCTGCTTTTTATACAAAAGCGCTAATTTATACAACAGCGCTAATCTGCGGTATCAGAAGCGCTATTATACACAGTAGCGCTGAAAGAAGAAATAAATCCGAGAAGACAAAAGCGCTGAATTGTGTCAATAGCGCTGAAACTTGGACAATAGCGCTGAAATGTTGTCAATAGCGCTGGAACATTTTCAATAGCGCTATCTTATGGTCAATAGCGCTAAAAGAAATTGTTGCAAAAGCGCTAAAACGCGTTCAATAGCGCCGAAGCGCGACCTGTGTGGCAATTTCAACAAGCAAAATGTTAATTTTAACAAAAAAAAAGATCAGAAGGTTGCGTGTTCGATTCACGTCGGGTTCACCAAATGATGCCCTCCTAAATGGCACAATTGTTAGTTCAAGATCAAACAACACAAAACACACAAGATGTTAGAGTTAGTCAATCAAAAACCAAAACAAATGAAGGCATTCCAAAGGAGACACTAAAAACATGTTAATGAATCTAACTAAAGAAGTAAGACAATGAGATATCTCCAACTATCTCTTAACATGATATTAGTTCTTTCTCCCTTGTTCCTCTCCTCTCCAAGTTCCAAAATAGTGTAGCTCTCAGTAGCTTTTTGCACTATGGATGCTTATGGAGGATTGAGATTGTAGAATAGCTCTAAACATGAAATGAAAAGCTATTTTAATGCTAAAATGATGTGTTTTAACCAAAAGACAATATTTAGTTATGCTATGCTAAATGCTCTCTAAAATGACTATAGTCTAAATGCTTACAAGTTTTCAAGATCTGGATTATGAAGGAATGGGCTCTATTTATAGGAAAAATGGAGCAATGGATGGCCAGGATTGAAAGGTTTAATCAAGGGTCAAGCTTGAAAGTTGGGGATCCATGTGCACAATTGGCACCAATAAAATAGTGACAAGTGTCAACACAGGATTGGGTTGAAAGAAAGGGGTTGGAGGCATTGAATGCCTGAGAAGACTTCATGGTTATCTAAAGGCTAAGGGTCAAGCCTAAATTAGGATTACCCACTGGATTAGGAGTTAATCCAAGGATAAACATTTGTGCAAATGATTAAGAGATAATCATGGTCAAAGCATTAATGACCTGATGAGACCCTTGGGTTGGGTAGAGGTTGAGTCAAAACAAATGTTTTAACCATGTGGGAGAGTTGAATTAACCATTAATGGTTATTGGAGACTTTGGGGATTAAGTGGTTGAAAGTTGGAAGCCTTTAATGGTTTTCAAAGACTTTGGGGTTTTTGGTGGTTGAAGGTTGAAAACCTTCAATGGTTATCCAAGACTTTGGGCCATTTGAGAAGTGACTCCATTTTGCTTAGGAATGTGACAATATTTAGGAAATGGTTTAGGCTAATTAGGAAGGGTTTAGAATAATCTAGAAGGGGATTAGATTTTGCAAGTGGATTTGGTGGGTGAGGGAAAATAGGATTTTATTTAAAATAAAAATTCATTTATTTCAAATATGTGTGCAAGTTGCATTTGTAGGAAAATGCAAGTGGGGTGGGGATAATGATTTAAATAAATGTTTTATTTAATTTATTTAAAAGAGGAATAGGGGGATTTAATTAAATAAATAGATTTTATTTATTTAATTGATTGTGAATTTGATTTAATGAATTAATTAAAATAAATTGAATAATTTATTTAATTAATAGAAGAATGTTTGGGGGTGAATTAATTAAATATTAATTTAATTAACTGGTGGCTAGTGGATTTTTAATCGTATAAATACGAAATATTCATTTAATTAAAATGGATAGATTTATGTGACTACACACTCTATTCTTGTGTTTTAGCTTTATCCCTTCGGGGTTTCCAGGCGGGGCATTACATTTAGGAGGCAAATGGATTTGGTGGGTGAGAGAAAATGGGATTTTAATTAAAATTAAATTCATTTATTTCAACTAAAATTGTGCAACTTGCATTTCTAGGAGAATGCAAGTGGGGGGGGGGAGTTTAGAGATTCAAATAAATATTTATTTATTTATTTAAAGGAGGAAAGGGGTTAATTTAAACAAATATATTTTATTCATTTAATTGATTGTTAGAGCGTGGCTTAATGAATTAATTTAAATAAGTTGAATAATTTATTTAATTAATAGGAGAAGAGGTTGAGGATGAATTAATTAAATATTAATTTAATTAACTGATTATTGATGGTTAAAATAATCAAATAAATATTAAATATTCATTTAATTGAGTGGATAGATTTGTGTCTATAGTAATATATAACTCGTTCCTTGCCTTCTTGATCTTCTTGTGTTAGCAATGCCCCCAATGATACTTCAGTTGTTGATATGTAGAGAATGAGCGACTTGCCCGCTATTGGTGGTGCCAAAACTAGCGGATTCATTAGATATTGCTTGAGTTGGTAGAATGATTCTGCACACTTGGCTTCCCATATGAAAGGTATGTTCTTATGTAGCAGATGATTGAATGTTATACTTTTATCTGCTAGTTGGGCTATGAATTGGTTGATAAACTACAGTCGTCCTTGTGGAGATCTGAGTTGTCTAATGTTCCTGGGAGGTGGCATCTCCATGATGGCCTGTACCTTTGTTTGATCTACTTCAATGCCCTTTGCGGACACAATGTAGCCTAATAGTTTGCCTGATGTGACCCCGAAGACACACTTCTTAGGGTTTAATCTGACCTTGAACTATTCCAATCTTTGAAAGATTTTATCTAATATGCCCAGATGTTCTACCCAGGTGAATGATTTAGCCAGTAAATCATCCACGTAGTCCTCCATGAAGGTATGCATCATATCATGGAAGATTGTCATCGTGGCTCTTTGATAAGTTGCCCCAGCATTCTTTAAGCCAAAAGGCATGACATTCCAACAATATGTTCTCCATGGACAGGTGAACACAATTTTATCTTGATCCTCTGGGGCAATTTTGATTTGATTATAGCCAGAGAAACCGTCCATTAATGATAGCACTGTGTGGCCTACTGTTAGATCCACAATTATGTCGATGTTGGGCAAAGGAAAGTCATCCTTTGGACAGGCTTTGTTGACATCTCTAAAACCTATGCATATTCTGATGCTTTCGTCAGGTTTTGAAACTAGTACAATGTTTGAAATCCATTCAGCATAGTTTATAGGTCGAATGAATCTAACGTCTAATAACTTCTTTAGTTCCACTTTTACCAACAATGCCACACGTGGGTTCATCTTTCTTAATTTATGTTTGACCGACTTAGCTCCTGGAGCGATGGACAAATGATGCATGATTAGGTTCGGATCTATTCCTGGCATATCAACATAGGACCAAGCAAAATCGATTTGTTTTTCTTTAAAGAATTTGATAAAATCTGGTTGCTCTTCTTCTGTCAATGATTCGACAAGGTGTATGGATTTGACTGTTGTTTCTGTACCGATGTTTACTGATTGAGTGGTCTCAATCAATATGGGTGACCTCTTTTGATAGTGTTCAGGAAGAGTATCAAGTCTCCCATCCTTAGGTGCCTCAAAAAGGTTTTCACTTGTATATGCGTCCTTTATTTTTACTTTTTTGTGATCTAATACTGTCATTGACTGTCATTGACTGGTTTCAGTATTAGACCTTTTGTTTCTTTCATTTTTGTGACTGAGAGACTTGGCACTCCCCTGATTGTAGATATCATTATTTTATTCGCTGGTAGAGCATGTTTCCGGATTGACTGTACATATATACTGGACAATGGATTCATCAACTAGGAAAATGGGTATATCATGGTGTTCAAGTTTTTCCCAGTCTATCAAATTAGAAAATACGAGTGGTAGAGAGTCATTTGGGGGGTTGAGATTGTTTGCGGTAAGTGTCATGGTACAGGTATCGTTATAGTTGTTTAGGATGTTGGTTAGGTTAATGATATTGTCAAGGTCTTTGACGGTATCATCTTTGATGTAGACTTGTTTGTATTGTTGTTCTTCGTTCTCCTTAGCCTCATAGATATGTCGTGGTCCGAATTTAAGTGATCGAGACTCTGTGCCTTGTCCCTCCTGAGAAAGGGGTGTGTATGAATGGATGGTACCTACCTCGATATCTTCAGTAATATTTGAACAACTACCCCATTCATATTTATTAGAATCAGTTTCAGAAGTACTATCCCAAAGTCTCCCACTGCTTCTAACAGGTACGTTGTAGGGTGAGAAAATATCTCTGACAATTAATACCAGTCTTGTAGTTTTTTTTAATTCAGAATCAGAGCCTGCTTGTATTCTTTGCATTTGTTCATACACTGTTTCTCCTTGGGGAGTAGGAATTTCTTTGGGTGGTGACTCTACCTTGGTTTGAACAGGTTCTTGCACATGATGCACTTTATTATATGATGATTCTTCCTGTTGAATGACCAGTTCCTCTTGTCGTTTCTCTTTTTCTTGTTCTTTCCTGGTCGTTTCGGTTGCTTGGTGTAGTGCTTCTTGCCATGAGTTTTCATTGTATTTCTTCTTTGCTTTACATTGAGGTTTCTGATATTTAATTTGTTTTTGTCTAGGTGGTATACCGTGTCCATATCCCAGTCCTATTTTGTCTTGTGAAAATTGTGAAGGAGGTTGTAGAGGTTCTATAATGCCTTCCTGATGGTTACCTATAGGTCCTTTGTCATTGTATCCCATCTGTTGCATGATTTGAAATCCTTTTCCATATTGTTGTGTCGGTATGGCCACCTCTTGGGTAGCAGCTCTCACCTCTTCTTCATCCTTGTATAGCCAACTAAGGATGTCCTTCTCTTCTGATTCATTGGCCAGTGTGCCCAATTGGATAAATTTGTCATCAAATTTGGTGATGGGTTGTGTTGCTTGATGTGTTGATGCCGAAGGTTGTCCATATGATTTTGGTGACGTCAGTAATTTTGATAAACACATGGATTCAAAAGAGTATTCCCCCATGCCTTGATCTTTAATTTTCATCTTTTGTTTGAAGTCTATGGATAAAGACTTGAGTTTTTCTTGATGATGATCGAATGTTGAGAAAGCTTGAGCCTCCCTGTTGTGTGGAACCAGGTTGTCTTGAGTTGCCCCCATAGCATTGCAATGCTGAAAAGGGTTATTATCGACAGATATGAAAATCTCTTGTCCATTATACGGGAACTTGATACACTGATGGTATGTTGAAGGCACTGCTTGCATTTCATGTATCTAAGGATGACCCAATAGAATATTGTATGTTAAGTATATGTCTAATACTTGGCACATAGTGTCCTTTTGTATTGGTCCTACCTGAATAGGTAGTATCATTGTTCCTTTGGATGACCTTTCTTCATCATCATAGGCCTTGATGGTAATCTTCTTGTTTGGATCAATAGACTGCTCAAAGAAGCCCAATGCACGGATAAGCTTTAAAGTGCAGATATTGAGACCATCTCCTCCATCTATTAACACTCTTTTAACTTAATGTTTATAGACTAAGACTTCGATATGGAGCGAAGTGTTATGCGGATGATTCAAGGAATGTAAGGTTATGAGGCCTTGTCATATGAGCCACCATGGCTTGGAATCTATCAATGTCCAGATCTTTAGGAACATTTGTTTCGACAAGTGCTTGCTCTAAGATGTCCTTATATTTTGGCGAGAGTTTTAGTAACTTGAGTATGGATATTTGAGTGGGAGTTCTCTGCAGTTGATCAACCAAATTATATTGAGTCTTGGGGATAGTGATGGATGTTGATGTATGCCCTTCCAAGACGTATTTTTGAGCTCTGGTTGTCACATTGATCGATGCATGGTCTTGTTTGTCCTTGATTTTATGACATTTATTTGGTTGTCATATGTTGATACGTGATTGATGGTGTTATTGTACAGGTGATTTATACAAGCTCCTCTGGTATCGTTTGATGATGAAGCTCCTCCCTTGTTGTAATTCAGAAGAGGATTTTTAAAGACGTCATGGTCACCGTTTTTTTTGAGACCATCAACTATAAAATCACCTCTATCGATCATGTCCCGAATGATGTTCTTAAGCCTCATGCAATCATTTGTGTGATGTCCTTTGTTTCGATGAAAATCAAAAAAATGTGAGTCATTCCACCAAGGTGGTTTGACCTGGGGTTCAAAGTTGTTTATGGTTGACAATGTGATAATCTTGTTCACCAAGAGTTCTCGAAACACTGATTCTAAGGTTTTCCCTAATGGTGTGTAGATGTGTCTATACGAGAAAGCATTGGTGTTACCCCTTTGGTTTGCATTATTTCCTTGGTTAGTGTTGTTGGTGTTGTTGTCCTGGTTATTGTTGTTAGCGTTGTTTGAAATTGAAGGTCCTTGATTGGTATTTTGTGGATAAGTGTTAGTGCCTTGATTAACACTTTTTTTATTTTTGTTAGATGGTAGGATACCTGATAAAGCCGATACTAGTTGTTTGGACTTCACATCATTAGCATCAACTACCCCATCATTAACAACGTTTTTGTTTCTTGTCCAAAATCTAGATTTGTCTAAAGTGTTGTTGTTGTTTTGATTGTTAAAGGGGTAAGAGTTTGACGAGTTAACTCCTTCCTTAAAGAACTTTAATGTTCCTTTCTTGATGCAGGCTTCCTCCACTTGGATTATGTTTTCTCCATCTTTTCCTTTTCAGGCACGTCTCAAGGATATCTCAAAACCATGCATCTCCACAATTGAAGAAACACCATGAATGTTTCATTGTTCTTTTGTTTGGTGTTACATACATCCAACATGGTGATGGCGTGTTGAATATTATAGGAGTATTGCATGATAATTTTGTTTACCAAATTATTAAATTATTTGATGGGAGGTGTGAGTTTAGACAATCACTCCATTGTTTTCCCTCCCAAACTTCTTGGGAATAGTCTCATTAAGTAAGTGTCATCATGAGCAAATTCTAGGCTTATGGTACAAAATTCCCAAACATGATCATGGGGATCACTTTTACCATCATACTTGTCATACTTTGGTATATCTGAATTTGGGGGAAAAGGTACCATGTTCAATCTCCCGTCAAAAGGATAAGGACAGATCTCGTCCAAGGAGTATCGCACTGTGGTTCCTTGTTGCATGTTCTACATATGCCTTTGCAGCATTTGGATTTGTTGCGTAAGAGCGACCATTGGCACATTTGTACTTCGAGGGAGAGCTTCTTCTCTCATTAAGATTGCCCTGATTGCGGGTCTGGTTGTGTTCAGGGGTGTTGTTTTGCTCATATATGATTTTCGGGTCATGTGTTTCTTCTTCTCTTTGTTGGTCATGATAGGCATAATTTCTAGACCTTATTCTAAAAATTCTTTTGTCTACATTCCTTAAATTTTTAACATTGAAATCTTCAGGAAGTCTAACTCCTTTGCTAGTTAGCATGAGTAGATATTTTTCTTTGTCTGCTTCAATAAGTCTTTCCATGAGCCTTTGGAATGATGGGTTTTCTTGACACTCTTGGAGAAGTTCCTCGGTGATTTTTGTATCACTCATATTAGCATACTCATCAAAAGGGTTGGATAATCTACGACCCATACTTGATTCTGGTTGTGATTCTCTTTGCTTGTTTCTCTGAGAGTGAGTGACAGCGGGCATTTAATAAATTTCTACCGTCATGAATTCTTCATCTTCTATGGGAGTTCTGAATGGTGTTGGTGGTTAAGGTCGAGCTTCGTTATATGTGATACAAAACTGTGGGAATAAAGCATGGTTGATCCTTCCTCCCCGATTTAGGCGTTGTTGGTTGAATGTCGCTTTTTGAATATAAGCTCTACTTCTTAAAGGTTCCTTGTCAAACTCATTTGTTTTGTCTTGGATATACAATCGCATGTGACGCAAGAATGTGTGATGCGATGCAAAGAGTTGGCGATTGATATAGAGAAATTTATTCCTTCTTGCAAGTGCCTTAGAACTAGGTTGTCTCTTCTTCAACTTAGTTTTGTGATGAAGACTTGTTCTTCTCAAAATATGAGGAGTGGTAATACACGAATGATCAATGGTTGTTGTTGATGTTGGATTTGGATACTTCATTTGAAAACTCAAGTTTACTTTATCAAGTAGAGGTTTAGTTAGATTCGCCTCCACAACAAATTGTGTCAAATGATATGGATAAAAGTCTCCCGATATGGAAACTTGATTTGACAACTTAAGATTTAAACTCGGTATGTTGTTTTGATAGAAATCCGTTGGATGGTGGAACCTTGATCAATGTTATGATACTGTCTGATTTTGTTGGATGAAGTCTTATCTCGAGCTAGTTTAGGATTCAAAAAAATTGCTCTAAGGATGCCTTGTTGATTTTGGAATTGTTTTCTCTGATAATTTGATTCGGATTTCGACTGCTAAGTTTGACAAAAGACTAAAAAGGGTACTCAAGACCGTTGATAAAATTTTCTTGAAAGGTCTGATTTGCTCTCTGTTTTGGGGGGTTTTTTAATATGCGCTAAGACAGAGACCCGATGCTCTAACAAATGTTCCGAATGTGCCACATAAGCTCCTCTATGCGCTAAGTTGCCTTTCCTACGCGCTAAATTAGATTGTTTGAAACTGACTTGGTTGGAAAAGTCACGCGCTAATATGTCTGGATTACGCGCTACCGTTTAAGCTAAAAGCGCTAAGGTATGTCTCTGATGCGCTGAGCTGATGTTTAAATGCGCTAGGTTGGTGCCAAAAAGCGCCATTGAAATTTTTACTAGTGTGATACTGGTTATGCACTAATATGATTGTTGAGAGTGTTATGCTTTGGTTGAAATACGCTATGGAATGGTTGACAAACGCTAGGAAGTTGCTCCTACGTGCTAAGCTGCCCTAATTTCTTTGCTTCTACCATTTTTGGATTTTTTAACACTTGTGTTTTGGATGGATGATTTTCTGAAAAATAAATTGCAAACACAACATGAAAGAGAACAAATTTTGCCTGTGCTAGACAAGTAGTGTATGTTCTGTGAGGATATGTTCAAATCCCTGATGTTTTCACTGGTTTAGATAACAAGTAAGACAAATCAAGTAGACTCTTTATTCAAGCATCATTAACAACATCATAGACAACTAGTCTCGATACTCCGTCAGCTCAAACAACCGTGTCACCCCCTAGAGGGCGCCCATTTTTTTGCCTTTTTTCCAGAAATTAACCCAAAGTGAATTGCTTCACAGTTGAGTAGTTATCTTAGGAGATATATGGTGAGTGATCTTGGGGGTGGATTCTTCCCCACCCTTGCACTATGATGTTGAAAATGTTTGGATACTGACTCAGCTCAAAGTTTCTAGTGCTAAGGTTCTTAATTAGGCTTTTGTTCGGTCTTCAGTGATAAACTCCCTAGAGAGGCTTCCCAACCTTTAGAACAAAAGCTTTATGTATCTTAAAGATACTAGGGGAAGACTAATCACTGAGTGAAACCGTTGAAGGGTACTTTCGTTAGCCTCCGCATTTGATTATAGTGGGTTGGAACACTTGGCGATAAAGTCGTTTCCCACTTAGGTCGTTCCCCTCTCACTGACCATTAATGGCGCTTTAAGAGCAACTCGAGAGGGCAGGTCTGCTAAAAGATTTAAATGCTTGAAGTAAAGAAAGCATAAGAGTGGTTTGGTTTTTTGGTCACCCAGTTACGGGGAGAGCATATACCTTCCACTTTCGAGACAAAGTAAACAAGTTCTTTTTAGCTTTCAAAGCAATGATTTGCTAACTTCTACTTGGAGATTTTGCTCCAAAAAGCATGGTGTTCCTTTTAACTCTTCATAGCAATTATTTTCTATCTAAGAAAGTGAAAATCCCAGTCAACAAAAGAAATCGTGATATTGGTCAACAAAAGTAAAGTCGATAAGTGAAAATATTCTTGCTTTTGCACAAAAACAAAGATGAGGTTTTTTTAATCCTTTGCAAAAATGAAAATGAGTTCTTTTGTTATGCACCAAGGGAAGATGAGGTTCTTTTTACCTTTTGCAAACTAAAAATTAAATTTGTTTGTTCTTTTTAAACCCAAATTGAATTGTTTTACTTAACTTGCCAAAATGAAAAGTTTGTTTTGTTGTTCTTTTTATCCTTCAATGAAATTCTTTTTAAAACCCAAATGAAGATGTGGCGAATTTTTAACCCCAAAAAAATGAGATTCTTTTCCAATTTTAAGAAAGGTGAATTATTTTTATCTAACTAAAAAAGAAGTTAGAAAGAATGAAAATTTCTATTTTAACTTAATCTAAACCTGCAAGAAAATGGTTAGTTACCTGCAAGAAGAAAGTTAGTGAAAACCAAAATCAAAGGTGGGCTTACACAAGCCTAAATTTTCTTCCCTTGGTTACAGTTTTTTTTTTTTGCTTTTTCCCTGTCAGAGTCATGTGCTATATTGCTACACATATGCGCTACAAGAAGTTATTGATGTGCTAATTAAAGGTCCCTAAGCGCTACACTTGTTACCAAATGCACTGCACTGTTGTTCCAATGTGCAGGTTAAAAACCAGAATGTTATGCGCTAACAAGAAGTCTATATGTGCTAGGTGATGGGTCTGATGCGCTAAACAATATACCGAAAGTGCTAACGAAAGGTTCCAAAATGCTAATGAAATGTTCCAATGCGCTAAAACAAATTTTTCGCATGCTTGCAATCTTGATCCTGCATGAAAAATGATATGATTAATGGGGTCGAGCCCCACAGTGGGTGCCAAAAATATGTGCAGGAAATGACAACGACATAAACATGAAAGTCAGTTTCAAAGTGTCCACACACCAATGAGATTCTTGGTGCAAGTTATAGGAGCCATATTGAATAGCTCAACTTCCCAAGGGGTGTCTCATTGGTCTCTATCTCACACGATCCTTGAAGTCAATGTCTTTGCTCTTAGATCACTGAGCAAAGTGACTTAGGAATGACAACTCCAAGAATGAGTGATGTTTATTTATAAGCATGAATGCATTCCTAGATATATATGCTATTGAAACTATAATGATTAATCTAGCATAAAGACGATGATAAGATTAGCTAATTATTCTAGCAATGATATACTAGTCTAACATGGATATGCTATGATATTAAAATGCTTCTAAATGCTTAGTGTGACTTAACAAAGAGAGGCTTGATGATTAGCAAAATGACTATAATTTTGATACACAAATATTTTTATATCAAAACAAAAGAATGAGAGCTCTATTTATAGGGAAAATAGGGCAATGGATGGTCAAGATTGGATAATCTTAACAAGGATCAGAATTGAAAGTTAATCAATCCATGCTCACAATTCTCACTGATGAAATGGTGACAATTGTCAATAAGAGGTTGCTTGAGAGGAGATGAAAGAAGCATTAAATGCTCGAGAAGACATGAAGGTTACCTTAGGAGGTAAGGGTTAAGGTTAGACTAGGGTTAAGGGTTAAGGTTAGACTAGGGTTATCCATTGGATAAAGATTTTCTCCAAGGGATAAACTCTTGTGCAAGGGTTTAAGGGATAACCAAGGTTAAAGTCATGAATGCTTGATGAGACCCTTGGGTTAGATGAGGGTTGAGTTAGAGAGAAAGTCTCTAATCATGTAAGAAGGTTGAGCTAACCGTTAATGGTTATGTAAGAGCCTTAAATGGTTTAGAAGACTTTGAGGGTTAACTTGTTGAGGACATAAAGCCTTTAATGGTTTTCAAAGACTTTGGAGGCTTTGAGAAGTGACTTCTCTTTGCTTAAGAATGTGACAATAATTAGGAGATGGATTAGGCTAAATTGGAAGTGATTTAGAAGAATCTAGAAGAGATTAAAGAGGTAAGTGGGAGATGTAGGAGAATGAAAGTGGAGGGAAAAGGAATTTAATTAAAATAAAATTACTTTATTTCAATCAAATAGATGCAAATTGCATAAATACAAGTGGGGGATTTAAATAAATAAATTAGATTTATTTATTTGCAAGGATCAATTTAATTAAATGTAAATTTAATTAAAAGGGGAGGAAGGGAAATTAATTTAATTAAGTGATTTATTTAATTAAAGGTTAGAAAAGGATCAGGTGAACTTAATTAAATAAATTGACTAACTCATTTAATCAAGTAGATGAATGCGGAGAAATTAATTAAATAGAATTTAATTAACAAGGGGGATGAGGTTTAAAATGAATATTAAATGTTCACTTAGGAAAGTGGTCAGATTTATACATCTACAGAAAGCATGAAATCTAACTCTAAATCCTAAACTACGAAAACAAGCAACACGAAAAATGAGAAAACAAGGACAAGGAAATGAAAGACCAACCTGGAAGAGGAAGGACTGAGGAAACACGAACAAGCAACGACAGGATGACAACAATGACCAACGAGAAGACACACAATGTGAAAACACACAACGATACGAAAACATCTTCGGGGTTCCCGAGATTCCAAAGGTCAAAAGGAGAATGACCTCATAACTTTTGGAGGTTCGAAACTCCAAAGAAGGAACAAACAAAATGAAGAGAGAACCTAGGATTCCGGGATCCTGGGGCTCCAAGAAGCAAACATAGGACTTCGGGACTCTGGGGTTTTGAAGTTCCAAAATCAAAGAGAAACCAATGAAGGGAGACTTCAGGATTCCAGAATTTCAAAGTCCCGAAGCATCGACACAAAAAACAATGAAGACTTCGGTGTTTCGGTGTTTCAAGATTTTGAAACTCCGAAGTCAAACAAAGCAAAAGAAACAAAAGGAATAAAATGCACTTCGGGATCCCGGGAACACGGGGTTCTAAAGTGCGAAAGAAAAAAAAAATCAGGACGAAGACAAAGCGAAGAAGAAGGGGGGCCCCAGCTCAGGAAGAGAAAAGTTGGGGTGTGTTATGCAAGGCATAACAAGTTCTTACTGTAGACACCTAAAACTTGCACATCTAATTAAATGATTTTTATTTATTTAATTATTTCTTATTCACCTATTAATTAAACTTATTTTGACCCTCTTTGAAGTAGCGTGTGACCACATGTTGATTTAAAGAAAATCACTTGATGTGTCTGCAAAACTTTTGATTTTGATGTCGTTGCCAATTTTTTTGATATGATGCCCCAGATATGGATACTGATATGACATCAATATGATAATGATGCCCCCTTGGGAGATCGGTTGTGCATTAAAGGCATGAATGATCTCTCGAAAGAAGAAGAATATTATATGAAAGATAGAAGAGTGGATAGTTGATGACATGTGTGTGTTTGATTGGATTGATAAGATTGATTGGATTGATGAGGTTGGGATCAAGTCTGGTTTCAGGAATGACATCTCCTGTATAAGACAAAGATGATCAAAACGTCTAGTTTTAGGAATGATATATCCTGTAGACATGATCAAAACGTCTGGTTTCAAGAAAGATACATCATGTATAAGACATGTTGATGTTGATAGATTTTGAGTGATGGACTGATTGACAAGACATGTGATTAGTTTGATTGTAGACGTTGAGAGTTTTCCTGTTGTTGATTTGATTCAATGGATGGTATATGCATTTTTATGCTTTGATTTTTCAATTTTTATTTGAGTTTTTGGACATTTTCTTATTTTTAGTGTTTTTTGGATTAGAAGCAAGATGTATTTGTTTGCCCCAATGTCTAGCAAGGCAAGAAATGCATTAATGAATTGTTGAGTTGAAGATGGATGGGTGAAAGATGGATGCATCTTATGATGGAACATGAAGGGACATGTCGAAAGCTTTTTGAAATCATGTTTTTGTCCTTAGTTTTGATCAAGATCAAGGATGGAAAAGGGGATATAGATGGAGATAGGATATGGATAGGAGAAACAAAATCGTAGAGAAATAATGGATGATTGAAGCAATTAATAGATAGGATAAGGGATATGGACTAGAGGGTATGGATAAGGTGAAGCAAGATCATAGATAGGGATGAATTTAGACAAGGTAATGGATAAAGGATAATGGGAGATATGGTATGAAGAAATAGAGTGGATGAACTTTACCCCCAAGTACAGAGGTTTCTATTTACAAAAAGGGCAATATGTGAGATTGTCACAACATCTAGCACCACCTGAATAAATGTTCCTAAATATTTCAAAGATAGAGACCCAACCTACACTTATAACCTCTAGAAAATTCAACCGAACATATCTAGCAATTAGGAAGCAGACTCAAAAGGGAAGAAGAATCCCAAATTGGATCAAGTTACTTAGCCTTTGATTACCCATGTGTGTGCAAGTGGGTTCGTTTCGGCTCATATGATCATTGTAATCTTCATAATCCAATGTGGCTAGCTACACGAGTTACCCTAACTTCAAAAGCATCTTGGATAGAGCCTCGCTACCAGCAAGCATCCATAGCTCTGAAGAGGTTATCGTTGTAATATCACAAATATTTGTTTATTGCTAGCCAGACATCCATAGCCCCGACGGAGTTACTCACATGTTCCTATAGCCAAGCCTTTTGATATTGTATTTCATTGCATTTTTCTTTTTTCTTTTCTTGATATTTCTTTTCTCGCTCATGCTTTTGATCTTTTGATATTGCCTTTTTCTCTTCTTGTTTTGCTTGCATTGGCTTATAAGCGATGAAACTTGTTGGTTCCCAAATCAATAGATCCTAAATCCTAGAGAAATAGCCACTGACTCATAAACAGATCTAGGATTGGGTTTGGCCAACGAACAAGATTCGGGACAAAGGCTGCAATCTTCTACTCTTCAGGCTCCGCAAGACCTAGGTGGGTATTCCTATAGCAATGTTACACAACATTTTGGTTTTATATAAACAAACATTGCATTGTATAGCATATGCTTCCAATGAAAATATACCAAGGAAAGTATGATGAACTACAAATTTTGGTCTGAACCTTAGCTTGTATCACTTTGCTTGCATTGAAAGTTGGCTCTAGTCTATTCCACTCCTAATGCAAAAAATTTGAAAACTGAAATATAAAAGGTGAAATAAGAATGTGAGAATGATCCTGAAACTTAGAAAATATGACCAGTGCATGTTCAAAGGGAATACAAAGTCAAACAACGGGCCTAAATACTAACAATATCATGGTGTAGACACATAAATTTATCCACTAAATTAAATGAATATTTAGTATTTATTTGATTATTTAACCATCAGTCAACAATTAGTTAAATTGATATTTAAATAATTCATCTTGAACCTCTTCTTCTATTAATTAAATAAATTATTCAATTTATTTAAATTAATTCATTAAAGCATACTCTAACAATTAAATAAATAAATAAAGCATATTTGTTTAATTTAACCCCTTTCCTCATTTAAATAAATAAATAAATATTTATTTAAATCTCTAAACTCCCCCCCCCCCCCCCAACTTGCATTCTCCTACAAATGAAAGTTGCACAATTTTAGTTGAAATAAATGAATTTTATTTTAATTAAAATCCTATTTTATCTCACCCACGAAACCCACTTGCATCCTAAACCCCTTCTAGATTCTTCTGATCCATTCCAAATTAGCCTAATCCCCCTCCCTAATTATTGTCACATTCCTAAGCAAAGAGAAGCCACTTCTCAAAGCCTCCAAAGTCTTTGAAATGCATTAAAGGCTTTTTATCCTTCAACAAGTTAACCCCCAAAGTCTTCCAAACCATTTATGGCTCTTACATAACCATTAATGGTTAAAATCAACTCACCCACATGGTTAGAGGCTTTTCCTCTAAATCAACCCTCATTTAACTCATGGGTCTCTTCAAGTATTCATTGCCTTGACCATGGTTATCCCTATTAACTCTTGCACAAGAAATTATCCATTGGATAAAGACATTATTCATTGGATAAAAGCTTTATTCACTAGCTCAAGCCTAACCAAGCCCTCCCAAGGTAACCTTCATGTCAGCTCAAGCATTTAATGCTTATTCCCTCTCCTCTCAAGCCATCTCATGTTGACACTTGTCATCATGGGATTGAGTTGAAAGCCATCACATGGATCATAAACCCATCAATCCTGGCCCTTGTTAAGATTACCCAATCTTGACCATCCATTGCCCTATTTCTCCTATAAATAGAGCTCTCATTCTTCATTTTCAGGATTAGAAGTCTTTGTGCATCAAACTTATAATCATTTTAAAGAGAGCATTTAGAAGCATTTGCATTGTTATTATACTAATATTTATATAGACTAATTAGGTGCTTTCTCATAGTAAATCATTCACACTTGCATAAGCAGTTGTTTCCATTTTCACAACCATCTTGAATCTTCATATGCCATCCATGAATAGTGCAAAAAGCTGAGAATTGCACTCATGTGGGACTTGGAGAGGAGAGGAACATGGGAGGAACATCTATGAGCATTTTGGGGAGTATCTTGGGGGGTTTTCTTTCCCTTTTTCGTTTATGTATGCTTCTTATTGTGTGTTTTATATCTCTCTTGATGTGCATGTTAAGGTTTTTAGGTTCATTCATCTTTGGTTTTGGTTGTGACTAATCTGCTAATGTTTGAACTGTGTCTTTTGTGCCTTGTGCGCCTTTTGACGTGCATCACATAGTATCAACATTAAGCTCCAATACTAAACATTCAAGACTTGCTTAAAATGCTCAAATTGAGAATGCATCCACAACTTCCTCACAATATCACTTACACAAATGCTACAGTATTCAAGATAGAATTTAATTCATTTTACTTGAAATGAAACCTATCAAGGAATACACAGTCTCTATCAGAGAAGACAAGTTGAACATGTCATTAACATAACAACTCATACAACACAATACAAGAGATATGAGCAAGAAAAATTAATGTTCTCTATATTGATTTTCAGAATAAAATTGATACATTCATGATAGATTGCTATGCTCACTAAACGTGCATAAGACCAACTGTCATTATATTGCCTCACAACTTTCCTAGTACATACCAACCAAAACTTCAGAATCCTTCTTCTTGGCCCTGAATTCCCTTTTATAAGACAAGGGAGCAAAACAAGCTTCATGCCAAGAAGACACTTGTCACAATTTGATTGCATTACAATTTGCCCTAAGGCCTTTTGTCCTTATCACTATACGTACAATCTTCTTTGTTGCATTAAATGCAAGGGGCAGGGCTGCAAGGGTGTCATCATGGGAGCTTTGGATTGCAGGCCTACAAAAACTACCTTTTCATTGGTACTTTAACGTCTACTCCTGTCAGGATTTGAAGTACATCTTGGAGTCTGGTAGCAGGTAACCTGGAGAATGGTCTTTGGTGATTGAGTACT
The DNA here is from genome assembly GCF_030272615.1 of Cryptomeria japonica. Lineage (NCBI taxonomy): Eukaryota > Viridiplantae > Streptophyta > Pinopsida > Cupressales > Cupressaceae > Cryptomeria > Cryptomeria japonica. The sequence goes on from NC_081414.1 coordinate 662,495,469, forward strand.
TCTATCAATCCACCTCAAAATTAGCAACCTGCACAAAATTTATAGTAAAAAAATAGAAGGATTAAGACTAATCCTCTCCCTCAAGTTGCTCTTCTTTCAAGGAGCAGTACTTTCTATGCAATGCTTCTATCTCATCCATTGGCCAAGAAAAAACCCTCAAACCCTACAACTTATTTATTGATTCCCTTGTTTTGTGGGTTGGCACAGTTGCGACCTCCAAAGTAAATCTATGGTACATCAAATCAACCTTCATGATCTTATCAATGATATTATATTATGATTCACTTTGAGCTGTATCAGCAGCCAAGGAAGTCAAAACTGCATTTATGGCATCTTGGAAGCCTTGCTTCCACTCTTCTAGGCCTTTGATTTGTCCTTCGTCTGCCAAAATTGTGGGGATATCCCACCTTTTCAATCCCCGGAAAGAATCAATCATTTTAACTAATGCCTTCTTTTCATCCTCAACATTAGGCAATTCTTTAATCAATAAATTGTAATTCTTCCAAGTCACCCCTACAAATTGGGGTGGAGAGGCTACATTTTTTACCGCTAGCACGACCTCTTTTAAATTCTGACCCTTTGGCATCCAGGTGGTCCTAATAGGCTGAAAGAATGAAATAATTTCATCTAGGTGACTAAGGAGCTGTGAAGTCAAAGAATATGAGGTGTGCACCTCGCTAAATTTTTCAATAATTTTACTCGACACTTGCAAAATTGTAGACTTCCTGATTTCAAAATAATTATTCTCAACTTCATCTTTGAACCTTTGTAATTCTTTATTCATCCTTTCTAACTCTTCAAGTCTATTTCCTCTTGGAGAATTTGTTGTTATTTTCTTTATTTTCTCCTTTAATGCAATGTTTTCAATGAATAACTTATTATAATTTGCATTAAGAGCCACGTGCATGTCCTTCAACATTACATGTTTTTGCTCAAGATCTTCTACTAATAGCTGAGCAAATTGGACTACATGTGACGTGATAGCTACAACCTCAGATGCAGTAGTGTCTTCAAGTGTCCTCACCACTGCATCTCATGTCTTTTGTTGTCCACCCTGCAAAACTATGGGCTTTTGAACATTTGGGGATTTATATCATAGAGAAAAAGCCTTTAGGCTTATGCTTACCCTTGACCCATGCTCTCCAAACTCTTTGGTAAAATTGGGGTCCTTTTGCCGCATCTAACAAAAAGATTTTCTCAAAATCCCAGTCGGGAACAAGAAGCATGCCACTATTCTGAATCATCTCCCTGCCTTCTTCGGGGGTGCATCTGAAACTGTTCGTATCAAAATTCCTAATTTCTTCATCAAATAAATTCTTTAACTTTTCTCTAAGCCAAAAGGATTTGAACTCGGGAGAGTTCACAAAATTGTCATCTACCATGAAGTTCTTTGAAGCAATAATTCTTTCATCATCTGTTTCCTCTACAGGAATTGTGCTAGGGATGATGGTCCTATCCAAATCATTGAGGATCTCAGTAGCTTCATCTACATGGAATGTTTCCTGCGGGGGAGAGGGTGGTGACACATTTGTATCAAAATCCTCTTGAATATCTACAAATTTAGAAATTTTTTCTTTTCCCTTTTCAATCTTTTTGACTTGTTCAACAACTTGCCTAGAGGTTTAAGGAGACAGTTCTTCAACTGTTACTGTATTCCCCTTCACCTTGTACACTACAGGGAATGGGTCAATTGGCCTTTCTTCAAATTTAGCCCCTTTATCCTTGACATCCCTTCTCTCCATTTCCATATTTATTATGTCATCTGCCTTTCGCATCATGAAAGACATCTTAGCAAAATCATTTTGAAAATCTTTGTAAAAACCTTCAAAATTGGGATCTTCCCGCTTCCTTTCCCTCTCAAGATTCTTCATGAGCTCCCATTTCTTCTTATTCTGATATACCTCAATGGGGAAATAATTTCTAATTATATACTCTCTTTCATCAAAGGAATGAAAATAACCCTTCTCCTTTAGCTTATGTATCCTAAGATCATTTATACCAAGCCTGGGCAACCCTTAATATGTATTTCTTTACCAAAAAGTCTTGTACCTTCTCCAAGGTATCACAACCTATAGTAAATTATCCAAAAACAATCACCCTAGGGAGGAGCCTCCCCTTCTTATCTGTTTTAATTTGCTCCCTCTCCATCCACATTATTTGCCAGATTAATTCAAGGAATGCTAGCCTAGGAGAGACAAAAAGTGGCAAAACATGGGGTGCTTGCTCACACCCGTAGACCCTGATGATAGTGTAGTTGCCATACAAGAAGAAATATCCAAAATTATGGACGAATGCCCCCTCTAGATATATCATCCCTTCAGCCCTACAACTTTTATCCTCAAAATTTTAATGATATTCTTGGGTAGCCTTGGTAACTTAACCCCAAGCCTTGATAATACTTTCCTAACAAAATGATCAAAGAAAACACAGTAATTACCAAACTTGGACCCTTTATCCCACACCTGAGTCCACCTTGTTGGTATTACAGTAAGAAAGATTGTTGATATTCAATAAGGATATTGGGAAGGTTGTTGAAGATTATTGATATAACCGAAGAAGGATGATAACTATCTTTATAACATTATTATGTCATTGATGTCAAGAAATTGATTATCTGATTCAGTATGATGTTGCCATATCTTAAGAAGATTGATTAGAAGAGAATTAAGATGTCGGTAAAAGACACAGAAAGAATGTGATGAATAAAGGGAGGAATAAGTTATTCAATGGGCAACTATTACTGAGTTAGACAATGATGAGATCATGATGTTTAGATTATTTTGATATCCTACATATGTTGTTGATTGTAAGGTCAATACTATACTATGCAACCGAGCAAAGAACCTGGTCAGTAAACCCTAAGGAACCTAGTCGGTAAACCCTAAGGTTATCAATATCGGTTAATGAAGGCGAAATGTCTACTGAGTAAAGTTTAGTATTTACCGAGTTGCAACTGAGTTATGACAGTGCGCATTGGATGGATAAAAGCACTATTTAATGAAGGACAATGATTAGCTGGAAATGTATAAATGATTGTATGTCGTGCATGAAGTTTGTTAAAGATCTATGGCAAAGGAAAATCGGCAAGAAGATCTACAACACAGATTGAACCGCAATAACCTTGTGAAAGTTCCAAGAAGGGAATGCAAGTCTCGAGGTAAGGTAAAACATTTTCATATCAGAAGGATACATTGAACCTGGTCAAGTTTGAAGATCTGATGGCTAAGATTGATCATGGGAAATGTGATCAAGGAGATTCAGCAGTTAGCAATTGTTTATAAATAAGGAATCAATGTATGTGGGCAAGTGTATGCACAGGGATGCTGCATAGTGATTACCGAGCACAACAGCTTGAAGACCTGTTTGAATAATAGAGTAGAGAGCCCAGCAGAGGGACAAGATAAGTCCTATGACTAGATTGTTTTGAGCAAATAAGAATCTGCTTTAGCATTTTAGATGTGAAGTTGTAGATAGATTTTTATTACTGTAATTTTGTAAGTGACAGAAAATCTCTTAACCGAGTGGACTTAACAGTCTTATATGTAAACCCTCTAGCAAGGTAACATTCTAAACGAGTGTTTGAAATCCTTTGACAAGGTCACTTCTAACAAAGTGAAGATCCCAACAGATCTGAGGGAAATCCCTTAACCAGGTCACATCTAGCAATGTGTTTGTAATCTTTAACAGGATTTGCTTTTAACTGAGCATACTCTAGAAGAGTATATTTCTTAGTGGGTCCGAAATCCCACAGTGGTTTTTCCCAATTTGGGTTTCCACGTTAAATCTAGTGTTATGAGTGTTATTATGATTATGTGTTCATAAGTTTGCACGTTTAACAGTTTTTTGGTTAAGTTGCTGAAGTATAAGTTACCGAGGTTGAATCTGTTGATTTTATGGAAGTTTAAGTTTGTATGATTCACCCCCCCCCTCTCATCTTGTTAGCTATTGGCATCTGTACTTTACATTAAGTATCGGAACTAACAATTGATATCAGAGCTTTGGACTTTGGAAGAAAAAGTTTAAAGGTACTTGAGGCAAAGATCCGAAGATGTATAAAAGGGATGCACCGAAGTTGAACAAGTCAAGTTTCTCCACGTGGCAGAAAAGGATGAAGCTACATTTACCAGGAATTGGAGAATATGCAACATATTATCTGGAGAATGATTACATTGCACCGAGCACCAACCCTATGACCTTGGAAGAGATTAAGGCAAAGCAAGAACATATTCAAGCTATGATTGAAATAACATCAGCATTGACCGACTCAAAGTTTAATGATCTAGAAGGCTGTAATGATGCAAAAGCAATGTGGACTAAGCTCATATCTGTGCATGGAGGTGATGAACATGTTCAAAGAGAAAAAGTAGATAGTCTAAGAGGACAACTTGAATCCATGAGGATGAATGAAGATGAGAACATAACCCAATACAATACAAGACTAAAGGAGATTGTCAATCAAATTAAAGGAGCAGGTGGAACTATTGAAGAAAAGGATATAACAAGTAAGTTGTTGAGAACCCTTCTACCAGCTTATGCTATTCGAGTCTCTGCAATCAATTAATTGAGGTTTGTACCTAATATGCCAGTTTATTTGGATGCTACTATTGGTAAGCTACATGCATTTGAGTTAAGTAATTTTGATAATAGTGGGTCTTCGGTAAATAAAGTAGAATCTACATTCAGTTCTTTTCATATTGGTGAATCTGATGATTACAATGATAGAATGAGTAAGTACTCTGAAGGGGATCACAGTGGAGCAAGTGAAAGATTTCACATGAACATGGAAAAAGTGCACAAACTGTATGAGGAAATCAAGAAGCAAGAAGAATTTGAAGCATTATTAGCCAGAAGGTTACCGAGAGGAAAAGGTAAGTATAAAGGAAAGCTACCTTTAAAATGTTTCAACTGTGATAAAATAGGACATATGGCTTCTAACTGCCCTGACAAAGAATCTAGTGAAAAGAGAGAATACCAAGATAACAGGCAGAAAGATAACCAATACAGAGGACACCGAGACTTTAGAAGGAGAGATAGAAAGACATGTCTAGTAGCAGATGAGGAATCCAAGGATGACAAATCTGATGAAACTGATACCGAGGAAGTTGTTTATGTGGCTATTAAAGATGGATCTGATGAAGAAAGGTATGAAGAAAAAGCCCTAATATCTCACATAAATAATAATGATTCTTGGATCATAGACTGTGGATGCTCACATCATATGACAAGTGATAAACACGAGTTTGTTAAATTAGAAGACTATGATGGAGCCTATGTAAGATTTGGTAATGATGCACCATGTCCGGTAAAAGGTAAAGGATCTATAACACTTCTTGACAATGCTAAATGTGATGATGTATACTAGGTTGAAGGTTTGAAATACAATTTGTTGAGTGTAGCACAGCTAAACAATACAGGATACCGAATAGAATTTCAGAAAGGAATTGTCAAAGTTCATGATAAGCATGGAAAGTTAGCTGCTACCGAGACACAAACAAAAGGTCATGCATTTCATCTTGACTCAACTCGGAACAAGTGTCTTTATGCAAAGATAGATGATACCTGGTTATGGCATAAAAGGTTTTCTCATGTAAATTTTAATAATCTGATCAAAATAAGTAAGAAGCACCGAGTAAGAGGTCTACCGAGTCTTGAAAAACCTAAGAATGCTATGTGCCGAGGATTCTAGATGGATAAGATGACAAGATCAAGCTTTACAAGTAAGTCCTACACTTCTAAAGGAATTTTAGATCTAGTACACACCAATCTTTGTGGTCCTATGAAAGTTCAAAGTTATTATGGTGATAAATATTTCATATTATTTGTGGATGATTATTCAAGGATGATGTCAGTCGTGTTTTTAAAAGAAAAATCTGAAGGTTTTCAAATGTTCAAATGGTACAAGACAAGAGTTGAAAATGAAACAAGAAGACAACTGAAATGTCTTAGATCTGATAGAGGAGGAAAATTCACTTCTGATGAATTTAACTTATACTGCAATGATCATGGTATAAAGAGGCAAGTATCTGCACCAAGAACACCTTAGCAAAATGGGATAGCCGAGAGAAGAAACATATCAATTGTGAATTGTGCAAGAACCCTGATGATAGAAAAGAGGGTACCTCAAACATTTTGGAGAGAAGCAATCAACACTACAGTTTACACCCTGAACCAAGTTCAACTAAAGAAAGGAACTATGAAGACACCATATGAGATCTGGTATGGCAAGAAACCTAATGTAAGTTACTTTAAAATCTTTGGAAGTAGATGCTATGTTCACAAAGATGACAGAAATGGAAAGTTTGATCAGAAAAGTGAAGAAGGAACATTTATTGGTTATTATTCTAGAAGTAAAGCATTTAAATGTCTGATCAAATCATCTAACAAAATAGTGGAAAGTACAAATGTGAAAATTGATGAATTTGTAGAAAGAAATGATGAAGGAAATTCCAAAGAACTAGAAGATTATGAAGAATTTGTTTATGTTCAACCGAGAAAGCTGTTGAAGAAAACGAAGATAATGTCGAGTTACCGAGTGATGAAGAAGATCATATAGAACCTATCGAGCCTATATTAGCCAAATATGTTAGAAGACATCATGCATCAAGTCAGATTCTAGGAGATAAAGATGATCCATTGATGACAAGAAACAAACTGAGACAGAACACATGTCTGATTTCTGAATTTGAACTGAGAATCGTGAAAGAGGCATTTAACAATGAAGATTGGGTAAATGCTATGACAGAAGAAATTGATCAAATCAAGAAGAATGACACATGGACACTAATCCCAAGACCAAAGGACAAAAATGTAATCGGTACTAAGTGGATTTTCAGAAACAAGCTAAATGAAAAAGGTGAGGTCATTCGCAACAAAGCAAGACTAGTTTGCAAAGGTTATGCTCAAGAAGAAGGAATATATTATGTTGAGACTTTTGCACCTATGGCTAGACTTGAGGGAGTAAGAACATTGTTGGCATATGCTGCTTTCAAAAATTTCAAGGTATATCAAATGGATGTTAAATCTGCATTTTTGAATGGTATACTAGAAGAAGAAGTTTTCATTGAACAACCTGAAGGATTTGTTGAAGACAGGAGTAAAGATCAGGTATGCAAACCGAACAAAGCCTTGTATGGTCTGAAACAAGCACCTAGAGCATGGTATGAAAGATTGCATTCTTATTTAATCAAGATTAGTTTTATAAGGACAAGTGAAAACATCAATATGTACATGAAGAAAGATGAGGACAATGGAATATTGATCTCAGCCATATTTGTCGATGAAATTATATTTTGTGGTAATGACTCCTTATGCAAGAACTTTGGAAATGAAATGTGCAAAGAATTTGAGATGTCACTAATCGGTGAGATAAAGTATTTTATAGGTTTACAGATATTGGAAATGAAAGATGAGATTTTCATTACTCAATCCAAGTACATAAAGGAAATCTTGAAGAAATTTGGAATGGAGGATTCTAAACCAGTAAGTACTCCTATGACTACTAACTGTAAATTATCAAAGAATGATGAATCTGCATATGTTGATGAGACACTTTACCGATCTATGGTTGGAAAATTACAATATGTTGTGCATAGTAGATCGGATTAGCACATGCAGTAGGTATTGTAGCAAGATTCTCTGCAGATCCCAAGGAAACCCATATGACAGCAATCAAAATAATTTTCAGGTACCTGAGAGGCACTGAAGATTATGGCTTAGTATATGAAAAGAGGAATAATTTTGATTTAAAAGTTTATACTGATGTTGATTGGGCAGGCAACATAGATGACAGGAAAAACACAAGTGGTGGAGCTTTCTTTTTGGGAGAAAGACTAGTAAGTTGGCTTAGCAAGAAACAAGGATGTATTTCTCAGTCTACAACGGAAGCTGAATGTGTTGCTGCAACATTGAATTGTACCAATATAGCATGGATCAAACAACTGTTGGAAGGTATAAATGAGAAAGTTACCGAGCCAGTAACTATATTCTGTGATAATACTAGTGCCATTAACATTTCAAAGAATCCAGTAATGCACTCTAAGACAAAGCATATATCTATAAAGTATCACTATCTCAGAGAAGAAGTTCGAGAGAAGAAAGTTGTGCTGGAATATATCAGTTCAAAGGAGCAATTAGCAGACATCTTCACAAAGCCACTGCCAAGGGACACTTTTGAGTATCTCAGAAGCAAGTTAGGGGTCCTACCCCTATCTTCTACTCACTGACTGAGTTCAGTGAAAGCATCAATTCGATGAATCTACAGAATATTATGTGTGGATTGATGCTGATTTACCCACTTTAGAAGGTTTTCTAAAGGTGTGTAGGAAAAAGTATATAGAGACAAGTTGATCTGACTGAGACTGAGATGTTACACAACAAGGCAAATCACTTCACAAAGGAAGAAATCATGATTTAGTTCTTTTACTTTTTGGCATTGTTGTCAAAGGGGGAGAGGACTAAATGGTTGACTGCATGGTAAAGCCCTGAATGATGGAAATAACAGAAGACTAATGACAGGGGGAGTAGATTGCAAAAATGGAGAAGACTAAATGCAAGTCAACAGCTCAGAAGCCTAATGAAAAATGGAGAAGACTTCAGAAAACAACAGATCAAGGATAACAGGAGAAGTCTAACGACAATTTGGATCTGAATCAATTTGAATATCTTGTTGGTATTACCATTTAATTGTTGGTTTTGCCATCAATGCCAAATGGGGAGATTGTTGGCATTACAGTAAGAAAGATTGTTGATATTCAATAAGGATATTGAGAAGGTTGTTGAAGATTATTGATATAACTGAAGAAGGATGATAACTATCTTTATAACATTATTTTGTCATTGATGTCAAGACATTGATTATCTGATTTAGTATGATGTTGCCATATCTTGAGAAGATTGATTAGAAGAGAATTAAGATGTCGGTAAAAGACACAGAAAGAATGTGATGAATAAAGGGAGGAATAAGTTATTCAATGGGCAACTATTACCGAGTTAGATAATGATGAGATCATGATGTTTAGATTGTTTTGATATCCTACATATGTTGTTGATTGTAAGGTTAATGCTATACTATGCAATCGAGCAAAGAACCTAGTCGGTAAACCCTAAGGAACCTAGTCGGTAAACCCTGAGGTTATCAATATTGGTTAATGAAGGCGAAATGTCTACCAAGTAAAGTTTAGTATTTACCGAGTTGCAACTGAGTTATGACAGTGCGCATTGGATGGATAAAAGCATTATTTAATGAAGGACAATGATTAGCTGGAAATGTGTAAATGATTGGTATGATGTGCATGAAGTTTGTTAAGGATCTATGGCAAAGGAAAATCAGCAAGAAGATCTACAACACAGATTGAACCACAATAACCTTGTGAAAGTTCCAAGAAGGGAATGCAAGTCCTGAGGTAAGGTAAAACATTTTCAGATCAGATTGATACATTGGACCTGGTCAAGTTTGAAGGTCTGATGGCTAAGATTGATCATGGGAAATGTGATCAAGGAGATTCAGCGGTTAGCAATTGTTTATAAATAAGGAATTGTTAATAAACAATGTATGCGGGCAAGTGTATGCACAGGGATGCTACATAGTGATTACCGAGCACAAAAGCTTGAAGACCTGTTTGAATAACAGAGTAGAGAGCCTAGCAGAGGGACAAGATAAGTCCTATGACTAGATTGTTTTGAGCAAATAAGAATCTTCTTTAGCATTTTATATGTGAAGTTGTAGATAGATTTTTATTACTGTTATTTTGTAAGTGACGGAAAATCTCTTAACCGAGTGGACTTAACAGTCTTATATGTAAACCCTCTAGCAAGGTAACATTCTAAATGAGTGTTTGAGATCCTTTGACAAGGTCACTTCTAACAAAGTGAAGATCCTAACAGATCTGAGGGAAATCCCTTAACCGGGTCACATCTAGCAATGTGTTTGTAATCTTTAACAGGATTTTCTTTTAACCCAGCATACTCTAGAAGAGTATATTTCTTAGTGGGTCCGAAATCTCACGGTGGTTTTTCCCTATTTGGGGTTTCACGTTAAATCTGGTGTTATGAGTGTTATTATGATTATGTGTTCATAAGTTTGCATGTTTAGCAATTTTTTGGTTAAGTTGTTGAAGTATAAGTTACCGAGGTTGAATCTGTTGATTTTATGGAAGTTTAAGTTTGTATGATTCACCCCCCCCTCTCATCTTGTTAGCTATTGGCATCTGTACTTTACATTAAGTATCAGAATTGACACACCTCTGTACTGGCCACGGAAGACCTGTGCGTGGGTCATTTGTCTTTATCATTAATTATGGATCCCAGTAAGCCATGTTTTGATAAAGAATCAAATGGCACAATAAAGAATAATGTTTAAAATCCAGCTTCTCAACTTTATTTCATGCTCCCATTAAACCCTTATGAAGCTTGTCATGAATAATAGTTGCAAAATCATATAGCTCGTTTATTGAGGGGCGTTGGATATTGATGGCAATCATCATGAAATCTATGGGCATTAGAGTAAGCCCACAATCCACACCAAGGACCTGTCCTGATGCATAGTAGGTCTTAACAAAATAGGGGTTCAAAACATTCTAATCTGAAAGGCTCCTTTTTAGATGGCAGGACATAATTCTGTGGATTTTTTAAAAGTTTCCTCATGAAATGAGGGACAAGGTCCTTTTTATACCTCTTTTTCTTATATTGATAATCCCTTTGCAAATTGCCTCTGTTGATGCCCTTGACAACAGACCCATCCAGACCAAAACATTCGATAATGGCCCTATGTGATATGTTCGATAGGACATAGCTCTCTGCAGTTCTTACAGTCCGGCTTGGGGAATCATAAGCATTGGCCAACTCTCTTATCAACATAGACTTGACAAAATTTTTTGGCACTACTAACTTTCCCAAATTCAGTATCCAAAGATTGGACACTAGGACAGGCTTGTCTCTATTGGCATGAAAGGAATAAAATATATCCCACCCCCTTTCCTTTGTGAATGCATCTCTACACCCTACCTCCTTATCATTGAAGGCAATTCTAATGCTATCATTCATGGAGGACCCCTCAAAAAATTCTAACAGGTCCTGATGAAGGCTTTTTGTTTGTTTGGTTGGCCTCTTTGCAGCTTCTTCTAATTTATGTTCAACTTCATGTCGCAATTCTTCTGCAATCATTGCAGGTGCAAGAGGGGTAGTAGGCACTATTGTTGGTTGCTCTACCTAGGATGATGATTCTCCTTTAGATGTTTGTCTAGGCCGCCTTGCAACTTTGGGAGTTGGATTTTTTGCAGGAGCAGTTTCTTTAGTTTGCTCTTGAGGGTTTTCTTTCTGTGGAGTTTTCTCTTGAGGAATTGGGGCTTCCTCGATAGGAAGATTGGTCGCAATAGGGGCATTTTTTGCAAGAGGAGGGGTTTCAATGGTGGGTGCTTCAATGAAGGCTTTTTGGGCAACTCTACTCCTCTTCTGCATTGGTTTCCTAGCTTTAGGAGGGGGGACAGGTTCATCTGAATACTCACTATCTGAAATAATAGTGACAGTCTTTTGAATTGTCTTTCTTTTCTTCTTTGTGGTCTTTTCCTTTGGAGGGGAGCTTGCTTCGGCCTCCTCGAACATTTGCGAGACAGTTTGAGGGTTCAACTCTGCAGCGAGAGCACTCTCAATTGCTGGTGTGGGTAGAATTACATCAATGGGGACAACGTGAGTAATTTCTGGCATTGCAGAACTAGCACCAGTCTTAGGGACACTTTCAGCAATGGGAATAGCAGAATCCTTAGTAGGGGAATCCATTTTAACGATTAAAGCAAAGGAGACCTTGGAAAATTAGATGTAGACGCAGACCCTACAGACTTTAGGGCACAAACATAGAGCTTCGTGTATTCATAACTATGACACCCTAACAATGCACAAGGATAGTGACATAATCAACTTATTGGTTTCACTTGGTTGAATTGTTGGAGGGCACACTGGTTCGTTGAAGCTTGCTCTTCTTCTCACTTTGGAATGCTCTGAATTCTCTTTCGGATGCAAGGTATGGGAGAAAACCGATGAATTTCTCTTTTATGGCGTTGCCATTAATTCATTTGTGTCGAACAAAGTTAGTCATTGGCGCCATGAATTTCATTTGTTGATTAGGAGATGAACGGTCAAGATTGTCCTTTGACAACTCTCGAATGATGACACGACATTCATAAGACTCTCTCGACCACCTTAGACTTTGTAAAAAATTATATCATTTGAGCTACTTTCACCATCCTGTGATTCTTACCATATCTGTGGGATAAGCCTTCCTTAGATCCCTCTTGTATTCTTATCCCACACCATCTTTTACTATCTTATCTATCCCCACAGGATAAGGTTTCTATGTATTTACTTTGCCTTTTTTATCCTGCGGCATCCAGGAGCATCTCTTTCACCTTCACGGGATAAGGCTTTGCTATCTTTCCTTTGTTGGCACTTGTCCCTTATTATCCCACAACACATCAGTCATCTTTGTTTTTCCTCGTGGGATAAAGCTTTGAGCATGTCCTCTAAGAATCTCCTTATCCCGCATTGCTTGTAGTTCCTTGTTTGTCTGCTACTTGAAAACGCTTTTCCTTGTGTGTTCACGCCACGCAAGATAAGTCTTTTAAGCTTATTTTCTCTTATCTCGTGACCCATCTCTTATCCCTATGTGAACGCACAGAATAAGAGATCCTCTTGATTTTGGCATGTAACTCTTATCCCGCGACTCCATTTGAATAGGCAAAATTCCTTCCGGGATAAGCCTTTTAAGAATCCTTTGATAATTCCTCATCCCTTCGGACCACTTTGAGGACTTGGAGACCTTGCGAGATGACATTTCCTTTGTGTCTTTAAGTTATTTCTTATCTCGCAGACCCATCTTGATGTCCCTAAGACGTCGTGGGATAAGTCTTTCTTCAATGCTCCTTATCTTCCCTTATCCCACGTGGTCACTGTGCATACTAAAAATTGTTGTCGCCCTTGTGAATGCTCTTTATCCCGCGTAATCCTTTTGTTGTTATGAAGTGACTGCGAGATGAGGATACCTTTGTATCTGCTTTAGACTTCTTATCCTGTGGTGCTCTACCATTTCTTGAAATGTACTGCAAGATAAGATCTCTCCTTGAGTAATGCTACCCCCTTATCCTACGGGGCTGAGACATTTCGCTAAAATGCTCACGGGGTAACTTTCTTCATATTTCCTTTGACATGCTTATCTCGCACAACAACGACACTAAGGCAGACACTTAAGTGGATATTTTGAGCACGTGGAAATTAGCCATGGGTGAAGTGATCGTGCATGGGGACCTTCTTAGGAGATTTTAAAACCTTTTGTCACGAGGATAACACAACACCTAGGGATATAATAAAAATTAAAACAACTCCTATGATCGGTGATTCCTAACGCACGGGGCCGGTGAATGAACGATAGAAAGGCCTCCCAACCATGACTTAAAACCAAGTCACCAGTGAACACATGTCAATTGTAAAATATAACATGGCCCGAGAGAATAAAGGGAAAACACAACATGACAAAAACTCTTTAAAAACATAAACCCTAGGGACTGAGAATAATCGACAAGGCACAATAAAAAGCCAATTTTTATCACTTCTAACAAAACTTACGTGGGTTTGATAATTATAGTGGCACTGAAGCAAGATTTTAGATTTTCACTAGCCATGTCTTCAACTAAGCAATCAGAATGATTTAGAGAAATTGATTAAGTGTATGAAATATAGTAATCAAAAGATGTCGATACCAAGATACGATAAGTGGTTCTTTTCTGATTGAGTGTGCATCCCAACCAAAAGAAAATGTTAAAGAGGAACAACCTCGGATTTTGAAGTGTTTCATGAATAGATATCTAGGAAATGGACTGAACATGAGATTGATCATGGGCTAGCGTGTGACAAAATGACACAAACACCTATCTCACAGATGAAAGATTTATGCAAAGGATTGAATGGGAGGGATGGAAAATAGGTGTTGGATGATAGATCTAGTATGTTTGAAGATTTGTGCAAGGATGGATGGAAATGTCTTCGAGATGAATGTTGGTAGACAACTTGAGAGGTGGTGGAGTGATGAAGGAAACATGGATTTTTGGGACATAAGGACCCAAAATGGATAAAGGAAACGATGGAAGAATAGGTTTGGAAAGTGGGAGATGTTTAGATAAATGGTCGAAGGAAGCTTTTGGAACAACAAGTCTAGATGTTAATTTTGATTGTTCTTTGGGTTGTAATGCTTTTATGGGCATCCACATTGATTTTGATTTTTCTTCTTTCTTAAAGGGTTTTTGTAGCCTTTTCGATATTTCTTTTTTCTTTTGGATCAATTTTTTCTTTGATTTGACATGCCTTTTAGATTGAACATGTTGATCTTTGATTGCATGTGGAAAATTTAGAGTTATGGATTTTATTCTTGACATCCAAATTTCTTCCAAAAGGAATGGGATTCATGGATGGATATGAATGATATGGAGGTATTTTGGATGGGTTGATGTAAGGTCCTGAGATGGATAGAAGGAAGGAAGGCTTTGATTTTGGAATGAAAGGACATAAAATGGATTTGGAGGATGAAGGGATATGTTGATCTTGACTTGGAATGGGATCATTTGTGATTTTTTCTTGATTTTGAACTATATAATTGGAGGAGATGGAAAGGATATCATGATCTTTCTTAAGAGGTGGATGTTGAATGGGACTTGAAATGATACTCTGCTCTTGAGATGAAAGGGGATCATCATGGATGGAATACTAAAAGCTTAGGGATCATCATAAGATTCTTGATAGGTGGGATCTTGATTGAAAATGGGATTAGATTGAAGAGTCATGATATCTTGATCTTGATTTATGTTAGGACTCATTTCCTTTGACTAAGCTTCTTCTTTTTCAAGGGACGAGGGATGGTCATACGAGTGATCAAAGTTTCGGTTTGGATAGGTTGATTTGATAACAAATACCTTGTTTGGATACTCAAGCCCACTAAGTCGAATAGAGGGTTCGATATTCCCTTATTGATATGACTAAGTACGTCAAATAATATAATAAAGTTTCCTGGTGGATGATGATATATCCTGATATTGTAAACTAGATTGATTTGACTAACTTGGATACCCAGATTAAGTATCTGATGTTGATATTGGGTTGAATTGTGAAACTTGTGATCACTAGTTGTGTACTCCTCTGATTTGTTGAAAGAGATCTTGATTTGAGATAGTTGAAATTGGAAGACCTCTTAAATGGGTATCTGAATCAGTTGTTGGATTTTGAAAATTTATTCCAGACAAGGCTATGTCTCAAATGCGCCACTTAAATGCATTAAAATATCTGTTATATGCGCCACTTAATTAGTCATATGCACCTCTGTTTTGCATCTACATGCATTTGCACTATAGTCTATGCTAGGGTGCCAAAGACATTAATCCATTTACACCACTTCTCACTGAAACCAAAACTGTGAAAAACTTATAAAAGAAAAGAACAATTAAATCTGTCATTTATTGCATGAATGAAATAATATCATTATTATGTTGGTTGATTTTCCTATCCTTTTTCAAACCAATAATCAACTCTAAAAATATGGTTATCCATTTCCCCTATTATGCCTAATAAGGATGACTACTTAGCTTGATGTGATGCAAGAATTTTATGTTCATATTTAATTAGTTACACTTTAATATTACATGATCACATTTTAATTGGATGGTTTACAATATTATTTAGGAAAATTTGATTGGATGGACTATAAAATCATGAGATCATTATGGACTTCTCATTTCCATGTAGTGTCAATTCACTACATGAGTAAATTACTCCAACAAGTCAAAGTTGGGAGTCCTTTAAGAAACAAAACAAGAAAAGTAAGTTCTCCTAAAGTTTCTTGTATGTTTGGATATGTTTCAACAAGTCAAAGTTGGGAATCCTTTAAGAAACAAAACAAGAAAAGTAAGTTCTCCTAGAGTTTCTTGTATGTTTGGATATGGTATTGCAATTTTGGTTACAACCTTAACCCATCATATCAATAAAATAATAAATTGATGCTTTATGGTCCTGCACTCGAGAGTTCTCACTATAATACTAAACCAAAAACATAAGGAAACTTTAGAGATAAGTAGTTGAAGTTTGTTATAAGGGGTAAATTTCAAGGATGGTGAAGCAAATTCTAACAAACTACACCATCAAACTAGTAATAGCCACAAGGGGTGGTCTCAACAATGTTTTAAATCTCAAAACAAACAAGGCTAGAGGCAAGCCAATTGAATCAAGAATCAAAAGAGACATCACAATGACAACGAAAACCAATAAAAGCCTCATTTATGCATATATCTATTGCAAAGGATTGTCTCTAATGTAAACAATATGTCTTTGATTTCCTTGATAACGAAATGTATAGAAATAATCATCTTGCCAATTATTAGACCATTTTATTTAGTTGTAACTAGTTAAATTGCAAGAGGGATTATATTGCATAATTTGTAATTACAAAGAAAAAATCAATTATTGAATAGGTTGAATTTTTATTAAAAAGAAGCTATATTATTAGCAAAATGCTTAAAAAAGGATCAATTGGTAAAAACAAAAGCCTTATGTGGATAACTTGCTATAGCTAAAGACAAAAATATTGAAAAACTAGAATACAAATTAAAATCAAAATTGTCTCAATGAAGCATGAACAATACAAGGTGAACGTATTGATATTATTTTTCAATATACTATTCTTCAATGTGTTATTCTTTAATTGTGATCATTAGTTTGATTTCTTCAACTATAATTATTCTTTCGTACAATCATTGAATTCAAGTGTATTTAACTACACTGTGGACAACAATCTAAGGGCGTGGTAGATAAATCACAACAATTGATAACAACACAAGGATTAGTGAAAAAATGTTCTAAAGAGGAAAATCAATTTAGAAGACATGAATACATTCAAATGCTTGCCAATCGCGATATTTTACATTTACACTATCTCGTACAATATTCATGAAAATCACATGCCAAAATTTGAAAGAAATGACTCAAGTAGATGTGAGTGTTCTTATGTGTAACATTTACACTAAAGAGTGAATAGGATTTTCTGTTATTTCCTTGTCATAAATATTGAGGGTGGTATGCATCCACTCGAGATTGCTATATGCACTCCAAACTCTTCTAAGTGCATCCCACTCCAATAAATACTATTCGATTTCCAACAACTAAGGGCAATTCCCCATGCAACCACTTATGTTCATTAATTTTTTGCTTCTTATTTTCAAGCAATCATCTTAAATAGTATTTTTAAATAAAATTGCTAATAATTGTTTTTGCAATAAAATTTGGAGAAAAAATAGGAGGTAAATGAAAAGGGAAAAATAATTTGTAGAACCACGTGTCATTTTTCCCAATAAGCACTTGCTGTAGTGGTTGCTCCACTAAAATAAGGAAAGATTCTAAATTATTTATATGGAAACAACTGCGTGAGGCATTATATTGAATTCCTTAGATTTAAACAAAAATTACACTTAAACAATTGCATGAGGCATGGGGTAAAACTTATATAACACAATTGAAACTTATTTACAATAACTACAAGCAATTAAGTTGCATGCAAAGACTATAAAGAAGTCGTCAAAATCGGATGTATTGTTTAGAATTTGTAGGTGAGCAAAATTAGCTTATTAAAAAATCATCAAAATTCAATGTACTGTTTAGAATTTGTAAGTGAGCAAAAATAACTTATAAAAAAATCATCAAAATTCGATGTATCGTTCAGAATTGGTAAATGCGCAAAATTAACTTGATATGCTTCCCATGTCAACTAATAAAAAGCATTTTTGTCTAGGTGAGAAAGTGGAGAAGGGACCCCATAAACTTTTGCTTTTAACCTATAAATGTTAAAGTGGCCCCAACACAGGCATCCACGGTCACATCCCGGTGACCTCAGGCTGGACTCCCAATCGCCAAAGCAAAAGGAAAACGGAATAATTTCCAACGGATGTTGTTCCCTTCAAGTCGGCGTACTGCTCCAAATGCAACCCTAATTTCTTGAAATTCAGCTACAAATACATGACAAATGAAACTTTATAGCCCCTTTATTACGTGCGCCGCTGCTCTAACGGTTTACTTATCTGCTTCGATAAAGGATTAGGGTTTGAGCGTCTGGTGTGGGCGATCAGTTCAGCTAAGGGACGTAAGATACTCGAGGTAAGGCAATGCTTAAAATAATATTGTTTTTCTGCTCTTCGTCCTAAGTCCTCTTTTGAAGTTTTGTGGTACATGGGTTTTCCCCTCCATCTCTTTGTTTTATGTTTTTCCGCTTGTTTTAGGATATGCATTTTCATTTTGAGCAGCCATACGACTGTAACATTTTTATTCCAGATAAAAACTATTTTTCTGTACATCAAATTATTTTGGCTGGTTTTTATATCTTCTAAAATGAGCTTTAGTAGGTGTTTTGTTTATTAGGGTTTGGTATCAGATTTCAATGAGTTGCATTATCTTTACATTTAGCTATTGTGTTTTTAAACAAGCTTTGTTATTTGTTTGCTTGTCGGTTTTAGGGTTTAGTAGATCTGTTGAGTTTGGGGTTGTCTGTTTTGGGTTTCATCGTGATTGTCCAGGGCTTCCTAAGGCTAGCTATATATTTGTTTGCCTTTCAAGAGTTCTTTATGGGTCGTTAGGGTGTTTAGTGCTTATTCAGATCTGCAGAATTCAGTAGGGTTTTATGGTTTGCTTATATATGTACGGTTCCTAAAGGTCTTTTTAGGGTCCGAGTTTCCTAATGCTTGTTCGGATGTTAGAGTACCGTAGGGTTTGTTGGGAGTTGTTTATAGTGGCGGCATTTGGGGGTTGTTTAATAAGGCTTTGTGTAAAATGTCTCAATATTTGTTATACTTGGCGGCATTAGGTGTCATTTTGTAAGGTTTTGTAAGTACCCGAGTGCAGTTATTTAATTTTCGTTACAGATGGCTCAATGTCTCTGCCGTAGCTCACTCATGATGAAAATGCTTTTTAGAAAGCAAGTTAAGCGACTGTTTTGAAAACAGACTAGAGTGTCAAGAATACGGAAGGATTCAGAGAATAAAAGTTTAACTTTGGGTGCATTTTAAACTGACATAAAGTGAGTTTTATTCAATGTCTCTGTTCAAGAATACGAAAGGATTCAGAGAATAAAAGTTTAACTTTGGGTGCATTTTAAACTGACATAAAGTGAGTTTTATTCAATGTCTTTGTTTAATATAGAAAATGACTGCCAACTGGGTTGCAATTTGAGAATTGTGAGTAAGTGCAATGCCATGAGATACTTTCGCTTGATGTGCTATATTGATGCTCCGTTTAATTTGTTTGACATCCTTGTTTTAATTTTTGAGTTGTATTTCAGTATGCTTTCGCTTTTTGCGACTTATAAGCGAGTACTGGTTGTGGTTTCAGTTTGCTCTGCTATTTATCAGTGCCTCTTATATGGAGTGTCTTTTTCTTGACAGTTAACATGGATGGTCGTTATGGGTCTGGTAAGAGATCTCGCCCCCAAGACTCTGATACTGCTGACAGAAATGTTGACCGTAAGCGTCGTCATCCCGGGGGTGAAAGAGATGCAATGCCTGGTGTAGATGATACAGTATATCGTATCTTGTGTCCTGGAAACAAAATTGGAAGTGTCATAGGGAAAGGTGGCAGTATTATCAAAGCTTTGAGGCATGATACACGAGCCAAGATTAAGGTGGCAGATGGTATTCCTGGTGTAGATGAGAGAGTTATCATTATATTCAGTGCGGCTGAAAAGGATCAAAGGAAGGATGCAGATGATGATGATGAAGATGATTACATGAAGCCTCTGTGCCCTGCTCAGGATGCAATCTTTAGGGTTCACGAGAGGATTGTTGACGATGACGGAGGAGAATCTGAGGACGAGGATGATAATGGGAAGGGTAAACAGGTGACTACACGTCTGCTTGTGCCTAACAATCAAATTGGTTGCTTACTTGGTAGGGGTGGGAAGGTTATTGAGAAGATGAGGTCCGAGACTGGTGCACAGATTAAGATACTTCCAAAGGACCAGCTTCCTGCTTGTGCTATGGCCACCGACGAGCTTGTTCAGGTACAGTTTTTGTATAATGTTTTTGTTGTGGATTGGAGAGGGTTTTGTTGCAATTTGACAGATAGTTTTCAGTATGAGGTGTTTTTTGCTAGCTATAATTGTCTTGGACTACCTTGACATTTGGACTTGATCTTTTCCGATATTTCTTCAGGCACACAAATGTTTCTTATGTGTGTTCTGATTTATTGTATTGTATTGTGTAAGTTGGTCACAATCTGACTGGTGGTACACTTGGGCTTATTGCTTCCTAACTTATCCTACCCATGTATTCTTACATCATTCATAACGTATAAATGATATTGAAGGGATATATTGGTTTCATTTCTATATAATTTACTTTGGAGAATTGTGATTGAATTATTCTTTTATATCTGAATCTTCATTTATTACAACGTTTGGGCTAGTCTTGGCAAAACTGGTTTTGTTTCATTTTCTAGGATGTGTACGAGATAATTTTCATTGACTTGATGGTTTGCTTGGATCATGTATACCCCTTATGTGTTCCCAATTCTTGTAGTATGCCTTAATTACAATTTTTTTTTGCTGTAGTGTTGAATCTAAAGCTACAATGTAATTAACCGAAGAACTTTTGAAGTCTACTCTTAAGTAGTATTTATGTTTTTTGTTGTTTAGATTGTGGGAACTCCTTCTGTAGCCAAGAAAGCGCTGTTTGAAGTTACTGCACGTCTGCATGAAAATCCACCAAAAGAACGCTTTCCCTTGAACAATCCTGTATCCGGATTTGCACAGAATCCTTTTGTTCCCTCAGCTGGACATTTGTTTTCATCAGCAAATATCCTACCCCAAGGCTTTGCTCCAGTTGGTTTTTCACCAGCTGCTATTGGTGGATATAGGAGTGAAAGTGGTGCGGGATGGCCCCTTGGTTCTGCTGGCCTTACAGGTATTACTGGTTTGGGTGGTGCTGCACAGAGAAGAGATGATGGGTCAGCAGAAGAATTTTCGTTTCAGATGCTTTGCCGAAATGAAAGAATTGGTGGTGTAATTGGTAAAGGAGGTAGTACAATAAACCAAATTAGGCATGAAACTGGTGCGACAATTAAGGTTGTAGATCAAGAATCTGACTGTGATGAGCGTGTGATATTAGTGTCATCTAAGGAGGTAAGAATTTGCCTGATTGTGTTGTGAGGATTTGTTTCATTCAGAGAGTAGGAATTGTCTAATTTTTATTAAGTAGTTGGTTATGTCTTTTTCAGTATTCAAAGTTACTCCATTAATTAATAGATGTCTTGTTCTATATACAGTACGTAGATGACAGGGCTTCCCCTACTCTGGAAGCTGTTCTTCAACTGCTACCCCGAACTAGTGACAAATCAAAGGAAGAAGGCAAGGAAAATATTATTACAATAAGGTTTCTTGTGCCATCAAACCATATAGGTTGTATCTTGGGTAAAGGTGGTAGTATTATCTCAGAAATGAGGAAGAGGACGAGAGCAAACATTCGTATAATGTCCAAGGATAATCTTCCTAAATGTGCCACTGAAAATGATGAGCTTGTTCAGGTGGGATTTTCATTTTTTTTATTCTGCACTTTGGACATTCACACTAAATTTACTTGTACGATAAATTATACTGTGCTGGTTAGCAATGAATAGATTCTAATTTATTCTTATTTTATTGGTAAATTAAATGTCTTATTCCTGGTGGCTTCTTTTAGATTGTTGGAGAATTTGAGGTCGTAAGAGAAGCTTTAGTTCAAATTGCATCCAGGCTCAGGGCCAATGTTTTTAAGGATAAGGATGGTGGTGCAAGTGCTAGTTCTGTAGTCCCTGGATCTTTATCTTTCCTTAATATGCCTGGTGGTGTTCCTACCTCTGGTTTTGGAGGGCGCCAAGATTTGGGATCACCTGGTGGAATGTATTCACTCTCTGGTTTAGATTTACAAGGAACAGCTGGAGGAAGGCTTTCATCAGGCAGCTATGGAAGTTATGGAAGCCTGCAGGTAGTTTTTTTGAAGTATGGTACGCCTTCAATGAATTCAATTATTTATATGTGAGTTCTGAGTTTGTCTAGCTCTAAACTATTTCCTGTTTGACTGATTCAGACTGGTGGGGCTAGCGGTTATGGGGCGCTTTCTGGCTATTCAACAAGCCAAGCCTCAATTGCAGGGTAATATTCTGTGTAACTTATGCACTTAACTTATTTTATAGATTTATTATTTCATGTCCTACTTGTTTAAAATTATTTTGATTTAGTTGGAGCTTCTATCATCCTGGTTTTTTAGGTCATCACTAGGAGTGCTAAAGAATGCCTCAGGAACAAGTGTGGAGGTAACCGTACCAAATAAGGCCGTGGGTTCTATTCTGGGTAGAGGTGGATCAAATATAGCACATATTCGTGAGGTATTTCTTACATATTTAAATGAAATCGAACTTGTCAGTGCACCTATTAGTTAACAGATTTTGCGTTTCAACTTGAATAGGACTTTCTTACTAAAACTCTTTTTTCTTTCAGATATCAGGAGCAAAAGTGAAGTTGCATGATTCCAAACCTGGTGGCACAGATAGGATTGTTGAAATTTCTGGCACTCCAGAGCAGACACATGCAGCACAGAGCCTGCTTCAAGCATTTGCAATGTCTGGTCAAGGTCCCCGTCCGACACGTGGTTACTAGAATGGTTTAACCTTTTTCGTCAGGTGAAACCCCTCCCTTAATTACATTTGTTACAATGGTTAAGAAGGCTTTCTTGAGCAATTTAATTTTCATGTAGAAGAGTTTTTTTTTAAAACACAATGCTTCCTTGATGCTCATATGTGGGCATTTCAAGATTCTGATATTCCTGGGTTTTCCTTTGTGTCCTTATATCCTCAATTAAAACAGCCGCGATCTATGAAGCCTGGAGCCAGTCCATCCTTTAGCTGACGCCTCAGCCTAATTTTGAAGACCAGATGAGAAGAGCTATGGAAGCTTAGTCTGTTGGAAGCTTATCCGGACCTACTATTCTTGAAATTTTATTGAAGCCTTTAGGTGCTTCCTTTTCTATCATCCAAAGTATGTTTTAGAAGTGAGCGATCCTCTGGCCTAGTGCCCTTTATGCACTGGCTTAATCTTGTGATGGGAAGTTTATCTGTATATGGAAGTCTCCTTTGTACTGTATCCTGGGAGGCCTAGCTTTACATTCCCTGGGCGGCATGATTTAAGTTTGAGTGCCAAAACTTCTCAATTTCAAGTTATTGTCATCTTGTAGGTTCTGTTAGAGCTTACATAGCCTAGTATAGGGTATTAGGTATATACTTTCATTCAGTTATTCCGAAGTTACTGCCTTAATTTAGAAAGACATGCAGAGATGATTTTTATTGATTTAGTTGACCTCTTTTGATCTGTTCTCCCATGTGCTTTGAATGAATTTTGACTTCCCATGGTGTGTGACTATGCTTAGTTATGCTCGTTTATTTGTCTGATGGCCAAATCTTCTGTTTTATCTATCTAGATGCTCACTCGTAGCCATTTAATTTCCATGGATCCACATTGTTTTGTGTGCTTTAATGTGTAAACTTGAGATATACAAAAAATGAATGTCATGTGAAATGCTTTCCCATCCTTCTTGGTCATGTCATCTGATAGCTTTTTTGCATCCCTGTGATGCTTGTGATGGTGTGCCTTAGAAGCTACACGATTGGTTGAATAGGCCTTGATGAAATGGTGTAGATTTTTTATATTCTGGTAACATCCAAAAATTGTTGTGATATCTTGACAAATCTGTCAAATACACAGGTTTGCCCAATTACTTCCCATGATTATTTATAATATATTGCTTTCCTCGGCAACATACATAAATGAAGTCCAATGACAATTTTATTTAACATGGGGATGATCATATTTGGGGGAGCCAGATTTTTGAGCCATGTGCACATGTACGTTTGGAGCAGTTTTGGAAGTTTCTATTTATCTTTGAAACCTCAATGTGCTATAAGCTTTCTGAAAGCTTGTACATTTGAAGCAATCCAAGTGCCCTTCATTTAGGTTTATGGATTCAATCCTTTTATTTCTAAAACGTGATCATAGTAGATCTGAGAACTTCAAATCTGTCAGCTGTTAACGCTAGCCCAATTATTTACTATGATTATGTATAATGTAGTTTTTATCTTTGAAATTTCAGTGTGCTACTATCTTTCTTCAAGTTTGTACATCTGAAGCTATTTAAGTCCTTCATTTTAGGTTTTTAGAGTATTCGATCCCATTTATGCTTTAATGTGATGATTATAGCATACCTCAGAATCTGAAATCTAATGACTTTTAATACAAGTCCCTTGTACTACCTGATTATGTATAATGTATGTTTTTTTGTTAGTAACATAAATGAAGTTGAGTGACAATTTCATTTGCCATGGGAATGATTATTTTTTGGAGTGACATGTGAGCATGTGCATGTACATATGGAGCAATTTTGAGAGGCTCAAATTGTGCTATCAGCTTTCCTCAAGCTTTTTCACTTGACGCAATTTTTAGTGCTTGTTCATTTAGGTTTAGAGCATCCAATGCTTTTATGTTTAAATGTGATCATAGTATACCCAAGAATCAGAAATCTGGCAACTGCTGTTGATATTTAGCTCTGATATCTAAAATTGCTCGTTCACTTGTAGCAATTTCAAGTGCCCGTTCATTTAAGTTTAGAGCATCCAATACATTTTTATGCTGAAAATGTGATCATAGCATACCTGAGAATCTGAAATCTGGCAACTGCTGTTGATATTTAGCTCTGAAATCTAAAATTGCTCACTTGTTCACTGGAAGCAAATTTAAGTGGCTGTTCATTTAGGTTTAGAGCATTCAATACTTTTTATGCATAAAATGTGATCATAGTATACCTGAGAATCTGAAATCTGGCAACTGCTGTTGATATTTAGCTCTGAAATCTAAAATTGCTTGTTCACTTGAAGCAAATTTAAGTGCCTGTTCATTTAGGTTTAGAGCATTCAATACTTTTTATGGTTCAAATGTGATCATAGTATACCTGAGAATCTGAAATCTGGCAACTGATGTCGATAATAATCTTCAACTCTAAGAAAAAAATTCAGTAGGTTTGCAGCCTTATTTTGGATCTTGCAGCCTTATGTAGGATTCATGACATCCGCATGTTTTTATCCTCTTTAAAGGTAATTGTTAAATGCAAGCCCATGGGATGACGTAGATGTTTGGAAATTTGAGGCAATATATTGAAAATGCCTTATGTATGACGTAGATGTTTGGAAATTTGAGGCAATATATTGAAAATGCCTTATGTTTTCCTTGTATCTAGCCTCTTTTGATTCCCGACGTCTTTCTGTTACACGTCATTGCCCCTGCTCCTATGAGAGCTTTATTTTTACAAATACTCGTTACTATTTTTTCTCCCTATTCGACTTTAATTTCTTCTTCACAGCGGGTGTTATTGTGTAATTCACTTGTTGCTACCTTAAAATGCATGGACTGGGCAATTTGCCTGGGGTTTGATTCTAACCTTAAATCATGGTCTCGTTGGGTCGTTTGCAGTTGGCAAGACTTATCCGAAACTTGAATGCTGCCCTTATTCACTAATAGACCAGGGTCCTTCACTTGGTTGACGAGTTACATCTTGTTGGGACGTTTATTACCAGATTCTAATACCTGAGGCAATTACAACTAATTCCTAAACTTGACTGCTGCCTTTACTCGCTAATAGACTATGGTCCTTCACTTTGTTGACGAGCTACATCTTGTTGGCTGAACGCGTTATAGAAATGCATCTAGTTGGGGAGATTCAATCCCCTATCAAGGAGACCCACTCCTAGAACAGGCTTAGGAAATTTTTGGAATTGAATGACGAGGGACGTTGTATTCAGTAATTTATTCTGTAAATTTCTCCTTACATCTAGCGTTGCATTCAGATGTGTTCTTGAATTTTGCATTCTAAAGGTTGAAGAGCAAAATGATTTAGATGAAATTTACAGGGTTTAAAAGATTTAGTTAATGGTCTTAAAATGTACATATTTGACAGATTGGGCTATTTTTGGAATGAATGATCACTGAAAGCAAGGCCATAGTGCTTCATAGTCAGGTAATCTAAAGATGATATCTTATTTTTATAAGCGGACGCCAGGTAAATTGCATGCTATTTGTTGTCTTGTTATTATTTTTGGAGTTCTAATTTTTTTATATCATTATTTTGTTATATTTATTGTCTTGCTTGAATATCTACATAAGGGATGATATTTCATTTTGCAATCAGATGTCTCGCAGGTAATTTGCACGCTATTTGTTTTCTTATTATTTTGTTTGAATTTTAACTTGGTACTGTTCTTGCATAGTCTTTTGGTATCAATGTTTGCCCAGTATTGTTAACTTTTATTAATTACTGGTTGAAATTTTTTCTCTTGCTTTGGTACAAATTTATGAATAATTTTTAGTTTTTCAAATTTTTTATTAAGTTGAAACCAGAAGAAGATAAAATCAAGTATATTTGTGTCCACGAATATGCTGTGGTTTCACAATGCAATGGCGTGTATTTAACCTCATTATGAGTTTGATTAACTCGAGGCTGCAAAAACTAATTTCAGCTGCTAATTTAAAGTAGTTATTTAACCTCATTAGGAGTTTGATTAACTCGAGGCTGCAAAAACTAAATTTCAGCTGCTAATTTAAATTTGTTATTTAACCTCATCATGAGTTTGATTAACTCGAGGCTGCAAAAACTAATTTCAGCTGCCTAATTTAAAGTAGTTTACTAGTTATATTCTTCTCTTATTAAGGCGGGTGAAGGATATGGAACTGATTGAAATTCTTTTTTTAAAGAAATTTTAATGCAATCTATTTGAGATTCTCTTTTAATATTAGTATCTGAGATGATACCTTATTCAAAATTGGCTGGCTGGTCATATAATTCAATAATTTTTTAATTTAAATATATATTACAATTCATGAAGAATTTGATTGGGGTAAGTATTTTGAAAGGGACTTGAATATTTGTATTAGTAGGTTTTGTTGCACTGTATTTTGATTCTATTGAAATGTTTGACTAGAATCTCGTAAGATTAAATTTGATAGGTGAAATATCCTGTGAATGAGAAACGAACGTGTAATGTTCAAATGCCAAAATAAATGGTTATTATAATACTTTAATTAGTGGAATTGTTTTTTTAAGATTGTGTAGAATTAACTAAATATTTAACATTTGAATAGATTCTTCCTAGGAAAGCTAGTATCTATACCTTTTGTAGAAATAATATTTAAAGGATTCAGGAGAGGTAATAACAAGACCTTTGGTTGTAATACTGACCAACTTTTGGCCCTCTATAAAGGGTCTAATTAATAAAAGTATTTGCAAGGCTCTAATGAATTAAAATTCTAAGTATGAAGAATGTTTTTAAACTTTTTGAGGGTTCGAGGTTTTGTAATATTGAATCTAGTCAATGAAAGAAATAATGTGATCATAGTAAATTGGTTTCTTAGTTATACGAGGGAAGTGACGTAAGGAATGATGGTAGATAGATACATATTTTTTAGTTTAATAACAAAAACAAAATATCATAAGTTTTTGTAAAAGCTTTTTATAACATCATTTTAAAGAATTAATGGAATTATAAAAGAAATAATGGAATTATAAAGGATGGAAGAAATGGATCTATTTGTATATTTAGATATATCGTCTTAAATTCTCGTCTGTGTTTTTAATATGATTTATAAAATAATTTGAATTGAAATGAGATTTTTTTTTTAAATAGCTGAAACGAAAGAAAAAATAAGAATATCTGAATGATTTTAAACTTATTAAAAATAAAAATATGCGGAAGAAAATAAGACGATCATAAAACGATCATAAATTTCATGATGCAATCATATAAAATGTTTTAATTTAAAAAATAAATAAATCTTGGCATGAACTATATGATAAGAGATTGTTCGTTTCAATGTTGGTATATGTCCTTGTTCCTCCTGATTAAGAAAAAATGATAGATAAATAGGTTTTGTTTTTATATTAATTTCCATGTTTATATTCATTTCCATGTTTATATTATGTGGCCTTATTTCTTGTGATTAATAAACATAATAGATGAATGAAGTATTTTTTATTATATATATTAAAATTGATAATTTTTTTGTTTAATTTGAAGACAGTACAATGAACTCTGAGTAACAAATAAAATACAATCAGAGTAAATAAGTGAAAAAAAAAATGCAATCATAGAGTAAATAAGGTAATTAAAAAAAAAATATCTCAATTATATGTGAATTAAGTGTCTTGTTAATTCAGATTGTGATATAAACACATGACGAATCATTAATAAAATACAGTTGTAATGAGAAATGAGGGGATAAGTCCTGTTTATTCAGATTGTGATATCAACACATAGGAGTCGTTCTAATGAGAAATGAGGGGATATAAGTGTCGTTAATTCAGATTGTGATATGATTCAAGGTCTTCCTAAAGTTGAACAGATTCCTAGCAATATTTTTTTGTAAACTCTTATTCATGACCGTGATATAAACATGTAGGACAAAAGACCTGGGGGATTTCTATTGTGTAGATGTTTTTCACGAATTTGTATGAAGAGATATTATCATTAAATTCTATGTGATTTATATATTGTAATGATGAAATATATATGAAATTCTATTTAATTTATTTATTGTATTGATGAAATATATATAAAATTCTATTTAATTTATTTATTATATTGATGTAATATATATTTATTATACATCAAATTGATCTTTTAGTGAAATTTTTATTTAAAGGGAAAAGATAAGAATCTTGTTTAATTCAACTTATTTTGATGTATGAAATTTATATAAAGTTAAATTTATAGTTTAATTTATTATATATAAGATAGTTTATTTAGAAGATAAGAATTTATTTAGAAGATAAGAATCCTTGTTAATTTAAAATTATTTGGTTGTTTAATTTATTATATAAGATGCATGAAGTTGATATAAAGGTAAATTCAATGGTAGTTTAATTTATTATTTATGTTTTTTTGTGATATTAGTATTTAGAAGATAATAATTTATTTAGAAGATAAGAATCCTTGTTAATTTAAAATTATTTGGTTGTTTAATTTATTATATAAGATGCATGAAGTTGATATAAAGGTAAATTCAATAGTAGTTTAATTTATTATTTATGTTTTTTTGTGATATTAGTATTCATCATATTGATCTTTGAAGGTGTATATATATGTAAAATGATAGATAAGTATATTCTTAATTTAAAATTATTTGATACTTAAAGATAATATACAAGAGAAGTTAAATTATATTAAATTAAAGGTTAGTGCAACACTCAAAGTATCATCTTTAACATGCATGTCCTCTATGTTAATTGCTACTTGTAAAATACCCATAATAAGGAAATGAAGGGTGGGTTTTTCAATTATAATTAAATTAATTTATTTCAATTTGTGTGTGCATGTGTTAATTTGTTATTTTGTATATATTTTTTATTTATTCCAAAATGTATTCTTGAAATGATACATTTTAGTTAAATTGGACAAAAACCATCATAGGGATATCATTACAATAAAACCTTCAGCTCTAGATTTGTAATTAGCACAAATCACTTTAATATAATCTACAATATTTTAAGTTCATAATCTACAATATTATTTAAAGTTTTGACTTAATCTAACAATAACATGTTTATGTATGAGAAAGGCATGAGCTTTTGTCTAAGCATGTGGCACTCTAATTATCGCATGTAATTCTCACAATTTTTTCACAATTTTGTAAGTCCATACACCCATTGTGAAAAAATACACCCAATTCCCTACTTATATAGTGAAAAAATAATTGTAGGCCTACAACTAATTGAACCTTCAGACAAAAACAAAATATACCCACACTACACGAATGGACCTCTGACATTCCAAGTTACTTGCCCAACATCAGTAAAATCTTACTTCCAATGACTTAACTATAAAATCGAAACTATTAGGGTTAGACATAAACTTGGTCAAAGCTAAAACTTCCACTGTTTGGGTAATATTTTATTTATTGCAAATTGTTGCATACATAAAAACTACCAACACCACTAGAATAAGCAGAGTCTTAGACATATCTAAATAATCATCATTAGATTTAGGACATGTCTAAACCAAGCATGGTCTTAAATCTTCACAAATGGTATCAACATACTTATTCTAACTTAATCAAAGGTTTTTGTGTACTTGATCCCAATTGATATCCACCCTAAAAATATATTTAATAGCCTCCAAGTCATTCATATCAAATGCATTATAAAACTATTTTTTTAGCTCCCTAATCATCACATTGCTATTATTTAGAAACAATAGGTTATCAACATACTGAACAATAATTAGTATCTTAGATGGCTATTTGAGATTATATAATGACCATTTTAATTTAGCAACGTGAGATAATATTTCACCAAAATTAACTGTGTTTGGGAGTAGCCCTTGGCAACCAATTTGGCTTTGTAACACTTTAAAACAAGTATCTACAATAAACTTCTTTTTAAATACTCGCTTGCAACAAATGGACTTTCTTGCTTTGGACAAAATGACAAGATTCTAAATTTCAAAACTATCTATATATAACCTCCCCTTTAATTGTTTTTATATAAAGGGTGCATGGAGTTGGAGCTATGGATAATTTTAACATGGTAAAATTTATGAAAGTATAAATCATTAGTTAAAGTAAGGTAAATAACCCTACCCACTTGTAAACCATAAATTGTATCTTCTTAATAGATGCTCCACATCTTGCAAACCCCCCTTATTTTGAATAATGTATAAATAATGTCATATATGTGGGCTAGATTGATCAAATATATTTAAAACTTCATTTAATGATATCTATTTTGAAGATTCTATGGTAGCAAAAATATTAAAAAAAAAATGTAATCAAGGTCTTAGACTTATCTTCACAATTTATAATTCATCTCAAGGTTAATCATGGTAGATAATGGTGGTATACTCAAATTGAAAAAATTGTACTACATTGTGAAAGAAATGGGAAAACTGACAAATAAAGTGTTTATGGACTCTTTGAATCATAAATATTTCTAGGGGTCACTACTATATAGTTTTCTTGTGAATTTTATCATTCCATTAAAACAAAAATCTCTAATCATCATTAGAAGGTACCAATATCTTTGCCTATGTAAGTCATCATCGTTCCATACAAATCAACTTTGAAAACCAACCTTCATCCTTGGATTAAAATAAAGGAAGGATTAAACTTAATGTTTCTCTACAAAAAGCTTAATATGTTTTAATAATTTTTTTAATATTGTTAAGATGTTTGACAAGATTAACATTTTAATTTATTTTGTACTTTGTTATTGGACTTGATCAACCCAATAACTCTGTACATGTTTTGAATTTCATATATGAAGGATATTCATGTAGTCTAGAATGCATGAATATTGTCATATCCTCGTGGAATGTATTTTGAGTATACAGATTGTATTCTTATAAATTATGGGTGACCATATATATTAGTTTTTCAAATAAATGATATATATTTTTTAAAACATCTACATAATTGTTATAAGGATTTTCATTAGAAAAATGATTATTCAATTTATGTATTTAAAAATGGAACAAAAAGAATGTTAAGAAAAAAACTCTGTGAATTAAATGATGAAAAGAATGTAGGTGAAGTAAAATAGAAATTGAAAAATAATCAAGTATGCAAATTTTCAGTTAATGACTACATGTTTTTTGACTTGTGAGGACAACATCTAAGTTACAAGGGGAGAAATGTTATGGGACTTTTCCCCCATGATTTAAAAGAGAAAAAAAAAAATAAAAAAAATATAAAATAGAATATGATTAAAGGATATCTTCTATTATAACCAAGACACATTCATGGGATGATTATAAGGTAAAATTATTGGAAAAATGGGGTGTGATATTTGGAACCACCCTTTGGTATTTATATAAAATCATGAAAAATGAAAGGGGGAAGGAACTTACATATAGAGAGAAAATAATACAGGAGAAGGAATAATTAGAGAGAAAATAATAGAGGAAAAAGAAATTGAAAGAAGCAAGAGAAGGGGCATACAACGTGTGTCCAACTCGTGGTACAACGTACACCCGGGCTAGGACTGTGTTTATTTCATGCCGTTAAGGTATGTGGGGTTCTGTGTAAGAAATGTGTCCTCCTTATTTCATGTCGTGAAGGTATGTGGGGTTTTGTATAATATGTGAAAATATAATAATACTTCATATTCAAAATAACATGTTTACTATTAAAAAAAACTATATATTGAATAAGTTGGCATTGCATCAACACCTAATATAAATTAGTAGGTGGGACACACACACACACACACACACACACACACACCCAATATATATATATATATATATATATACTTACTAATGTATATTTATGTGGGGTTTAGGTGATGATAGTGAAATTTAATTTCACAGGTTATTTTATTTGGGCTAGAAAGTTTTACGATATTCTTTTTTGACCATCTATGTTTACGATTTTTATTGAGCATGCATATTTACGATTAATTAAATTTTATTTTAGTATTATATGATGATCTTATGTTACTCTTGTAGGGTACGCTAAGTGTCGCTGAGATGCATTCTTCCCCAAGGTCCTACTCAAGAACATCTAACTAATGAAAGGTAATTGAACACAAATTTAATTCAAATAATAGTTTAAAGAACTTATATGAGTCATTGTAGCATGAGTTAGATGTTAATTTTTAAAATTTATTATGATTATACATATATTAATAGTCTTACATTCTTGTCTTCTTTATACAACAACCAATGTGGTTTAAAACCTTGATGACTGTACTTGAAACTTTGGAAGAAGAGAGGAAAGAGGTACATGTTTTGTTAATATTCTTGATATGATGATTATATGCACATGTATATTAATTGTATTACAATCTTGTCATTTTTTCATATAGGAAATTGCCATAGTTGTTACATCCATGATGACTCCTCCTAGGATGATTGGACCTTCTAGAACATTGGAAGAAGGGAGACAAGAGGTATATATATATATATATTAAAGATAGTGTATCAAAGAGGATTACATTATAAGGAGCCCTTGCCCCAAATTAGATTAGTATGATCACTAGTAGCTCAAAAAGGTCAAAAAATAAGCAATGCACCTGATCCAAATGGTCAAACAAATTCTAAAATAGTCCTAATCCCAAGAACCTACATTGTTACTGCATTCAACCTTACCACTATTAGAAGTACCTAATGAAGGCACTATATCGGGGTCAACAATGATATTCTATTTGGCTTCATAAGTCCTTTGCTTCATAAGTCCTTTGCTTTCCATTGTTTCTTTCCTCTGTCTTTCTTGATGATTGTTGACAAACTCTAACTCCTCTTTGTTTTGTGTGTTCTTCTCATGAGGAAAGAAGTGAGTTGATTGTATATCTACTTTGTACAACAACATTACACCCTACTGCAACAAGATCATGAATATGCCTTTAGGGATCTCCATTGTTGCTAAAACTTGCATCACGATAGAAAAGTAGGTGAGTTTACAGTTGAACCTAGTAAAGAACCTTCTTTTGGAATGAAAAATCTCTTCTTTTCTCGTTTTCCACAAACACCAAATAATTTCTATAGTTAAAATCAACCAAAGTCTATTTTAAAAACATCAAATTTATCAACATACTTGACTAAAATCTCAGCCAAAGAAAAACCACCAGTTTTGTTCCAACAAATAGGTAAACTAACCATAAGAGACCAAATTTACACTCAAAGAACAGATGCTCAAAAGTTTCATTCACATTACAAAAACCACAAATCCTAGTGGGCAACCCATATAAATGCAAAACATTATCAACAATAATCCTTTTGTGTCAAAAAAGCCAAGAAAAACGTCTTTTGAAGGTGAAAAACCCAACAATGAAGTATATCTTTATTATTTCAAATATGTCAAGTATCTTTACAAAGAATTTCTTCATACTTTAAAGCTATATGATGGTATAGATTCACCCTAGGCTGCTCTATGCAATCCGAACTGCTGTAGGAATGTGAATTGCTGTATGATTATCTCTCTTGATCAATTAGTATGTCTTGAAGATGAGAGTACACTACT
Organism: Cryptomeria japonica; assembly: GCF_030272615.1. Taxonomy (NCBI): domain Eukaryota; kingdom Viridiplantae; phylum Streptophyta; class Pinopsida; order Cupressales; family Cupressaceae; genus Cryptomeria; species Cryptomeria japonica. The sequence continues at coordinate 662,529,562 of NC_081414.1, forward strand.
AAAGAAGAAGTTGATATGTTAGAAGAACACAAACTACTTTAGGAGAGATATCAATCTGCTTGTTGTGTGAATGATGCGATACTTTTGTGAGAGAGATACAACCCATATATATACTCGAATATGTATGCTTTCAACCATCACAACTTCTCCAAGGGTCGAACATAAACTTAATCAACATGACTCTTCATTAGAGATCGATGACATTATAATTAACACTTCTCAAGGTGGTGAATTTATATGCTATTTAGTTTACAAATATAAAGTCGACACATTATGTAATAATTACATTATTAATATAAGCAAATCGTGTTTTTTCACTTGTCAATTTTAATTCTTTATTAAATCGGTATATGTAATTGTCTAAGGCCGATAGGCCAATTAGACAATTAAGTTATCTATGTCTGCCCTAAAGGAGTCCGACCATATCTATGGTCACCAATGTATAGTCTTGTTGATTTCACTTGTTTTGATGTGGAGTCATGTTCTGCGAGTATACTATTTGTGAGTTGATCCGATGTTTTGTGAGACCATGTATTCTTTCCTTTGTTTGCTAGTGGGTCTTAGTGCTATCTCCTAGCACGGAGGGGTGGTTCTTTTTGAGCCACATGGTCGAGTGGTAGTGCCACTTTCCATCAGTATCATGTTCGCTTTCTTCTTGCGAGGGTTGTCTTTGCAGGTGTTCCAGATGCTCTTTTGTTTTGATCATCTTCTTGTTTCAGTTGGATTTCCTTTGTACTCCTTCGATTCATTATTGTACCCATTTGAACTTTATGAGTTCAGTTGTATTATTTGTATTATTATGCCTTCTTGGCATGTTGTAAACTATGTAACTCATTATATGATCTTTTATTTAATTCATATGTTATCCTGTAATTTAAATGCAATGTTATTGAAATAATATAAGTTGGTAGATCTTGTAATGGTAAATATGTGGTTATTAAATGTTTTATTGTAGTAAAACAGAAGTATGTAATCATTAGTATGTAGGGAAATCAAATGCAAGTATGTAATTTTGAGCATGCCTAATTCAGTTCTTTAAATGAATATCATTGCAATGTATTAGGGATAGTTAACATGCATCATAAGTGGATAAGTGAACCTTAAGCTTTCAGTTTCTTTTTAAAGTAATCTTCGTTGGAAACCCTTTAGGAATATGGACAAGTATTCCACTTGTGTAATTAATCAGTGCAATGTTATGTTAAAAAAAATTATTTCTGCTTTTATTCCTATGTTTTAGTGTGATCCTTTAGGGTTCTTGGTAGGGCATTACAATATCATATTTCTATATATATCTTTTATTTGAAGTAAGTTATTTTTTTAGAAAGAAACATAGATACTAATTCTTAATTGTGGGATTTAATTATTTTTTCTTTAAATGAAATAGCACATTATTAGATGTTATTAGGGGTCATTTTCAGTTATGATAACATAAATATGTGTAGGAGATTTTTCCTTTTCACGGGCATTTTTATTTTCAAATATTAAATGCTTCTAGTTAGTTATTTGTTAGGGATGTGTGTCAAATATGGGCTAAAAGAGAAGGGTAGATTATGGGCTATAAGCAAGAGACAATAAGGTTAATGATTGTGGAGTTGGACAGAGAGAAGAAAGAAGGTGATGACGAGATTGATCTCATTTTTGCCAAAGTTACCGATCTTCCTTGTTATTTTTATGATGGCAATCAAAATCTCGTTACTGGTGAAGCTATCACACATGAATTCCTTTCCTTAATGGATCACTGCACGGGACAAAATTTCCCACTTGATACATTTGATAAGCTATTGGAGATCTAGGTCAGTTTTGAAGTCCTTGCATCCATGCTGAAGGACAGGAAAAAGAAATAGGTAAAGATTGAAGATGCAATTTCCTGTGTTCGAGTGATCATGAGTTCTACCCCAATGCCAGACGAATCAAAGATGAAAGCCATCCTGGCTAAGTTCAAATATTTCCAAAAATCAAATGAGGAGGAGAAAGATGAATAAAGCTTCCCCTTTTAGCTTTTTCTTTTTATGCAGTTGCATCATTAGAGCTGCACATTTTCTTTATGCTGTAGTTGTAGTAAAGTGGGACCGTGCAGTTGAATTAGTCAACTGTGCCCACATTTTTCTCCATTTTTTTCCTATTTAAGGAGGACCTCATTTGTAAATATTTATCTTTTTCATGCTAAGCAAAACTCTGCAGAATTTTTGCCTCAACTAAGACTTTGTGCTTTTGTTGTGAAGATTCTATCAAGCAAATAAAGAAAACAATTTTGTTTGATCTCAAACTTTGTGTTGTGTCAAGAAAATTGTTTATATGAGTTAATGTTCTTATGTCCATTACATATATATGTTCTTTACTTCTTTGATATTGGAGATATTGTTATGTGGGTAAAAGAGCTCTTGAATCGTGCGAGTAGACTGTGTGCTCCTAGTATATTTGGGAAATCTTTTGGTAATTAGGTGGTTAATGGTAGGCTTTGTATTACTGTAGTTACTTGTAGTTTAAAGGATTAGGAATTTATATTTGAAGACTTTGAGCTACAAGTTAAATTTTTAATTATTTGTAATAATCAGTTTGAGTTAGTACTACATTCAAGAGAGACTTTGCGCTACTTGATTGTAAGTTTTAGCGTAGTTTGTTAGATTTATTGTTCTTTTTTTAAGTATCTAAAATGATAGAGAAATTGTAACAAGGTAGAGGGAAAATACATAGACTCTGAAAAAAGAGAGTTATATGCCCAAGACCAACCCACAAATTTTGATTTCTGATTAATTAGAGAAGAAATTTCAACCTCCCCTTGATGAGAGGAGAGATTAATTTCTCAACATAGCTGTGTGTGAATTATATATTTTGCCATTGGTATGCTGGTGACAAAATATTCACCCAAAACTTCTTTCAATTCTGTATGTACTGGTATACCGATTGGTGTATGCATGTTTTAATAAGGCTAAAATTTATCAATCCGGTATAACATTGATTCACCCCCCCTCTCAGTGTTATTGGATTCCAACAATTGGTATCAGAGCCTTGTGCCTCAGAGGAAGTCTAACAGCTTGAGGAGGATCTTGAATCCAGAATCCATGGACATGGGTTTGGAGAAGCAACTTGAGATGACACTTGAAGATTATGATGCTGAAAGGTTGAAGAGCTTAAAGCTACAAGATGAATCGAATTCTGCTGAGGAATTAATTTTTGTCCTACATGAGAGGCTATCATCTGTTCAGGCTAGGAGGAAGGAACTTTTGGAAAATCAGGACGATGAAGAGAAAGATGCACTTAAGGAACAATGTTAGAAATTGAGTCAAGAGAACATGGTTATGAGAAATGAAATGCAAGCTATAACTATGACAATGTCTAAAGAGATTAAGGACCAGAAGAAAAAGGAATAAAATTTTGTTGCATCCCTGAAGAACAAATTTGAAGAATGTGGTAGGTTGGTTCATGAGAATGATATGTTAAGAACTGATTTAGTATAATCCCAGAGTAATGAACAAGAGCTTGAGAGACAAATGATAATTTTGAGAGAAGATCTAACTACTACAAGTGACTATAAAGAAAAAATCAAGATTAGTTCAACACAACTAGATGAATTGTTGAAGAGACAAAGATAGATTGGAGATTCCAATGGACTTGGATTTGAGCAAGGACAAACTTTCGGTACTGCTAATGAAGATCAAAACTATAAGGCATCGGTAAGGCAATTTAATGCTTATAAATTTAATGGTAGATGTTTTGTTTGCACTAGATTTGGTCACATGGCTAGGCAATGTAGAAACAGAGCAAATCAGAACCCTAATTCTGCTCCCGGTAAATGTTCTAAATGTAATAAGTATGGTCATAAGACAAAAGATTGAAGAATGAATGTCAAATGCTATGCATGTGGACAATTTGGACATATGGCTAATCAGTGCAGGTTAAGCAATTATACCAGTTTTAGCAAAGCAATTCAAAGGAACAATGTTACATGTTATGCATGTAATGAGGTTGGACATATTGCTAAATTCTGTAGAAGTAGAAATCCATCAGTTGGTAATGGAGGATCAAATGAGAAAGGAAAAGAAAAGGTTAGTGAAATCCGACAAGATAATACTCAGAGATGGGTCAAGAAGACTAAAAAATAATTAGCAGATGGAAATGCACCGGTTACTTATCCGACAGAGGAGGTTGGTCCTGCTCTGGTAGGTAGCTCATCCGGTAATTGAGGCAAATGCCTTAGGGGTAGAAAAAATTCATGAAAATGCTACATATGCCCCGGGAAGAGGTTCTGGAAGATGTTTCAGACATTGGAGATTCTTATTTGGCATGGATATGTTTTATTTGAGATCCGATATCTTTCACCGAGAGTCATTGATGTCAATAGAAGATTAGGGTTTTTCTTGGAGGTTAAAAGGTCAAATTCACTTCATTATTGATCACCTTGCATTCAGAGCGATTTCAGCATGATTAAGAGCGATTAAGAGTGATCAAAGGCTATTCAGTGCAATCATATATCTTCTTGAGCGATTTCACTGGCGACTGGAAGAGTTTGTTAGGGTTTTTCACCAGAAGTGATTAACAGGTATTTATCTTTAATCATGGAAGCAAGATCATCATCTATTCCAATATTTATTGCAAATTCCATTGTAGTAGAAGTTAAGGACTGCCCCAGGCCAATTTTCAAGTGGTATCCACATGTGTCTACCTTGGAAGATTCGGTTGGAGCATTTTCCCGTGTTCCGGAGGGAGTTGTTTATGTTGAAGATGTTAGGGCATACATACATTGTCACATTGAGGATTTGGGGACATCTGAAATAAAGGGCATGTACATGAGCGAGCTTATGGGAGAATCTGGAAAGATCAAACCGACATACAAGAACATTGAAGACTTAGGGTTTACCGACATTCTGGACATCCCTGAATTCGAAGATGAAATCATAAGGTATGTTTTGAGCAGAGTACATGGATAATTTATCTGGTTAGATAGACCTTACAAGATCATAAAGGAAGCCATTAGGGCAATCACTAGTTTACCACAGGTTGGGCAACGTCCAAACAAGAAGGTTTTGAATGATTATGTCAATAAAATCACTGACACGATATCTGACAAAAGATCTATGAGAATACGCACTATTACTGACACAAACATTAGATTCGATAGCATGATCATCAGGTATAAGGTAACTCAGTCAAACCGTCTGAATTCTATTTCCAGTTCCTGTATTTTCGCAGCTTACAAAATGATGAGAGAAAATGAGAAATTGGATCTATGCGGTTGGATGTTAGATGAGTTATTAATAAACCTAGGAAAGATTAAGGGTGAAAAGGAAGGAACTTTCCGGTATGACAACTTAATTGTCTGCTTAATGTTATTTTTCATGAATGACACTCCCAGTTTTGGGAAGAGGCATTGTGAATTTGATATCCCGGTAGGGAGACAATTGAAACAGTCAATTGCTACTTTAGGCAGTCAGAGAGATGCTAAAGTATGAGGATATTTTAAGGGATTCCAGAAGTCTATGAAGTCTAGGGAAAGGGTTCCTAAGCATATAGTTGAAAAATACTCAACTGACATATGCTTCATGGTGAAGAAGGATGAAACACTTATGAAAGCAGTTAAACCCCAAAAGATTTGGATTGAGGAAACTGGCTATGAAGTTGATGCACAGAGCCTTGATGCTTATGCAAAAATATTGATTGATGCACTTGTTGATGAGGCTGAGAAGCCTTGTGGTACTGCAAAGCAAAAATCACAAGAGGTTGAAACAGAGTTCAACCAGAAGAAAAGAGAGGAGCAGGAAGGAAAAGCAAGCAAGTTTGTAGAGAAGGTCTCATAGGACATTAAAACATTAATTGATGCTGTCCCAGAGAAAGGCAGGAAGAGGAAGAATCCAAAAGTACACATTGAGACTGTTACAGTAGAGTTTGAATCTGAGGATGACACACCCTTGGCTTTCAAGAGGGTTGTAAGGAAGAAAACAAAGGAAACAAAGGTAGAGGCTAAAAAACAACCAGTTAGGAAGGTTACATTCAAAATACCGACACCGAAGCAAGCACCAAAGGTAACACCTTCTGCTCCATCCGCAACTGCAAGAAGGAAGAAGAAAAATGACATTGATATGGCTATTCAATTTGTTAATGTAACTATCATACCACCAAAAACTTGTGTAGAGTTAGTAGATGAAATCACTAAGGATGGCATGTTAAAGAATGTACAATTTTATTATGAACACTTAGAAGATGATAAACAAAGAGAGGTAGAGGAAGCAGTATTATTATATCTGGATATCTATAAGAAAGCCTTAATAGAAATTGAAAACCAAATACCGACAGAATTATATAATATGTTAGATGCTAGAAGACTGTTAGCAATGCAAGAAGACAAGCATATTTAAATTCAAGAGTTGTTACTTGTTTGTGCTACTATTGCTCCAGAGGAAATGGAAAGGACATTTAAGGTGGTAGATAGAAAACTCTTTAATATCAAACATAGAATAACCAGTCTTATGCTAGGAAGGGTAAATGAGATAATAAAGGAGACTCAAAAGACATGGGTTAAGTTCTTTGAGGAGAACAAAGGTTTTTTTACTTCACCGGAATCAAAGAAGGATATTGTAGACATCCTGGTTGAAGGAAAAGGAAAGGGGATTATGGGTACTTCACCCTCATTTTTGAAGAACATTAGATAGTGGAAATCAAGCCCCTGGTAGATACAAATGTATAGACAGATGTTGAGACACCGACAAATATAGAGAGTGAAAATGTTGATGATGTACAAGATACTAATATTGAGGATAACAGTCCTTCGGATGCAAATGTACAGGTTGAGGTTATAGTTCCTACAGGGGAATCGACAGTTATCGAGACTGTACCAAGTGGCAAAGCCACTGGTGCAAGTGAGGAAGCTATAAAGGATAAATCATCAAAGGAGAAGAAAGGGGAATCCGACAGGGAACCAATAGTAGGTCCATCATTGTTATCAATTGACACCTCGTAGGTTGTAAAGAAAAACATGTCTGAGATGAGTCCTACTGAACTCATGATGATGGTTGCACAAAAATTAATGAAGGAGAGATCTACAGATAAAGGGATTATTGATCAGTCAATCACTATTTTACACAGACTAGTCCCAGAGTGCAAGATTGACAATGAAGCGAGTCCATCCGGCAAGATGAAGATAATTACTGAGCACATTTCAAAGGATTTTCAATCCTTGCAACAGATTTCAAACCAACAAGCATTAGAGAGGTTCACATAGGCTAAATAAGATGCATTTGATCAAGTGATTGAATCTGAGAAGAATAAGATTGATGAAAAGTTGAAACTGACAGATAATTCTTTGAAGTAGTGTACAAATATTTATAGGATATGTTGTAACACAGATGTACTTACAGTTAATGTGGATAAGAAGATAAAGGAATTTCAAGAGAAAATTGCAAATATAGCTAATTCTTTTGATGGATTGACTTCATTGACTACATCTATTGATGGTCAATTTTTGATTTTGGAAGCCCAAATTTCTATTCTTGAGAAGGAAAAAGACAAAATCATAAGAAGAGCCAGAAGCTTGAGAGGCTTGGTGAGTCCTCCATTGGATTCACTCAGTGTACATAAGAAGGAATGTATGGATATGATTGGAAAGCCCACACCGGCAGAGGTAAGTGAGAAAGAGTCATTTGCACATATATTAAATGGACTTGTATCTATTTCCGACACTTTCAAAACTGGTTGGGATACTTATCTTGAGCTATTAGAGAAGGCTTATCTGAAAATTTTGAAATTTGTTAAGCTTCGGTAAGATATTTTTGGGATATTCATTGTACAGTTTTGGATCTTTGACATTTTTTTAAATTTTTGATGGCATTGATGTCAAAGGGGAAGTGATATAGATGTGAAAAAGGAAAAGAAGGAGTTGTATATATTAGGGGGAGTATGGAGTATTCTGCATTGATGAATATTCAGCTCAGGGGGAGCAGGTAGGATGAAACCGATAGACGAAACCATGACCATTTTTCACATGAGTGTTGCCATCAATGCCAAAGGGGAAGATTGTTGGCAATTGACACTCAATTGGTTGGTTTCACTATGTTGTCATTGATGGCAACATGGTATCTTGTTCCGACTTCATATTTTGGTTCAATTGTGTACCGACAGGCACTTCATAGACACTACACTGGCATCAACAGGATAGAAGGATTTTTTTGTGTAGACACTTAAAAATAATTATTTTTAATTCCTCACATAATTAATTAATTAATTATGTTAATTCAAATTCCCCTCAATATATGTTGTCACTATAGTATGTGACTGATTTATTTAATAAATCAATCCCTTTCTTTATTCTTCTAAAAGATTAAATCCTCACAAATCTTCCTCTTGGCTAATTAATTTCAATTAATTAGTTAACCCACATGATTCCTACAAACCATCTTCTTAATTCATCATTAACCTAATAAAGTCTTCTAGAAACTCCCTAAACTCACTTAACCTTATTCTTCTAATTTTTAAATTCTCTCCGATCATTCTCTCTCCTAGTCAAATCCTCCTACAAATCCTAATCCCACCTAACATTTCCTCTAATCCCCCTCCTAATGAGTTGCTAATGGCTAATCATCATGATTAGCCACGAAGTCAACTCCTTGTCCCTTCCATCCAACCACTAGCTTTTAATGCTCTTTTCCTAGGTGAATGTGAGATTTTCAAAATCTCACAATCCTCTAGGCATCTCCTTTCCCAAGGAATTTTTAATTCCTTCTTATTCCTCCAATCCCCATGATTATCCCTTTTTGGAGAATTTTAAATTCCTTCTCCTCATTCTTCAAGGAATGTCACATCCCTTGCTCCTCTCAAGGCACATTGGGAAATCTTCCCAATGCACTTTTCTCTTCTTGAGGTACCTTAGGAAGTCTTCCCAATGTACCTTGAGGAGTGTGGAGACAAGAAATGTCTTTAAGACATATCTCTTGGTCTCCACACCCTCTCTTAGACCTTGTGTGAGCTCACAAACAATCCTAGCCCTTCATCTTGAATCCATCTCAACCGTCCATTCTTCCTCTCTTGGTCTCCACACCCTCTCTTGGACCTTGTGTGAGCTCACAAACAATCCTAGCCCTTCATCTTGAATCCATCTCAACCGTCCATTCTTCCTCTCCTCCTCTTATAAATTGAGGACTCCATCCTTTCATTTTTTATCTCCAAGTTTAGTAATCTTATGCTGTTTTTTTGAGCCCAGGAAATCATCTTGGCAACCTTATCATGTTCAAATCATATCTCATCCACACTTGATCATCTCATCCTTATCATCTTCCAAATCCATTCCATTTGTGCACAACATTGGAGAGCCATCCACATCAAGCAAGCAAGCAAGAGAAACACATCAAGTGGAGCATCATCAAGGGGCGCCTTCACTTCATCAAGCTCAATCCGAGGGAGAGGTATAAGGTTTTGTGAGGTCTATGCATCTTATTCATGTTTTCATGTATTTTGGAGTTATATCTTTGATTTCATATGATTATATGTTTGACTTGCATGCTTATTAACTAATCCACCTCACAGGTCTTTTTCCCCTCCTCATTTTGGCATGCCCGGTGGGACCCACGTCCCTAAGAACTAATGTTTTTTTTTTGAGTTTTTGTGAGTTGTGAGATGCAGGTTCCGAAATAGCGCGACTATAGAAAAACAAAAAAATCTTTGGCAGCTCTGTATTTCAGGGCGAGCGCTCTTCGCATTCTCCCATCTCCTCCTCATTCTTCTTATATCTATCTTCTGTTTCTTTTCTGTTTCTGTTTAATTTTAATAATCTGTCTGATCGCAGGAATTAATTAAAAATTCCGTTTCATTTCTGTTTCTGTTTAATTTTAATAATCTGTCTGATCATAGGAATTAATTTAAAAATTCTGTTTCATTTCTATTTCTTTTATGTTCCTGTGCGATCCTCATTTTTTTTTGTAAAAATTCAAATTTGAAATCTGCTCTGTTTAATTATAATCTGTCTGATCGCAGGAAAGTGTGAAAGTAGGAGAGTATGCTCTTGTCTATCTAAACAATCAGAAATCCAGACCTTTGACACTTTTCTATTCTGTTTAGCGAGACTGTTTGCTCTTAAATTTAGGAATTGAAAATAAAAATAAAAAATAAATTATTCTATTTTTTCGTCATATCTGCTTTATCTTCACTCTATTTTCCTCCAAACTTCACTAGATCCCCCACATTGCCATTTTGCACATTTCCTTGCTTGGGGGCCTTATCCCAAAATCCACTTTTTGAAGCCCAAAATCCCACATTCCTCTATTTTTAGGGTTTGCCATAACTCCTTCCCCTTTTATCCAGTCACCTCCAAATTTTTCCATATTGTCCATCTCCAACTTTTGCTTCTTTGTCCCTCTTGAACAAATTTTTCCATTCCTTCATCTCTCCTCCAAAATCCCCATTTTTTGCTTGCTTATCCCTTGGAAAGTAGCAAAAACCTAATCAAACACCATTTACCCATCAAATTTTCCTCCAAATTCACATTTGTCATTAGTAGAAAAGTTTTTATTCATGTTTTTCTACTTATTCCCAAAAATTTAAATTTTTTTTTTTTTTGTCATTTTGTTGTCTTTTGCAGGACGCTTGTTGAAGACTCCATTTTTCAAACTACTAATCAAGTTGTTTTGCAGGTTGCCTAAGAAATCTGACCAAACATTGTGTATTTATTTTAATTAGGCACCTAGATATTAATTAAAATGGAATGAACCATTGTCTTATGTGTCTTTAAGAAAAGCGTAAAGGTAGGAGAGTATGCTCTCATCTAGCTAGACGATCAGAAATCCAGCCCCTCCAACCTTTTCTTGTTTGATTGCATGTTTACCTCTAGCGGGCCTGCCCTCCCAACTTGTTCTTTGAGAAGGTAAGAGGGGAACAACCCAAGTGAGTACACCCGAACCTGGGGTTCCCAACTCACTATAATAAATAGGCCATTGACTACGAAAGGGTCAATGGTTGGGGCTATATGAGAGTTCACTCTCACATTGGGTGCTTAGTAAGATCCTAGAGATCTCAATCATGCTTGCGTGACTACTAAGTTATTGGTGCTTCATTGGGCTATAGGCCTCAATTGCGCTTGCGCAACTTCGAAGGGTAGCTCCTAACGAGAAGACTTACTAAACATCTTGTTCATAGTGGCCAAAAACCTTCTAGTCATTGGTGTAGGAGGTTGGACCTCCGAAGCTGCCCATATTTTTATGACCCTTAGTAGAGACACAAAGTTCGCCATGAGGAGTTTTCATGGGAATTGATGCTTAGCTGCCCCGAGAAGTGAGTGCCATGGAGGGGAGCCAGTGGGGTCAAGCATTTAAGTGTTCGCTCTGGGTAAGCGTAGCTGGAAAATCGATTGAGATCCAATGACTATTGTCTTTGCCAGCCTTAAGAATGTTGTATATGAGCATAAGTGTCTTTGAGATAATATGCATTTGATCATTGTATTTGCTTTGTTTGATACATACTTGCCAAGAGAAGACTAAAAACACATCACTATCCCCAAACACTTTGCAAAAATACTTGTCAAGACACAAACAATTGTCCAAGTCATTACCCACACAAAGTCCATAATTGCGTCAAAACTCCGTCTGTCCAATGTTTCATAAGCCCAAGAGAGAAGCTAAGAGTTCATCCTCTCCATCAACATTCAAGTTTGTCCTTTGAAACACCAACTATCATCCAAATCAGGGTGGTCGTGTCCCTTTATATAACTTGCCATTCGAATCTATCCTCCATTGAGTCATGTTCATGCCAAGAATAACCTAGTCATCAAGTTTCTTCTAAGCCATCACTATCATACCTCCTCCATCAATCATCCTCAAATTTCCTAAGGACTTAGCATATTAAATCAATCTCCCACCGTTATCAAATCAATTATCAAAATTTAAATCCAATCATCCTTTAATCCAATTTAACCTCGCGTTAAGGTTACATGCCTTGTGAAATTCCATTTAGACCTCATCATTAATCAATTGCCTCTTGTTCTTGAAGGGGAATCCTCTTCAAGTACCTTTTGCTTAATCCTTTTGATTCGATCAAGACTCTTAACTCACATCTTTACTTTGCTTAGGGTTATTAGTCAACCCTTGGTATAAGAGAGGCTTTTTAATCATCAATCCAAGGTCTAAATTCTATACAACTTGGCCATCACCTTACTTGTGGTTGCATCCACCACCTAAAATCCTCATCCAAGGACTAAGGTGTCAAATCCTAATCAAATCCGGGCTCTAATCCAAGAACCGTACCAATCAACAAAATCCATTGTCATAAAAGATAAAATCCAAAATTCCACAAATATCTTGCTAAGTCCTTTCATCACAAATTTCCCCCGCCAAACTTTTCTAAGGTTATTCGTGTATGGTTACAACTCGATCCCAAAAGAGAAAGATGGCTGAACAACAATATGACATGCCAGACATTAGTGCCCTATATGAAGATCCCACATAATATCCTACACAAAGTGGGCAACCTAGCAATCAAGATCAAAGCCAAAATCCTAACATGGTTAGTCAAGATGAACTCTCTCCGGAAGTGCAAACTTTCCTAGCGGATTCTTATAACTAAGAGATGATGGAAAAGTTTATTCAACACAATCCTAGTGCACTTCTGAAAACTCTCCTTGAGAGTGGAGCTCAACTTCCGCCTGAATTTAATAGATCCACTCTCGCCCAACAACCACAAGGAGACCTCACTCCCACACAAAGTGTTGCACCTATTATTCAAACTCAATCAATCGTAGCCCCATCAATCATCCAAGCTCAATCAATGCCACCCGCGACACCTCCCACTGTGGTCTCCATCCCACCTTCTTCCTCCTTACCATCTATACCACTATCAAATCCGATCTCATTTATTTTCCGACACACTTCTATACCACCTCCTTCCATTCAACCACATATTTCTATTCCACAAACTTCCCTTCCTGCCAACAATGTCACAAATTTCATCCGGGCCGTACTCAATCCCATCACAATAGTTTGCGGACCGCAACCAACTATCACACAAATCCCTGTGACATTGGTCCTCACATCCCACGTTCCCGTCTCCTCATCATATCAATACATTGGTGGTGGTGCACCTTCTTTGGCTCACCCAATTCTTGGGGAAAATACAATTCATCATTATCAAAGTCCACAACAAGATCTCATCAAGGAAATTCAAGACATGAAAAAAAGGACTAATAAAAGGAAAAATTACTCATTCGAAGAGTTTTGCCCTTGTCCTTACGACTCGTCTATATTAGTTGCACCCTATCCCCCGGGATTTGAGATCCCCAAATTCACCAAGTATGAAGGCAAAAGAGACCCCCGCGACCATGTCCGAGAATTCCACATCTTATGCTAAGAAGTCTCCTATAGTGACCATTATCTTCGCACTCTTTCCCAAGAGTATCATGGGAGACGCCCCAGCATGGTTCTCATCTCTATCGCGAGGTTCTATTGTCTCCTTTCCAGACTTGGCAGAAAAATTTATGACCCACTATGCTTACAACATGGTTAATGATGTTTCTATGATGGACCTATGCAATACAAAACAAAGACCCAAAGAAACCTTTGCCAATTTCCTACAAAGATGGCGACATCTTATCAAAAAATTCTAGTGGGACATGCCAGAACAACATCAAATTGAGCTATTTCAAAAAAACTTGGTGCTTGAACTTTCGAAACCCTTAATACCCCAATGTATCAAATCTTTCCAAAAATTGACCAATAAGGGCCTCGCCCTCGAACGTGTCTTGTTGGAGGAATGAACCTTGAAACATTACCAGAAATCGACACAAAGTTCTTCCTCTTATCATAATGACAAGACAAAATTATGGTCTAAGAACAAAAATGTGGTCAATGATGGTGTAACTGATGCAAAGCGGGTCCAAACCGTGGCCGCTCCCCCAAAATCCACCACCAATAATCATCAATTCAATAATCAAAACAATCAAAATCAATCCCAAAAACCTCACAACAATGTTTCAATCTAGGGACGACCACCCCGATTGAATAACAGGACCCCAAGAGACTTCACTCCTCTTGCTGAGCCTATTGAAATGGTGTTTCAAAAACTTGTCCAAGCAGGTGTAGTGGTTTTTCCAATCACTCGCTCGTTTGACCCCAATCAACCTAAACGAAGATGGTATAATGAAAATGAGTATTGTGAATACCATCATATCAAGGGACATGATACATGAAAGTGTATGAAACTGAAGATCTACATACAAGATCTCATTGATAGAGGTGAGATTGAAGTAGCAAATGCAAAACCTGGTAATAACAATGACAAACTCAAAATGTACCGGGAACCCTTCTCGAAGCATGATAAAGGAAAATGCTCATCATCTAACACAATGGGTTACGACTACGCTAATCACATAACCGACTTTGATTTTTTAGTATGTCGCATTAAACCTGCAGACACTCATGTCAATGTCATAACCATCCAAGGAGTTAATTCTCCTTCTTCCCAAAGCAGACCAAATCCTGCTAGGATAGTCATTCAAGGCGCCACGCCTTCCACCTCCCATTTCCAGAGTGACTGCAATGTAACTACATGCCGAGGTAAAATCACCATCCAAGGAGTCCCTCCCCCATCAAACTCCCCGCCCATGTCTTCCACCCGCTGATATGACCTCCTGGACCAACTTGGGAAGACCCCCGCTCAGATCTCCATTTTGGAACTTCTTAAAACTTCCCCGGTCCATAAAGAAATTTTGGAACAAGCCTTTCTCGAATCATGCATTCCTGATAACATCAATGCCACCCAATTCCAAGCTCTCATTGGAAACCTTGCTGCCCAACAACACCTTGTATTTACCTCCAAAGATGCACCCGCAGATGAAGACCATAACAAACCTTTGCACATCGAAGCTCTTATCGACAAGCACAAGGTCAAATGTATACTGATAGACGGTGGATCCGGGCTTAATCTGTGTACATACAAATTAATAAAACAATTGGGACTTTCTGAGGATCTGATAGACACATCAGGAAGGATCACAATAAAGGCATATGATGATGCGGAAAGAATTTCAAAGGGTACGATCACCTTACCTCTTCAAGTTGGCTCCATTATAATTGAAACCCCTTGCCAAGTACTAGATCTTGATCTCCCCTACAACATTCTCCTCGGGCGGCCATGGATTCATTCCTTGCAGGCCGTACCCTCCACCTATCACCAATGCATCAAATTCCCCTATAATGGAAGAGAGATAACTATCAAAAGTGATCCACAACCCTTCTAGTATTGCAAACTCCTAGAGGAAAACCATCCATATCATTGCCCATTAAATAGACCCTTGCCAACGCCTCCATCTGACACGTCAAATGTTGCCTCCACATCATCCCAACCAGATAATCAAATCAAGATCTTGGACAATGGCTATGGAGAACACAAATTGGAGGACGTCTTATTAATAGGCAACCTCCCTCTCTCTCCTAAGTCATTTGGAAAACCAAAAGAGCTCAAAAAGGACCCAAAACCAGTCATGCAATGCCAAAATATCACCTTCAAGCAATGGAGCCCACTTAATGAGGAGAGCCTTGAAGAAGATGTCTCTTCTTGGTTGTAATGGGAAGAGGATGATGATCCAACAAGAATATCCAAAAAAATGTACCCAAAAGCATTTGCCATAGTTGAAAGAATGGGTTACAAAGGACATGACCTGGGACCAGAGGAGAAAGGAAGAAAAATACCCATAAATCATATCTCCTACAGATACAACAAAGGCTTGGGGTACACCTCGGTGCCTAAGATTACTATCACTGGTGCCCCTTCTAGTCCTTCTTCGGATATCGAAAGCGTCGACGAAGAGGAATTCCATGAAATGCCTTATGAATACGAGAAAGATATCTTCCTTGACACTTACATCAATACCATCACCCCCGTAACCCCTCCCACTTCACACGAGCTACATCTTGTCTATCCTAAACTCATTGACTGGGGCCAACGAGACAAGCCCACTTTAGATATTTGCGCCGATGATAATGCTCTCATTGCTCTCCTGACGGCGTGAAACTTGGAAGATTGTAACAAAATTGAGGGCATTCAACTATACGAAAAAGGATACTTTGGTAGTCAGGTCGATGCCCTTAGCCACAAAAAAGATAATAAAAGGAAAAGACATGATTCCCTAGGTGAAAACCTCCCTGAGGCACCTTTGGAGGAACAAAAAATAAAAACAAAGGGCGTATCTGAAAGTGAAAACTTGGAAAAGGCACTTGACGATGAGGGACTTAACCTCCCTACCATTGGTTACCTTCCATAGGACAAATCAAATTTGCTGATAGAAGAAATAGACAACATCAACATGGGCACCGAAGTCATTTCGAAAAATGTGCTCATTGCCAAATCCCTCACAGAAATAGAGAAAAAAGACTTCATCAACTTCCTTACAGAGGTAAAAATCAATTTTGCATGGTCCTATTCCGATATGCTAGGGTTGGATCCTACCTTGGTGGTTCACAATCTCGCCGTCCGCCCAGACGCAAAACCTATGAAACAAAAAATGTGCAAAATGCACCCGCATATTGCTCTCTTGGTCAAGGCGGAACTCCAAAAGATGTTAGATGCAGAATTCATCGAACCCATATACTACGCTGAATGGGTCTCTAACATTGTACCCGTCGCCAAACCTGTCAGGGGCATCCGCATCTGCACAGATTTCTGAGATCTAAATAGAGCTTGTCTTAAAGATGATTTCCTGCTCCCCAATATAGACATGATTGTGGACCTTACAACAGGACATGAAATGCTATCGCTAATGGATGAGTTTTCCAGATACAACCAAATCAGGATAGCAGATGAGGATCAACATAAAACCGCATTCACAACACCATGGGGTACTTTTTGTTATCGGGTCATGCCTTTTGGTCTAAAAAATGTTGGAGCTACATACCAACGTGCCATAACAACAATTTTTCATGACCTCTTACACAAAATTATGGAGGACTATGTGGATGATCTGCTAGGCAAATCTAAGACAAGACAAGAACACATTCCCATTCTAAAATATATCTTTGAAAGATTAGAAAAATACAAACTGCGCCTGAATCCCAAAAAGTGTGTGTTTGGAGTCACATCGAGATAATTATTAGGATTCATTGTTTCCCACAGAGGCATCAAGGTTGATCCTACAGAAGTAAAAGCTATCATGGAAATGCCTCCACCAAAAACTCTTAGACAACTGCGCAGTCTCCAGGGAAAACTCCAATCTGTTAGACGTTTTATTTCACAACTAGCAGATAAGTGCCATTCATTTGCACACCTCCTGCGTAAGAACACAAAATTCAAATGGGACTGCTTATGTCAAAAAGCCTTTGAGAAATTAAAAGAATATCTAGCATCACCTCCAGTTTTGATGCCACCTACCCCTAGAAAACCCCTCATTTTGTACATATGTGCTACTATAGTGGCATTGGGGGCATTACTGGCGCAAATAGATGATCAAGGGAAGGAACATGCCATTTACTACATCAGTCGGACATTGGTAGGATATGAACTCAATTACACCCCCATTGAAAGAGCATGTTTGGCATTAGTGTTTAACACACAGAAACTACGACACTATATGCTAAACAACAAGACAAATTTAATTGCTAAAATTGATCCACTTAAATATCTCCTATCAAAAGCTGCTCGCACTGGTAGAACTGCCAAATGGGTCATGCTCCTAAGTGAGTTTGACATCGAATATGTGGATAGAAAGGCAATCAAGGGACAAGTCATTGCAGATCAGTTGGCTGAAGCTCCACTTCCAGGTGACCATCCTATTCTCATAGAATTACCAGATGAGTTCATTATGACTGTTTCCACATCCTCCACATGGAAATTATACTTTGATGGCTCCTGCACCCAAAATGGATCGGGGGCAGGAATATTATTCGTCACACCTCAAGGAGATGACATCCCCAAATCATACAAGATAGCCTTTGCATGTACCAATAACATAGCAGAATACGAGGCACTCATCACAAGTTTGCGTTTGGCTATCGGTTGGAAAATAAAGGAGTTACAAGTTTATGGTGATTCTTAGCTCGTTATAAAACAAGTCAATGATGAGTACTAGACAAAAGATGATAAAATCCTTCCTTACCGTACCATGGTTGAAGATCTTAAGAAACATTTCACAACAATCACATTTAATCAAATCCCATGAACAAACAACAGGGCTGCAGATGCAATGGCCACCATTGGCTCCCTCCTTCAAATGTCAGCATATAGTCAGAAGTGCGAGTTCTTGGTCGAGAAATTATTTATACCAGCATATGACCTACCAGAGTCTGAAATGGTGGTCTCGAGTCCCCTTGGTACCAAGAAACCTTCGCTTTCCTCAAAGACAACACCATTCCCCCACATCTCACAAAAACCCAACAACAAACCTTCATCCACTGATATTCTCGTTACACCATCCTCAGAGACACCCTATTCAGAAGGAATTTCGATGGGTCCCTCCTAAGGTGTTTAGATAAGCAAGAGGCAAAATGGGCATTACGCAAAGTACACGAGGGTATCTATGGGGCACACTCAAGTGGGCTCACATTGGCTAAAAAACTTTTGAGAACAGGATACTATTGGCCTAAAATGGAGGTAGATGCATATAATTATGTGAAGAAATGCATCCCTTGCGAGCAACATGGTGACAAAATTCATGCACCATCACAAGAATTGTAGCCATCTATAACACCATGACCCTTCTCACAGTGGGGGCTCGATCTCATTGGGAAAATCCACCCTTCATCTTCCAATGGACATAAATTCATTATCACCGCCACCAAATATTTCACCAAGTGGGTAGAGGCTATCCCTCTTACTTTCACCACCGACAAGCAAATATCCAAATTCATCCTGAACTATCTAATCTGCCGGTATGACATCCCAAAAGTTATTATCACAGATAATGGAAAACAATTTAAAACCCAGGATGTCAAAGAATTCTGATTCAACATCCAACATCGCTTCTCCACCCCATATTATCCCCAAGGCAACGACCAAGCTGAGGCTTCTAATAAAACCTTAATCAAAATCCTCAAAAAGACAGTCAATGAAGCTGGTCGTGATTGACACCTCCAACTCCATCCTGCTTTGTGGGCCTACCGCACCTCCATCCGCACCCCCACAGGCGCCACCCCTTATTCCCTGGTCTTTGACTCCATAGCCATCCTTCCCCTTGAGATCGAGATCCCCTCTCTAAGGGTATCACTGTAAGACATCCTACCAGAGGAAGAATACATAATTGCCCGCTTACAAGAGCTAGAATTGTTAGATGAAAGGCGCCTCAAGGCCTTGAACCATCTCCGGGTATATCAGAACTGCTTGCAGATGAGTTATCACAAAAAAGTCAGAACCTGGGAATTCCAAGTTGGTGATCTTGTCCTCATGGAGAATCAAAAAAATCTACAAGAAAGAGAAAAGAAAGGCAAGTTCGAGCCTAATTGGCTTGGACCATATGCAATCACAACAAAATATGGATCAGGAGCTTATCAGTTGGCTACTCCTGAAGGTGATCCTTTGGATGATCCAATGAATATCATGCACCTCAAAAGATTTTATGCTTAGTCCTCAGAAAGTCTTAAATTGTCAAAAAAATAAAGAAAAAAAAAATAATTAAAAAAAAAATGAGAAAAAGATCCTAAAAAAATCGTCACTTTGGTGAAAACCTGGCAAACAGGCGCCTTATGACATAAAAAAATTAAAAAATCAGAAAAAGAAAGAAAAACAATTCGTCCACCAGTGAAAACCACTTTGTGGCGCTATGGACAAATACCTTGGTGAAAACCTCTCTGCAGGCGCCAAGGTAAATAACTGGATCCACTGTCTAGCATGTCGATACTACAAATCATCTGCCATCCAACCACCCATGCGCAACATTCCTTCTTTTCCACCTCCCAATAAAACATGCGTATGATGATGAATCTTTGCTTGAGCCGTGAACAAGGAATGTCCCATTAAAACTGAGCTTTTATGCCTCTGTGTAAGCTTGAAGAAGTCTTGAGAAACAACCCCAAATCCACTAGTCACTCTCCAAACCCATAGAATCACTTGCCTAATCCAAAAGCCCACTTTGCCCTAGGAATGACCCCTTCCCTCGCCTGGCAACCTAATCCTTCATCCTAGTTCTACTCTTGGCAAGAGGTATCATTTGGTCGCAAGGAAGTGACTTGTTAGATTTTGTAAGATCTTTTCATATAGACTTGCATCTTTTTCCCTACGACTGCCACTAGTTACGACTGCTTGGGTTCTTCCATATCCAGGTACATTATGATAGGCGCATACTAGGGCATATTTCATAGTATGGCATGTTTTGGATCCCTCTTGTATAAATCAGCGACCCGGTACTAGTGTTTATCAACACTTACCTTCTCGTGTACAAGAGGTATCAGTGTGTTTGAGGGTTTCCTTGCACAAACCCACAACTTTGTATTAGTGTTTCTTAACACTTGCATTGTTGTGTGCAAGAAATTCCCGTTTGTTTACAGAGTCAGTCCACACCCTGGGTTTCTCATGGCATCCTGATTTCTATAATCAGTGGTGCAAGCCACTTAGGGCAACATCAAACTAGGTTGGCTCTCCACATTTGTTGTGCACAAAATCTCACCATCATTCCATCAAATCCTAAACTCAATAATCCCATGGAGCTCTCAATTTCCCCCATTGCCCATCTATTCCATATTCTTCTATCTAAGATCATTGTGTTATTATTGACATATTCCCTCTTTTTCCCTCTTTTTATTAATTCATTCACATCATGTAGAGTGCATTTCTTAGATAGTCATTTTTTTTTCCACAAAACATTTACCATATAAGATTGCATCACATAAATAAAAGATTTACTCATCCATATAACATTACATTTAGACTGCATCATAAATCATTCACATATGTGTATCTATACATAAAGCATAAAAAATACTCATCCTGCATCCAAAAAACTATGTCAGCAACCCATCATAAACATACATATATAAGCATCCACTCTGCATCACAAAATAGGTTAGCATAG
Organism: Cryptomeria japonica; assembly: GCF_030272615.1. NCBI lineage: Eukaryota > Viridiplantae > Streptophyta > Pinopsida > Cupressales > Cupressaceae > Cryptomeria > Cryptomeria japonica. Next base: position 662,550,527 of record NC_081414.1, read on the forward strand.
CACATCCATGATTGCATCCATATAGGACATCATAAGACAAACAAAAATAATCCATCACAATAAATGCTACACATCCTCTGTCACCAATCAAATCATGTATACATACATACATACATATATATATATATATATATATATATACATATATATATATATGTATATATATAAAGAGGAAAATATGTCCGTTATGATACAATGACCCCTCATTGGGTCCGTTGTGGCGTATATGGGCCCTCGGGAGGGCCCATCTTCCCTCGCGGTCTCAGCTCTCCTATTCTTCTTTCCAAATTCTTCACGACTGCTTCATATTTCTTCGAGAAATTTTCGTCCTTTTTTTTGAAAAAATTCTTGAGGGGGCATACACCTCCCATGCTTTACGCTGGGGCATCCTTTTTTTCTTCTATCTTCTACACATCGCCATACACCTCACATAATTAATTCTGATTCTGATCATGTCTTATACAGGATGAATCCTTCTTGAAACCAGACGTTGTGATCAGTCATGTCTTATACAAGATGAATCCTTCCTGAAACCAGACGCTGTGCTCTGATCATATCTTCTATGGGATGAATCCTTCCTGAAACCAGACGTTGTGATCAGTCATGTCTTATACAAGATGAATCCTTCCTGAAACTAGATGTTGAGCTCTGATCATGTCTTATACAGGATGAATCCTTCCTGAAACCAGACGTTGTGATCAATCATGTCTTATACAGGATGAATCCTTCCTGAAACCAGACGCTCTGATCATGTCTTATACAAGATGAATCCTTCCTGAAACTAGACGCTCTGATCATGTCTTATACAGGATGAATCCTTCCTGAAACCAGACATTGTGATCAATCATGTCTTATACAGGATGAATCCTTCCTAAAACCATACGTTATGATCAATCATGTCTTATACAGGATGAATCCTTCCTGAAACCAGACCGAATCTAGATCTTATCAATCAAATCAATATCATCATCAAAAAACAAGATTATTCTTTGAATCAACGCGTCATCACACCTCGCTTCAAAGAGGGGCAAAATGTAGACACTTAAAAAATAATTATTTTTAATTATTTTTAATCCCTCACATAATTAATTAATTAATTATGTTAATTCAAATTCTCCTCAATATTAATTAAATATAATTGATATTGTCACTATAGTATGTGATTGATTTATTAATCCCTTTCTTTATTCTTCTAAAAGATTAAATCCTCACAAATCTTCCTCTTGACTAATTAATTTTAATTAATTAGTTAACCCACATGATTCCTACAAACCATCTTCTTAATTCATCATTAACCTAATAAAGTCTTCTAGAAACTCCCTAAATTCACTTAACCTTATTCTTCTAATTTTTAAATTCTCTCCAATCATTCTCTCTCCTAGTCAAATCCTCCTACAAATCCTAATCCCACCTAACATTTCCCCTAATCCCCCTCCTAATGAGTTGCTAATGGCTAATCATCATGATTAGCCACGAAGTCAACTCCTTGTCCCTTCCATCCAACCACTAGCTTTTAATTCTCTTTTCCTAGGTGAGTGTGAGATTTTCAAAATCTCACAATCCTCTAGGCATCTCCTCTCCCAAGGAATTTTTAATTCCTTCTTATTCCTCCAATCCCCATGATTATCCCTTTTTGGAGAATTTTAAATTCCTCCTCCCCATTCTTCAAGGAATGTTACATCCCTTGCTCCTCTCAGGGCACATTGGGAAGTCTTCCCAATGCACTTTGCTCTTCACAAGATCCAAGAGAGGGTGTGGAGACCAAGAGATATGCCTTAAAGACATTCTTCCCAATGTACCTTGAGGAGTGTGGAGACAAGAAATGTCTTTAAGGCATATCTCCACTTCCCAATGTACCTTGAGGAGTGTGGAGACAAGAAATGTCTTTAAGGCATATCTCTTGGTCTCCACACCCTCTCTTGGACCTTGTGTGAGCTCACAAGCAATCCTAGCCCTTCATCTTGAATCCATCTCAACCGTCCATTCTTCCTCTCCTCCTCTTATAAATTGAGGACTCCATCCCTTCATTTTTCATCTCCAAGTTTAGTAGTCTTATGCTATCCTTTTGAGCCCAGGAAATCATCTTGGCAACCTGATCATGTTCAAATCATATCTCATCCATACTTGATCATCTCATCCTTGTCATCTTCCAAATCCATTCCATTTGTGCACAACATTGGAGAGCCATCCACATCAAGCAAGCAAGCAAGAGGAGCACATCAAGTGGAGCATCACCAAGGGGCGCGTTCACTTCATCAAGCTCAATCCGAAGGAGAGGTATAAGGTTTTGTGAGGTATATGCATCTTAGTCACGTTTTCATGTATTTTGGAGTTATGTCTTTGATTTTATATGATTATATGTTTGACTTGCATGCTTATTAACTAATCCACCTCATAGGTCTTTTTCCCCTCTTCACTTTGGTTACCAGCAATGCAAGTCGACATGGTTTAGAATATGGTTATCAGTATTGGAGGCCGACATATCTTGGGTCTGACATCGACAATTATTTTTTATATTCATGTAGTTATGTTATCTAGCCGACATGTAATTTGATATTGTAATAAACTTTGTAAGCCGATATAAGGCATGATAAGTTGTATCTAGGGTATATAGGTCAGTTGGATTAGATCATTTTGATATAAATGTGGTGATGGATATGTGGATGTAATATGATGCAAAATATATCAGAGAGATTATTTATGTGAGGATATTTATGTAAAGGTTCTTTCGGTAAAAGGTTTAGGGTTTCAAACCGGAATAGATAAATCTTAAACCAGAACTGTATTCTGGCATAGAAGATGCTATCTTAGCAGTTCAACACTTCTTTGGATTGTAGTCTAGATTTATATGTAGTCAATGAGGCTCCTTTTGTGATTGAGCAATGTGCTCTAGGCTGTAAGCCTTCCTGCAAGTGCGGGCCCCTTATATTTTGTAATATCTCTTCATATGGCTAGTGGATTGGTATTGTGGGTCGCAAATCCCACCGTGGTTTTTCCTTTTTGAGGTTTTCTACGTATAATTCTATGTGTTATGATTCTCATTTATGTGATTGACTTATTGGTTGCTTTACTTCTTTCAATTCTGTATGTACTGGTATACCGGTTGGTGTATGCGTGTTTTAATAAGGCTAAAATTTATCAATCCGGTATAACACTGATTCACCCCCCTCTTAGTGTTATTGGATTCCAACAATGGTATGAAGGAGAACACTCCATCTTATTTTATAAGTTATAGTCCATGCAAAGGATACCAAAATTGCCATGTTTCTATCAAACCTTGCTGTACATATTCGTTTTCCATAATAAAATGCTCTATGATGATAAAAAGAACAAACAAAAACACAATTTCATATCATTCCATTTCCTATTAGTCAATTTCTATCAACCTATCTTATGTTGATCTATCCCATGTATATCTACCTCATTTTATCCACTAACCATCTCTATACCTAATGTTGATCAACCATTATCTTTTATTACCTACCATTATTCTTTTCTTACGAATTATTCCTATATCCATCATAATAGATTTTATGGTTATGTATCATGACATAAAAATAGTTAGGTCTATTGGCATCCCATATCATGAAATGTCTTGCATACACTAACACGTTAAATCATAACCGTAGATATTCACACATACATGAAACCTTGCATACATAAGCATTATGTCATAAAAATCTAGAGCATCACATATTGCATGTACAAGGTTAGGAAATAATCATAGCTTCATGCGATAATATATATCCATGAAATTATAATCTAAAACACATGAATAAATAATTACCATTACATAAGTATCATAGATACATTCACATAGTCATCCGTAACATCATAATTTAGACATGTATATAGATATAACCCATTACATAGAAAACATCTATAGAAACACACATCATCATATAGACACCATATAGAAATCCCATAATGACCATATGCATCTCATCGTATTTGTATAAAAAAATAATAGTGTCACGATACAAAATTATATGTCTATACAATAAAGCTTGCAAGCTACATACTACATGTGTCTATAGAAATATACATCATAATGAGTCTATCATGAAATCCCTCCCTCTAATAAATGTTAGGAATTAGGCATTTTAAACCTTACATAATGTTTACAATGTTATATTATATTATTATGTGTGTGGTGCACCTAGGAGAACCTAGATGGACGTGCATAACTAGGAGTTAACATTTTTGGGGCTACTTTATGTGTTGTATGTAACATTGGGACATATATTTAATGTGGGTCTCACATTGGAAAATAACATTTAATTTAACATTGGGGAAAGATTAATACAGGGAAAATATGATACCCAATATTAAATGTGGATGAAATGTATGAAAATAAAGTCTGGCCTAAGAATGCAAACTACTGACCAATTCCAAACTCTTTCATTGGGGAATAACCAATTAGGCTCAACTTCAATCCATAAGGAGAGCGGAGAACTATGATTGAGTATTCCCTTTTGAATGTTGATTGGTTATGATTATATATGATTAAATTAAAGATTATAGAATAGGTTAAATGTTGCAAAATTAACAAGATTTAGTATCAATTGAAAGATACAAAAAAAAAGTTCAACCCATAAGGGAAGATATGGAAATAAGACAGAAAATAACCTATCACTAAAATGTGGGCCTAAAAATGGTGGAATAGTGTGTTAGGCAACTTAGCCTTGATAGGTGTCCTGCAACTCAAGACATAAAATCTTGGATTAAAATTCTCTTCAGATCACTCTCTCCATAATTTAGCTAAAAAGTGTCAAATGAGTGAGTGATTTGACATAGTCCAGGGGTTTCTACTAGTTCAAAATTTGGATCTACAAGTCTCAATTTGCACCTTGCAACTCTACAACTTTTAGTTGTGAGATCCGTAACCTACACAAAGAAAATAGGGGAAAAGTGTTGTGTTGTATATGGGATTTCCTAAGTCAAACCCCAAGTAGGTGTTAACCTCCACTAAAACTATGATTGATTAGAAAAGAGAACTTATTCTTGGTAGGGTAGAAGCTAAATTTAGTGTAAAATGATGGATTGACAAGATTATACCTCAATATCAATAGTGGTGGCGATTAGATTCTATTTAGATAAATCCTCCAAGTGTTGATGCACTAACATGATAAATCATAACAAAATCCACCATGAAAAGATACTTGAAGATAACTAGTTATAGCTTGATGCTCGTTGTCCTTAGACCTACTCTTGAAGGAAGGAATACTTGATTTTGAATTGGAATGATGTAATTGCTAGATGATAAAATGAATTAAGGATGATGCTGTTAAATAGGGTTCTCAAGGTATTTTTGCATTTAGGCTGACATCATCAGAGTATGAGCATGCATCTTGCACCTTGTCCTCTAGATCACTCAAGGCAACATCTAGTGCTATCAGTCTGGGTTTATCTTTAGGAGTCATATCACTATGAGTAAACTAAATGTATGTCAATACTAGGTGTGGAAATCCTTATATCTAGCCAAATTGCCATGTCACTCGATCGTAGTAGAAAGACATGATGATATAATCATGGTGACTAATAAAAATTCAATTTTGTTTCATCCTCAATAGTTGACCTACCTATCCTATCCACATACTTAAAGTCCACTATGACCTCCATATGATGTTTATAGGCTCCAATCTATCAAATACAACTCTCTAGTACAAAAAGTCTCCTCTCTACCATGGTCTCCAAAGTGGATAGGTATGTGATCATGGGTATTTCCAAGAAACCTCAATTAGAAAACCTATTGGCCTCATGTATGCAATGTGATCAAATGCCCATACCTAGACTAATATGCAAGTCATTAAGCTGTATTCCTCATAGTGTATGTACCTATTTAGGTCATAATAGAGATGCGCCAACATGATCTATCCCCATGCATAAATGGTCCTACACTCCTCAATCCCTTAGATAGTATGAATGAGTCCCTAGTCTAGGTGTGTACCTCTTACATTAGGTGCTACAACTAAAGTGATTGTAATAATGAATATTTTTTAATAGATATGAATATCTTTGGTCATTTGTAATAACCAATGCATGAAGATACATCCTCTTGATTCTTTAGGTATGGCTTGCCCTATGAACTATATCTGATCCTCAACAACAACAATAGGAGTATGCAACCCCTCTTGTCTCATAGTAATGGCTCACACTAAAAGACATAGAATATTATACACATCCTCTAGAGTGACCGTCTAGAGGTATCTGCATCCCATCACTCCAATACTGCTTTGAGAATTACATCATTATACCTCATTGTAGGCATATGGTAGACCCACCATGTAGCCCTACATCTTGTAGAAATTTTTCTGCATCAAGTAGTAGATGTCTCTCCTAATTATGTAGAAAGCTATATGCGTGTTTGATAGTATGTTCTCACATCCCTTGAGAGGATTCTAAGCATATTAATGAGATTTCATTAGTACTTCTTCATTGATCCCTAACTTCTTTTATAAAGGCTTATGCAACATCCCTTGTGGGGTCTAGGTGCCCATGTGGGATCTTTGTGCTTAGATGAGTCCAAGGTAGCTATTTGGGTCCATGGTGCACATGTGGGACCATGGTGCCCAAATGGGTCTATTGCACTCATTTGGGACCATGATGCCCAAGATGGGGGACCCATAAGCTTGACCTATCTTTTTTTCCTAGAATTACTCAAAAATCATAAAATTAAACACATGCTGAAGTCAGTGTGGCCTACTTTGTGTGTTTGGGCGTGCTTTGCAATGACTCACCTCAATACCTCTATACTAGTTGGAGAGAGTTCTCTCTTACATGGAATATTGGCTCTTTAAAGAGTGTGAACCCCTTTGAAATAGAGATAAATAAATAAGACAAATGAATAGTTGAAAAGCTAACACTTTCATTATTTAAAGGTAATTTTTTTAAACCCTAATTTAACATGGTTCAATCATCTTATCATAATTTGATCTAGAGGACTCTAATTTGCATACATCTCTCATTCTTACCAAATGATCTTTGATATGATATTTTTTTCATTAATGACCCTATTAAAAGCATTTATCATCACTTATTTTCATAATCTGTTGTGTTATTCATGATACCTTGTTTCTATATACTAAATGAGCAAGCAAAAATATGGGGTATATGAATACCATTGAATTTCATCACTCTTAGTAAGCATTCTAGGTGATTTTAATTTTCTGATAACAAGGTGGTTTTTTAGAATGTGGTTCCTAACATTGTATTGTAGGTATTGCTATGCTGGGGCCTTCGTTCGACATCCTTGAGAATATCCTTTTTACATGAATGTTTACTTTCCTATACTTTAGCTTGCATATGCATGTAGTGTCATACAACCATTAAAGTGGGGGATAAATGTAGTGGCATAAATTATACTCCTTTAATTATGAGTCCAATTCCACACTCTCCTAGTGCTTGCTTTCGTTTTCCACTCCCCTAAGCAATTTAGGACCATTTATAGCCTTAAATTTAACCTTCATCTTAAGAGGATGGGTCCAATCATATTTCAAATTTCAACACACTTTATTCCACACTTAAATTTTTTAGTCCAAATTTAAATTCCAGATCCAATATTATGGCCCTAATATCTTGCTTCCCCTAAAAGAGGGACCTATTTTGTCAGGTCACTATTGTTGGGTACGGTTGCTGTTGCACTAATATATGGACTTGTTAATGCCTGATACAACCACTAGAATTATAGAATCCACATGAGGCAGTTAATCCATGTCACAAACCCAAGCACTGCGCTGCACAACACAAGGAGACCAAGGGAACCCACCTTTCAACAATCCCCCCCTAGCACAAGCGAGGGGTTTGAACCTGTGACCAAGTTCTGATACTATTTTCTGGTTACGATTGTCGTTGCACCAAAAGATCAACCTGTTAATGCCCGATACAACCACTAGACTGATTTAAAATTTTAGGAGATCAACTTTTTGGCCTTGAAATTGTGAAATCTATGCTTGAAATTGTGATTTGACTATGGTAACTCAATCTTTTATCAAATTAAATATTGTAACTCATATATAAGCAGGTTATATGCACTTTTATGTTATCCTTATGATGTAAAAATTACTACTAAATGTGAGTCTACAAGTCTACAAATCTATGAAATAATCAACAACATCAAGTCTTCATCAACTATTCATCAACTATTGTTCATTATGATGGAAGCTTGATGGAATGCTAGAGGACAATAGGGAATTTATAATTGATGATGAAGTTGTACCTTTCCTTAAGGGTTTGGTATGATTTCATGTCATTGTTACATTTTTGCATTTTAACTTCATATTTGAGTTCTATAATTGATTTATGTTCATTTGCTGATTCATGTACTCTTGAGTTGATATATGTGTAGATGGAGGAAATGGATTGAATACGAGATTCAATCTTCCAGCATCCAACAATGAAGTTTTTCCTGCAAAACACACACATGGAAATTGAAATCTAAACTAGAAACACACATGCATGTTATCAAACTCTACTCCATTGCACTCCTTAAACCAAGATCTTATGTAGATAATGTTGCTCTCATAAGCACACACAAGAAGCTATGGTTTTTTGGAGATTCAAGATGATTAATGCAAAGGAAGCTAAAGAAAATGAAATGCAAAGATGATGAAGAATGCAAACTGACATAAGTTCGACGCATAAAGATGAGATGCTCAAATAAGAGAGAGGGGCTTGTTTAAATAGATTTTCTCCGGGCGAGTTCATGTTGTGGGATGAATATGGGATAATGCAAAATAAGTGGTATAGGGAAGATGAGTGGTAAATGGGAAATGGTAAGTGGTAGGAGGGGATATTTAAGGGTTTTATTAAATAAATAGATAAATGTATATAAGGTGAATGCATGAAGGCGTATAAATGAATATGATAAAATATTTTATTTAATAAATTTAATGGATAAATGGTAAGATATTAATAATAATAATATAATAAAAAATGGGAATTATGAATAATGAATTATTGAGAAATAATAGTGTAATAATGACTCACCCGATGTTCAGAGAAATTTGAAATTAAATGCAGACAAATTAGTGGAAATTTTTATGTGTCTACATTTTGCCCCTCTTTGAGACAATGCAGCGTGTCGCGTTGTTTCAAAGAAAATGATCAACTGATATATGCCCTAGAGGTGTCTTGGTAAGGGTGATGATTGATTGGTTATGCCCCCTCGAGAGATTGATCGAACAGAATGATGGGGATTGATCTCTCGATAGCTCACGACAGAGAAGATTGGATGATTGATATTGCACAAGTAATGAGATTGAGATGTACATTTGATGGAAATGTACAGTTGATGAGGCGTAACTGAACAATTGATGGAAATGAACAATATAGCCAGGTTGATAAGCTGATTAAGCTGATTGAGCTGATTAAGCTAATAGGGATTGATGCTAGCACAAGATAAGGTGATCCAATGATTGATTGATTGATTGACTCTAGGGGCATTGAGATGGCACGAAGCAAGTTGGTTGAAAAAGAGATTAAAGATTCAAAGACATGCATCAATTGGATAAAGTGTTTGATCGATCTCACTGCAATAAGAAGAATGAAGAAGATGATGAAAACGATAGATGAACAAGAAGATGAGAAGAGAAATGTGATGATTATGAAGAATGATGAGAAAGAGGATATGAAAGGTGATGAGAATTCTTGTGCTTTTTAAGTGCTTGTATCATCATCGAGCTTATTATAGCAAAAGGCAAAAAATATTTGGATATCAATTAGATCCAAATGAATCAGTCACACCAATTGCATGAAAGAAAACATATCAGACAGTAAAGGAATGCCTTAGTGTGTATCAGACCAATATGTCCTCAATGATCTTAAGTAATCATGTCCTAAGACCTGTTGTCATATTCCTAAGGAACATCCCGCAAGCAGCAAACAAGTGAACATGCCCCATCCTCGCCTTTCTAGTCAAAGACATCCTGGAGATCAAATCTCTAGTCAGAGACATCCCGGAAAAGCTAAAAGACATGTTACCAAAAAGGAAAATAAAAAACAATATAGAGAAAATAAGCAAACAATATGTTTCACGTTGAATGATTTTTTTGTTCACAGTTGATGGGTTCGGGTGTATAAGTTGATCAGATTTTGTTCTGTTTGCTCAATTTAAGTGTCATCCTGTCATGAGTCCATTGAAGTTCCAAAGTTGCATGCTTGTCCGAAGTGTTTGTGTCATTGCAATGTTTATTGCATGTTTTTAGGAGTTTTATGATTTTTAGGGTTTTATGAATGTTTTATTTTTTAGGGGTTTTTCAGGAGATTTGATAATTTTTAAGATTTTTTCAGGACATTTTATGATTTTTAAGATTTTTTCAGGACATTTTAGAAGATAGTTCCTCCGACCGTGAGACATTGACTATCCCAACCCATTCCTAAGTTTAAGAATATTCCCCAATGAGGGATAAGACTAGCGTAGTATGCACGAGAAGTATTGCGCGGGGTATGCAAACAATCCACAAGCTATGGTGGGGGGGGGAAGACTACCATGGAATGGGAGAGCAGATATGGATAAGGCATTGATCAAGTAGAGTACTGAAGGAAAGAGGAGCCAAATCTTTACACATTGCGCCGGTTGCCCGGTTTTCACCATGGTACTTGCCCAAGGCGCCTGTTTGCCAAGTTTTCACCAATGGACGAACTTTTTTTTTTTTTTTCAGGATCTTTTTCTCATTTTTTGTATTTTTTCAGGATCTTTTTCTCCTTTTTATTTTTTATTTTTTTTTCAGGATCTTTTAAAGAATTTTTTTTTGAAATACTCAAGCATAGAATCTACGAAGGTGAATGCTATTGATTGGATCTTCAAGCGGTTCACCCTCAGGAGTTGCTAGTTGATGTGCTCCTGATCCATACACAACAATGATAATATATGGACCAAGCCAATTAGGTTCAAACTTGCCTCTTTTCTCTCTATCTTGTTGGTTCTTTGGATTTTCTTTAAGGACAAGATCACCAACCTCAAATGTGCAAGATCTGACTCTGTGGTTGTAACTTCTACACATGCGTTGTTGATATGCTCTGAGGTGATCAAAAGCGGTTTGTCTTCTTTCATCCAACAATTCGAAGTCATGCAAGCGGGAGACTCTGTAGTCTTCATCACTGATCAAGTTACGCAAAGAGACCCATAGGGAAGGTATCTCGACCTCAATGGGCAATATAGCTTCAGAACCATAAACAAGGGAGTATGAAGTGGCACCTATGGGAGTACGGACACTCGTGTGGTAGGCCCACAAGGTAGGGTTCAATTGGATATGCCAATCACGACCAGCTTCATTGACCGTCTTTTTGAGGATTCTAAGGATGTTTTTGTTAGAGGCCTCAGCCTGGCCATTACCTTGAGGATAGTATGGTGTGGAGAAACGGTGTTGGATATGAAATTTCTCACAAAGCTCACGGACATCTTGGTTCTTGAAGGGACGACCGTTATCAGTAATGATGGAAAGGGGGACACCATACCAACATATGATGTAATTCAAAATAAAGGTGGCAATTTGTTTTCCAGTGATATGAGTAAGAGGAACAACTTCAATCCATTTTGTGAAATATTTAGTAGTAGTGATGATGAATTTGTGCCCATTGGATGAGGGTGGATGGATTTTGCCCACGAGGTCGAGTCCCCACTGACAAAAAGGCCAAGATGTAACAAGTGGTTGCAATTCTTGTGCTGGTGCATGTATCAAGTCTCCATGTATTTGGCATTGCTTGCACTTTTTAACAAACTGATAAGCATCCTTCTCCATAGTAGGCCAGTAATAACCATTACGCAAGAGTTTCTTAGCCAGGGTAGGACCACTCAAATGCGCCCCACATATACCTTCGTGCACCTCTCGCAAGGAAGTGTTGGCTTCGTCACGCTCAAGACATCTAAGTAAGGTACCATCAAGACCCCGACGATATAGGGTGTCAGCTAAAATGGCATAATGGGCGGCTCGACGAATAAAAGTTTTTCGGGCTTTGTTGGATAGATCAAGAGGTAAGGTATTATCATGTAAGTAGGCATAAATATCTCCATACCACTGGGAATTAGGACCAACAATGAGGCATATCATTTCAGTTTATGGTACATTGTAGGCAGGCTCCAAGAGCGGTTCAACCAAGAACTCACAGTATTTGGCATTACTTGGCATTCTTACAAGGGAGGCGATTGTAGCCATTGCATCAGCTGCTCTGTTGTTGTCACGAGGAATTTTCTCAAATGTGATTGTGGTAAAGTAAGCCTTGAAATCATCCACCATTCTCTTGTATGGCATAAGCTTTTCATCCTTTGTCTTATAATCATCATTAACCTATTTGATCACTAACTGGGAATCACCAAGAACATGCAAATCTAAGATCTTCCATTGTACAGCCATATGGAGCACATAAAGTAATGCTTCATATTCTGCAATATTGTTGGTACAAGGAAATTGTATTTTATAAGCCTTTGGTATGCAATCCCCTTGTGGTGTGACAAAGAGAATTCCAGCGCCAGAGCCACCATGTGTGAAGGAACCATCAAAATATAAAGTCCAAAGGTTTGAAGATTCCATGTTAAAGATTGATTCATCAGGTAACTGTGTAACAAGTGGATGATCATCTATGACAGGAGCATTAGCGAGCTGATCAGCTATAGCTTGTCCTTTGATTGATTTTCTTTCTACATACTCAATGTCAAACTCGCTAAGAATCATGACCCATTTAGCCAGTCGTCCTGTAAGAGCTGCTTTACTCAGAAGATATTTAAGTGGATCAATTTTTGCAATGACCTTTGTTTGGTGTGTAAGCATGTAATGTCGTAGTTTCTGTGAGGCAAAAACTACAGCAAGACACACTCTCTCAATAGTACTGTGCTTAAGCTCATATCCTACTAGGGTACGACTGATGTAATATATTGCACGTTCTTTTCCTTCAGAGTCATGTTGAGCCAACAGTGCCCCCAGTGCTGTAGCAGTTGTAGATATATACAGTAGGTATTCTTTGATCTGTTGAAAAGCTTGTTCACATTTGTGATCCCAGTTGAATGAAACATTTTTATGTAGCAGGTACTGAAATGGTTGACACTTATCTGCCAGTTGTGCTATAAAGCGGCGGATAGATTGGAGTTTCCCTTGTAAAGATCTCAACTGATGGATATTCCTCGGTGGTGGCATCTCAAGTATGGCTTTACTTTTTCAGGATCAACTTCAATTCCATTAGATGATACAATGTATCCAAGGAGTTTCCCGGAGGTTACCCCAAAGACACATTTCTTTGGATTCAATCGGACTTTATATTTTTCCAACCTTGTAAAGATTTTATCCATGATTTCTAAATGTCCCTCTCTGGTGTAAGATTTTCCAAGCAAGTCATCTACATAATCTTCCAGATATATATGCATCATGTCATGAAAGATAGTGGTCATTGCACGTTGATAAGTAGCTCCAACATTCTTCAATCCAAAGGGCATGAAATTCCAACAAAAAGTTCCCCAAGGACAAGTGAATGCTGTTTTGATCTGGTCTTCAGGAGCAATTTTGATCTGATTATAGCCCGAGAACCCATCCATGAGGGATAGCATCTCATAATATGTGCAAACACAGACACTCCCGTCAGGTTTTGAAACTGGTACCAAGTTTGAAATCCATTTAGCATAGTCAACAGGTCTTATAAAGCCAGCATCTAGCAGCTTTTGTAATTCTGCTTTTACCAATAGTGCCACATGAGGATGCATTTTTCTCAATTTTTGTTTGACAGGTTTTGCCCCCTGTGGTAAAGACAAGTGATGCATAACTAAATCAAGGTCAAGTCCAGGCATGTCTGCATAGGACCATGCAAAATTAACCTGTCTTTCCTTGTAAAACTAGATATGCTATACTCTCTCTTCAGGGGTCAATGATTCTGCTAGATGTATAATCTTTGGTTGCTCTTTTGTGCCCAAGTTTGCCGGTATTGTCTTTTCCACTAACATAGATGACTTTTCATGGTATAATGCTAGGAGAAGCGTGTCAAGCCTTCCATCCTCAGGCGCCTTAGAGAGGTTTTCACCTTTGGATACGTCCTTTATTTTTACTTTTTTGGGGTCTAATAGTGCCGCAAAGAAGTTTTCACTAGAAGACCTATTGATATTTTCCATAATTTTGCGACTGAAAGGCTTGGCACCTTCTCCAAAGTAAGCCGCACTATTGAGCTCTATGGTGAATCCAACCCTATGATCTCCAAGGGGTAAACCACTTCATGCTCCAAGAAAGTTTATGATTGCCTCATCATTTTGAAAAAAATCTAACTGGGGGTCTCCCTCATGGTCCCAATCAATAAGTTGTGAGTGCACAAGAGGTAAAGGATCATGATTAGGTTCAAGGTTATGAACATGCTCAAGGGTAAAAATAGAATCATATTCATATATATCAATGAAATCATTAGAGTCATCGATGGTACCTTCCTCATCAGTCTGTGTTGCATTAGAAGACTCCCCTACCTCACTCGAGTTACCCTTAGTACTCAAGGTCTTATCGTTCTGCGTATCATACCCTAGACCAGGAACCTTACATCCACCACCAGGTTTAATCAGTTCAAGTATACCTTGTTTGTGTAAACCAAGAGGACTATGACCATCATAGCCATATCTTTTCATTATGTTCAATCCCTTTCCATATTGCTCAGCAGGTATTTTGACTTCAGGTTCTGCAATTTGTGCTTTCTCTGTATCTTCATCTTTGTATAGCCATTTCAAGAGGTCCTCTTCTTCCATTTCATCATACAAAGCTCCCCATTTTCTAAAAACAGTAGGTTTACAGACTATAGTAGTGGTGTCTGATGTGGTCTCAGTCATTTGTTGTTTTCCATAAGTGCGAGGGGACAAAGGTAGCTTTCCAATGTAGAGAGCATGACTCATAGAATACTCTCCCATTCCATGGTCTTTTAATTTTTTTCTAGTCTCAGCTTCGTTGGATTTGGAAGTGGATGCTTTTAAGGATTTAGGATCAATGTATGCTTGGGAAGGAGGTGCTTCACGGTTACTAGGAATGATGGATTTAGTCTTAGAACTCAAATTGTTGCAATACATAAAAGGGTTTGGATCTCCTGGTATAGTTACTTCAACACCATTGTATGGAAATTTAATACATTGATGGTAGGTAGAAGGTACAGCTCGCATTGCATGGATCCAAGGCCTTCCAAGTAGAATGTTATAGGTCAACGGGAGATCAAGGACTTGAAAAACCACATCCTTCACCACTGGTCCCACTTTGATAGGCAATGTAACTGATCCCTTAGATGAGCGTTCCTCTTCATCATATGCCTTTATTGCAATCTTTTTCTTTGGATCAATTGCCTTTTCATCAGATCCAAGCTCTCTAATCAATTTCAGAGTACAAATATTTAGACCTGCTCCTCCGTCTATCAAAACTCGCTTGATCTTAACTCTATGGACAAGGACTTCAATATGTAAAGGTGCATTATGAGGTTGTTGCATGGACAAGTCATCATTCTCGGTAAAAGTGAGGGTATGAGGGGAGGCAATATGTCCCACCATAGCTTGAAATTGATCTACATGTAGGTCTGTAGGCACAGTAGTGGTAGTGAGCGCTTTATCAAGGATGGATTTATGCTCAGGGGATAAGCATAGCAACTCAAGTATAGAAATCTGTGTAGGTGTCTTCCCTAAATGCTCTCTAAGGTTGTATTGTGAAGATGGTGTAGCAAGTTTAGAATTAGATCCCTTAAGAAAAAATGTGCCTTTGCGGGTGGTAACATTGCAATCAGTTTCTTTCCCCTTTATGATAAAAGTGTTCACATGATTATCGACCTCTCTGATGTTGTTTATGGTATAGTCATATTTAGCATTGGTATAATTCACACTATCACCAGATTTTGGGGCTTTCCCTTTATCTTGGTCATGCTTAGGGAAAGGATTTTTGAATATCTCACGATCGGAGTTACTGGAAGGAGTATGTCCATCAACTGAAATTTTTCCCTCATCAAGAAGGTCTTGTATGACATGTCAGAGTTTATTACAACTATTAGTCTTATGACCCTTGTGTCTATGGTAGTCGCAAAAGTGATCATCATTCCACCATGGGGGTTTAACTTGAGGGTTGTATTCTCGTATCTCTGGCAATGTGATAAGATTATTTTCAAGGAGTTCTTTCAATGCTGATTCAAGTGGTTGTCCCAATGGTGTAAAATTTCGTTTAGGGAAGCTTCCTTGTTTTTCTTTTTCTTTGTCTGAGGATGAACCCTTAAGGTTGTAAACAGGTGAAGATGTTTTAGTATTCTTCGCATCAACAACTCCGTCATTAACCACATTCTTGTTCTTGGCCCAAAATGGTGTTTTATGATTTGAACTTGATCCTTTGTAATCTTTATCATCGTTTATCTTTATAGTACCATTGTCAATAAGTGTTTGTTCGATGCAGAATCCCATGTCTATGACCTCATCAAAGGTGTCCAAATACTTGAGGCAAAGTTCTCTTCCAATTTCCTTGTTTAAATTGCGACAAAAGAGGTCAACGAGTTGCTTATCGGGAATGTCATAAGGTGCCCTTTTGGTCAAATGTCTCTATCTTTGTAAAAATGATATGAAGGATTCTCCTTGTCTTTGTTTTGTGTTGAAGAGGTCCATCATGGTCACCTCATGTTCACAATTGTAAGCATAGTGTGAGACAAACTTATTGGCCAATTCTTGAAAAGATTTGATAGTCGGAGGTAATCGTGAGAACCATTCCATGGCACTTCCTCCAAGACTACGAGAAAGGAGTCTCATGAGGTACGTTTCATCTACTGCAAATTCTAAGGTAGTGGCGCAAAATTCTCTCAAGTGATCTCTAGGGTCTCCATTTCCTCTATACTTATCCAATTTTGGTATTTCCCAATGACTAGGAAAAGGTGGCATCGAAATACTTGGATCAAAAGGATAGGGACATATTTCCTCAATAGAAAACTTGTGTGACGATGCCTTCTTATTCTTGAGAGTGTCTATTTCTTGTCTCAATGCTCTCAATTCACTCAAAATGGGATCATTGGTATGCATAGGTCTCGATGTTTTCGTAGATCTCTTGTGACCTGGTTGCAAGTAGAAAGGTCTATGATCTTTTATCCTCTCCTCATTGTTTGTCCTCGCAGGTCTAGACTCACTAACTCTCGGTTTGTCCTTAATTGTGAGCAATGATACATCAAAATCAGGCGACAATTTAATTCCCTCGTCAGCAAGGGCTTTGAAGTATGCTTGTGGATCACGTTTAACCACCTCTTTAAGGAGTTTAGTAAATCTATGGCTGTGAAACACTTCGTCAATAGTGGATTGATTTATTTCTTCATCGCTTGTTTCACTAGTTTCACTGGTTGCAACGCTAATGTGGTCGTCTTCATAAAAATTAATAAGGTCATCTCCATCTTGAAATAGATGATTTTGAAACATTTTGATTCTTGAGTTAGGAGACATAAACGATTGTTCTGATCTTTGACCTAGGACAATGTATGAGACTCTAGATGGAATGAAAACCCTAAAATGCAAAGGGGGAACTATATGACATGAGTGAAATTGGGATGCAACTAAGGATCAATGTAAAGATGCAATCTATGTGATACAACTACTAAAGGATTGATGCAAAAGTGCAATTTATATGATATGAAAGTGATGTGCAGCTAAGCCTTAAATGGGATATGAGAATGAATGATGCTTGATGCAAGGACTAAGGATACTCTAGGTCTGAAAATATTTCCAATGTGGGATTTGACTTGTGCTATGATGGATAGACACAAGGATAAGTTATCAAAGAGAGGGCATGCTATGATAGGAGATGATGAACTCCAAGAGGAATACCAACTCAAAGACATTGATAGATTCCCTAACTCAAGGAAGATGCACCTCAAGTGATAAGGGGGATTGATGATCAAAAGTTGATGTCAGACCTAAGATGAGAAATCCTAAGTGCAAGCAATGTTTTTGGGTTTTTTTTTTTTTGATTTTGATATGCAAATAATAATGAAATTCTAGGACCAATGATGAAATGACCTAAGGCACTTATGGAAGGTTTAAGGTTATGTCCTAAAGGAATGATGGAAGGCTATGCAAAGATCATGGGTATTATGCAAGGGTACAACCTAATGGTGGTATGCAAAGCTATGCAAAAGTTTGTTCTAGGAGTGGTATGCAAAGGACTAGGTATAATTAAATGAGATATGCAAGGATGAAAGGTGAAACTAGGTGAAGACTATGTGAGGACCTAAAAGGTATGTGAAGCTAGAATGATGTGGCTATGTGAGGACCTAAAAGATCAGAACTTCAAAAGCGATGTCTCAAGAGATTTGAAATGATTGTTTTGAGAACACAAGTTCAATAAGGACAATGTTGTTTTACAATGTGGATGGATACTCCAAAGCTTAGACCAAGGTTTTTGTAAAGTGTTTCAATTTCAAGTGTGGTGTTGATTGTGAAATGTTCTTGTTTGTTTGCACACACATTCATAAAACATGGCAGACAAAATGTTTGTTTGATTTTGCAATAAAAACACGTTCAAGCACAATCCTAAGGCTGGCCAGGACAATAGTTGTTGAATCTCACTTGGGGGGTTACCCCGAGCTACGCAATTCAGAGCAGATACTTAGATGCTTGACCCCACTGGCTCCACCCTCGACACTCACTTCTTCAGGGCAACCAAGCATCAGTCCCCACGAAAACTCCCCATGGCGAACTTTGCATCTCTATTAAGAACCGTAAGAATGTGAGCCGCTTGCGAGGTCTAACCTCTTGCGTCAACAACTAGAAGGTTTTTGGATTCTAACACAAAAGGTGTCTAGTAAGGGCATCCGTTCGAGTGGCCATACATGCGGCGACGTACGCTCCGTTAAGGAAGGCTCCCAGCCTATAGAGGTTGCGCTCTATAGGGTTTATGGGGAGACATGCC
Organism: Cryptomeria japonica; assembly: GCF_030272615.1. NCBI lineage: Eukaryota > Viridiplantae > Streptophyta > Pinopsida > Cupressales > Cupressaceae > Cryptomeria > Cryptomeria japonica. The sequence goes on from NC_081414.1 coordinate 662,569,390, forward strand.
GTCGGTATGAACTAATCAGCACTCGTTGCTTGCAACTTTCGTCACAAACACTTTTATTTATAGTGGTTCGGAAGAGCTTGGCTTTAGCCCGTTACCACTTGGGTCATTCCCTCTCACCAAGCCTTAAGGGCTTCTCGAGAGGTAGGCCCTCTAAAAAGATAAACACAAAAGAGCCTAATGCTCAAAACACGAAAGACACTGGTTAATTTTAAAGCACCAATTCGAAATGTGATCTAATCTAGAAATCAGAGAATCGGTTTCAAATCACCATTTCTTCGACATGCGTCCTGCATCAAATGACATTAGTAGTTTCAAGAGATTATCTTCAATGCACGAGATTAGATGCCATAAGAGAGAACCTGCACAAGCACACAAAGCAACAAAGATTAATTCATAAAAAGAAATCAAAACACAGTGACACAAAACTAAACATTAATCTAAAAAAAATTAAAAGTTTAATCTACTTAACAAAAAATAAAAATCTAAACTAATTAACAAATTAAAAATCTAATTTCTATCTAAAATTAAAATCTAATCTAAATTAAAATTAAAATCTAATCTACATTAAAATTAAAAATCTAACCTAATAATAAAATCTAAATTAAATTTACTTAAAAGCTAAATCTAAAATCTTAAAAAAAAATTAATTTAAAAACTAATTCTAAAAAAAAGGGGATAAAAATTAATTTAAAAAAAACTAACATAAAACTAATAAAACTTATTTAATACTAATTTAAAGAAACCTTTTTCTAAAACTAATTTAAAAAAACAAAACAAAAAAAACTAAAGACTAATTTACAAAACTTAAATTAAAACTAACTTAAAAGTAAAATGTAAAAGAACAAGCCTCACGTGGGCTATGAAATGGCTCTATGTGGGCTATAAAATAGCTCACATGAGCTGTTAAACAACTCCACACCGCCCTACAAGATTTTAAAAAGAAATGCAAATTTCTGATAAAAATGAAATGAGGACAGGCTGCTTGACAGAAATGTGGTCACACGGTCTAAATAAGGCGCAAAAACAGAAACTGATCCAAAACAAAAACTCAATCAACAAGGCCAGCAATGAATACAGGCACCAAAAAAAACGTTATAGCTGGAGGATAGCTAAAATAGTGGATAGCCATGCTTGCAAGGTATATTTAAAATGGACTGATTTTCAACCTCCACGCTCATGATATGGTTGCATGTGCTTTTCTGTAGGTTGCGTGGGCTGAAAGAACAACTGCGTAGGAGCATAAGTAAAGCAGATAAACAAGGCAATGATGACAGAATATGCTCAAAATAGATGTGCTAAAACAGTTCTCTCAATAGACAAAAGTTTCAAAAACCTTCAAACAAATACAATCAGTTATAAGCGAGGCTGAATTCCAAAACATTTGCTAGTAGATTTCACACCTTTGTTAAAGATAAAAGCTTTGGAACAGTGAATATAAAGAACAATGATAAATGTGATCGACTTTGGAACAGTGAATAGACATGCATTGAAGCATAATGTAATCTTTGTCCAAAGTTACAGTTAGAAACGAGTAGAAGCAAGGCAAATGCATAGACAAAGCATATCAAAGCTCTTCAAGGTGAACATATAGATAAAGCATACAGATCAATTTTTTTAAGATGCCTGCAGCAAAACAAATCTCATAAACCATTCTGTAGAAGGCAAGACCTGAAAACAAAAACAAGATTTATAAAAGGACAAGGGTTGTCCCACCGAGCGTGCCAATTGTAGATGGAGGAAATGGATTGAATACGAGATTCAATCTTCCAGCATCCAACAATGAAGTTTTTCCTGCAAAACACACACATGCAAATTGAAATCTAAACTAGAAACACACATGCATGTTATCAAACTCTACTCCATTGCACTCCTTAAACCAAGATCTTATGTAGATAATGTTGCTCTCATAAGCACACACAAGAAGCTATGGTTTTTTGGAGATTCAAGATGATTAATGCAAAGGAAGCTAAAGAAAATGAAATGCAAAGATGATGAAGAATGCAAACTGACATAAGTTCGACGCATAAAGATGAGATGCTCAAATAAGAGAGGGGCTTATTTAAATAGATTTTCTCCGGGCGAGTTCATGTTGTGGGATGAATATGGGATAATGCAAAATAAGTGGTAAATGGGAAATGGTAAGTGGGAAATGGTAAGTGGTAGGAGGGGATATTTAAGGGTTTTATTAAATAAATAGATAAATGTATATAAGGTGAATACATGAAGGCGTATAAATGAATATGATAAAATATTTTATTTAATAAATTTAATGGATAAATGGTAAGATATTAATAATAATAATATAATAAAAGATGGGAATTATGAATAATGAATTATTGAGAAACAATAATGTAATAATGACTCACTCGATGTTCAGAGAAATTTGAAATTAAATGCAGACAAATTAGTGGAAATTTTTATGTGTCTACAATATGCATCACTTTTGATTGTCCTTGATGTCATGGAAATGGGGACAAGGCAACAACAAAGTTCAATGTTAATAAGTTAGTTTCAACCATAAAACCAAAACAAAGAACTAAAAACCATTCCAAACATATCAAAAGAGATTTCAAAAAAAGCATGAAAGAAGTTTAACAAAACAAAAGAAAGGAGAAGAGCCTCCCTAAGATGCTTCCATGATGCCTTTTGATGCTTTTCCCTTGTTTCTCCCCTCTCCAAGTCCCAAATGAGTGTAGCTCTCAGCTTTTAGCACTAGCCATGGATGCCATATGGAGATTCAAGATGGTTGGATGTGCTATGCAAGTGTAGATAGTGATTCTATGAAAAATCTCTATGCTAATACCAATATAACAACAATACTCTAATGCTTCCTTCTTTGCTTGAGGATAAGGGTTTTATTTATAGAAGAAATAGGGAAATGAAGGGCTAAGATTGAGCAATCTTAACAAGGGTTAGGATTGAAAGATATTCAATCCATGTGAGACTTTCAACCCAATCCCATGTTGACAAGTGTCACCACGAGGAGGCTTGAGAGGAGAGATAAGGAACATTAAATTCTTGAGGGGACATGATGGTTACCCTGGGGGGTTGGGTTAGGGTTAGGTTAATGGATATTCCTTTTATCCAAGGGATAAATGAATGTGCAAGGGTTAAATGGTTACCTTAGTCAAATAAATAAATGATTTGAAGAGACCCATGAGTCAAAAGGATGGTTAAGTTAGAGGAAAGTCTCTAACCAAAGGTAAAAGGTGAGTTAACCATAAATGGTTATGTAAGAGCCTTTAATGGTTTGGAAGACTTTAGAGGTTAACCATTTGAAGACATAAAGCCTTTAATGGTTATTGAAGACTTTGGAGGTTTTGAGAAGTGACTTCCTTTTATTTAGGAATGTAACAATGATTAGGATAGGATTAGAATAATTAGAAGGAGTTAGAAGAATCTAGAAGGGATTTAGGCATGCAAGTGAATTTTGTAGGAGAATGCAAGTGGGAGGAATTTTGGGATTTTCAATTGAAATAAAATCATTTATTTCAATTAAATGGTGTAATTTGCATTTGGAAGATATTTAAATAAATATTAATTTATTTAAATGTGAATGTGAATTTTGGATTTTATTTAAATAAATCTTAATTTATTTACATGAGAAAAAGGAAGATAAAGCATTAATTGCTTGAAGACTTTGAGGGAAACCATTAAAGGCTTGAGAAGACTCTAGAAGGAAGCCATTAAGTTTGAAGACTTTAAGGGAAACCATTAAAGACTTAATAAGACTCTAGAAGGAAGCCATTAGTTTGAAGACTTTAAGGGAAACCATTAAAGGTTTCAAGTGGGTGAGGATAAATAGGATTTTAAATGAATAATTTATTTATTTAAAATAGTTGTGCAACTTGCATTTGTAGGAAAATGCAAGTGGGCGGAGGATAAAGATGATTTAAATAAATGTTAATTTATTTAAATGTTAGAGATGGGATTTTGGGGGATTTAAATACATATTAATTTATTTAAATGTGAGAGAAGATTTAATTAAACAAATATGATTTATTTATTTAATTAATGGTCTGAATTTGGTTAAGTGAATTAAATCAAATAAATTGAATAATTTATTTAATTAATAGGAGAAGAGGGTTAAGATGAATTAATTAAATATTAATTTAATTAATTATTGATTGATGGTTAAATAATCAAATAAATACTAAATATTCATTTAATTAAGTGTACAGATTTACGTGACTACAGTCCCATTTAGGGTTCATTCAAACACACTTGAGTAGGTCTCTTGTTTATGATTATGCACCTATTTTATCATAATAATACTTAAGGTTTAGGGAACACACTATTGCTTCAAATTCAACTTGGCTATCTATAGAGGTGGAAATCACCAAAGTAGGGGCTCAACCAAGGCAAGCCCCTATTTAGCCACAACACCATTTATCTCTTCTTTTATGTGTTTGCAAGTCTAAATACAATTTCAGACCCAAATTTAAGCTACAAAAGCATAGTGCAGATAAAGACAGAGATTCCTAGAAAATTTTCATTGAAAAGGGCTTGTTCAAGGGTGCCTAGTGCTCGTGACCTTCTTTTTTGACCTTAAAATTTGAGGGAAGGAATTTTAGGAGCTTCTAAGATCATATCTAACATCAATTTTCATTAGAACACTTGTCTGGACTATTGCGCCAAGCATTAGTGACCGACCATTCTAATTTCTTCTTACTATCATAAGTGCACTTTTGTATCACTGTTCCAGCTTTGTAGTTTCCTATTGCTTCTCATTTGTCTATCAATTTATTTTATCAATTTGCAAGTTTATTTATGCATGATTTAGGACCTATTTATATCATATCTAAATCAATCAAGCAATATTTCATGGAAGAAAAGGATAGGGCCAAATTTGCTTGACACCTTTGTGGTTCATATTCCAATGTTTAATGAAAGAGGTTTTGCTTCTAGTTGAATTGATAGCTATAGTAGTCCATATCTCCTCTTTCATCATATTCATATACATATATACACACATATACATACATAGATACATACACATGTATGTATCTAATATATATTATAAATGTGTGTGTATATATTTGCATATGTATGTATGTATATGTAAATATATACATATATAGTGTGTGTATATATACATGTATACATACATATATATATGTATATATGTATACATATATATGTGTATATACATACATATATATGCATACACACATATATGTACACATACATGTATATATGTGTGTGTGTGTTTGTGTTTTTTTTTTTTTTTTGTGTGTGTGTGTGTGAATATGCATATATCCATGCATATACATATGTATGTATATATGTTTATGTATACACATATATCTTTTCAAATATTACACTTTATTAACTATTAGAAACAAAATAAAAACAAGATATTATTCCTCTTGATCTATTCAACTTTCTTTTCATGAGACTTAATTATATTTTTAATTTGATTTCATATTTTCTTCGAGAACTTAGAATGTGGCTCCCTTGCTTTGAATTGTATTAACAAGCAAATTATTTACATCAATTGTAAAGTAAATATACTTTTTAATATGTGTGATTGTTATTATTAGAGTCTTTATATCGACATCATTATTATTAGAGTCTTTATATCAACATCATTATTATAAGTTCTCTATTAATTTCTTTGGAGATTATTATTCACTTTTAATAGATTGTTGCACATGTATAGAATTATAATTTTTTGATTGGAATATAAAACAATTGAAGTGCATCAATTATAGAACATACCATGAGTGCTTTCATTATGGTCATTTCACTTTATCTCTACTTTGTAAAGGTCAATAAAATATAATAGGAAACATAATAAGAAAAGTTTTGTTTAAAGAGAAATAGAGAGAACACATATGCCACAATGCTAAAATTCAAAACATATCACATCAACATTTTCTGTTGATATGTATTGAAGAATCAATAAATAAAATTTTGATGAATCTTAAAAAGGTACTCAAAAGTGATCTATAAAAATATAGAAAAAGGGCCTATCCATATTTTCAAACTACAAAGACTAAATACACAAGATACCATGGTACCACTTTTTGTTAAAATAATTTTTATTACATAGCACATTTAACCAACAAAAATAAATTAATTACCTTCACACTAGTAGAACATAGTTTCATACTTCCATACATATGTAATGTGTTTTATATATTCAATTCCAATCATTTTAGATTCATTTTCTACTTTCTTTCTCCAATTTAAAACTAAATAATATCCATTCCTAAATAATTAATTTAAAATATTTCACTTATTAAAGTATCTTTTCTCTCTATTATTATTATTATTATTAATTTTAATTAAATATTAATATTATTTAATATATTAATATACATCTCAATTTTATTTTCTTTCTAATTATTTTTAAAAATATTAAAAATCTATATATATATATATATATATATATATATATATATATATTGAAAAAAGTGGATAGAACCATTGAACTATATTAATTTTAAAAAGTTTTTTACAGTGTTTGGTTCAAAAAGCATTGAAGGGAAAGAACCAGTAAGAAAACCCTTTAGTATTGCTTAAGTAACACAAGCCTATTCTACCCAATACCAAATGCCCATTGGCATAGTACATCAAAAAACCCCTCCCGATTACATAAGCCACATTAAATATAAAGGAAGCCGCCAACAGAAACATATAGAAGGAAGATTAAAGTATGATCACCGAAGGATGCATATCCATTGTTGCCAAAAAACACCAGTCTGAACCACCCCTGTCTATGAAACACAATTCTCCAAACCACTGGTTAGAATGATACCACATAGCAGAAAGGAAACCATAATTAGAGACCCTGTCAAAATAAACATTGTGATCAAGCATAGTAGAACCCACACCAAAGAAAAGCCACACCAAATAAGGAGGTTGATGAAGACTACAACTATGCCCTTCTTTACTTCAAATATTCCAAAACCGAGGAAGGGATCTCATCCACACTTACCTCCCGCATATTAACATCACTGTCAATGGCTAAGTTAGCCAAGAAATTTGCAATCTTATTCACTTCCCTATAACAGTGGGAAATCAAGAAGGAATAAAAAAAATCTAATTTTTGTAAAATATGATCAAGTATATATTGTAATTGCCAACAATTCGACTTCTTTTTCACGACACTTGGAATAATAACCATAGAATCACCCTCAATTATCAAGTCCTTAATTCCCAAAGATATAGCCATATCCAAACCAAAGGACAAAGCAAAGAATTCTGCACAATTGTTAGACTTGAAACCAATCGCATGACAACGAGCCTGAATAAATCTTACCTTATGATCATAAATTACCATACCTGTCCCTGCAAGGCCAGGGTTCCCATGAGAAGCACCATCAAAATTCAATTTAAAGTGCCCTTACGGAGGAGGTTTCCAGCAAGCAAAAGTTCTCTTACTTATAGCATTAGTCTTATTTAAAATAGATCCATGAGAAGGTAAGACTGATAACATTCTCCAAACTCGAGTTACCCTACCATCCCAATGAGAAAAAGAGGTAAGGGTTTCCAAATTCTTATAGATAAAAGACAAAGCAATAATCATATATATATTTGATCTTTCAAATATTAAATATTAAATTATTTATATTTTTAAAAATCATCTAAAATTATAAAAAAAAATTGTTAAATATTTTATTCTTTATTCATTCTATCACTTATAAATTTTCATATTAATTATTTACTAAAAAGTGATCATATTTATTAATAATTATTAGTACATTAATAATTCTACTTTTATTTTTAGCATTAATTTTGTAGTAAGAATAATTTTTTTTTTTGGTTTGTGAATGGTAGAAAATTTATCTTTCTCAAGTTAAGTTTAAAAATGAGGGGCTTCATATTTGGTATGAACACACCACATTAATACAAAAAGTCCAAACTCATGATTTGAATTATCTAGTAGGAGAACAATGAACCAACACAAATCTAGAACATGAAGCCAACAAATTTAACATCTTATCCTAGGTTTTAATACAATATATATTAACACTAGTTCATTGGATCGACACAAGAATAAAAGCCTACAAAACAATGGCTTTAAAAAACTAATAGTTTTTAACACAAATAGTTCAAACCCACAATCGCTACATCCTAGAGAATTCACAAAACCCACGAGCACAATAGTTTGATAGAAATTTGAATATTGTGAGAAACAACAATAATACCATGAGCAACAAGAACATAATTAATTTAATTTTAATTCTTTGATTAGCAAATGCAAGGATTTTTAGCCTGTTTGACACCAAGTGAGGCCACAATTATGGGATCTCACCCTTGTAATGCACAACAATCCAAACTCAATCCAAACCCATGAGAACGATAATTCGATAGGGGGGAAAGAGCACTCGAGCACACTATCCTAGTGAGGGTAAGGAGCATAGACATGAATGCCTTAGATCAATGAAAGAACAAGCCTATAATCTCAATGACCCAATAAGGGTTTTGACCCTTGGTAGCCACAACAACACCACCACTTAACCATTACACTATGAAGTGAACAACAACATAATCAATTTCATTACTAAAATAATTTTCTTTTATTTATCTATATAATGATTTTTATTCTATCTTTTCAAATCATAAACCCTTTCATTTTATATGTTGAATATAAAATTCAAGTCAACAAAATTTTAAATATATAATATTTATTTTACAATTATTTAAACAAATTAACATAAAAGATTAGATGTAGATATAAACCACTATATAAAAATATTATAATAATAAATTGTAAAGGTTCTTTTATTTTTTAATGTTATTTTAGTCAACCATCAAAATAATTAAAAAATATACATAAACATTAAAAAAATTAAACTAACTAATCATGCATTCAAGATTTAGTCAAAAGTTAAAGTTATTTTAGTTTTCACCTTTTAAAATGTTCTAGTCAACCATTAAAATAATTAACAATTATAAATAAACATCAAAAGAATTAAGCTAATTATGCATTCAATTTTAGTCAACAACCAAAATAATTTAAAAAATTATAGTTTTATATGTGTGTACACATATATATAACTTATTCTATATTCAAATCTCATTATTAAATTATAAAAAATAATAACATAGATTAATATAAATATCTTAAACAGTTCAAGTTGTTGAGCTTAACTGGTTAAAACACTGGGTTCTCATTGTGGAGACCCAAGTTCAATTCCCAATAGGAACATGAAAAATTCATTAAAAAATCCAAGAAAAGAAAAATATCTATGCACTTAAGGGAGCTTTAAATAGAAGAATCAAGACAAATAGAGCAAGTCACAATGTTGGCTAGCCTAGAATGCAATTTTCTTTCAGTTACTTTATTTATTCTTTGTACTCTTATTTTGTTTCAATAAAAAAAAGACAAATCTCGAAAAACTTTTAATACAACTTAACATTCAATAATAAACTACTGATTCCCAAAAAAAACAATTTAAAATTTGAACTTATATATTAATTGCTTCCATTGTGTACAATTTTATGATATCATAATAGGAGGATCTTGTTGACAAAATCCACAAACATTAAAGTAAAGTAAGCATATCATAATAGTATGATTCTTATTCTGATAGTCCCGCCACCCAACAAAAAATATATTAATTAAAAAAAAAAACAAAACACCGTCACCCACAAGCAATAAAAAAACAGACAAAGATATCACTGTATTGCCAAAATGTAAGGTTAATGGAGATCACAGTGGATTAAGACATTCATGTGAAAATCTCTCATAAGCGACTAAAAACTGATAATGTTATTGGCTACTGTCATTGCAGTCGATGTAAGAATGAGGACAATGATATGAAAAACTCAATGAGCCACTAAAAACTTTTTAAAGTTTATTGGGCTAGTTTCATTACAATAGATGTAAGGAGTAGGACAATGATGTGGAAATCTCTTCATCAACTAAGCGGCTAAAAATCTGTAGTACAATGTGGAATAGGTTAAAAGAGCTGTGCACCGACAGCAAATTTGACACCTTCCTCTGTGATAGAAGGTACGATATACTTTTGAAACCGACCCAAGCATAAAACCTAAAAATAGTATCGAGAGAAAAAGGTAATGGAATGAGTCCTGGCACTAGAAAGAGCAAGCGTGACGTTCACAAAGAGATCACACTTGTATTAGGCGACAAAGAGTAGATACCATCTTGTTTGGCATGTACACAATGCATGGTTCAAGTGATGACAGAAAATAATGATAACAGACTACAGATCAACATGGGCAAGTTAAACTGGATTAGGGTTTGGTGTTACTGTTGTTTACAATGGGTTACCCATGGTTTTCATTATATAATTCAACTGATCTTGTGTTTAACTCAATAAACAGGCAGAATGAGTGCTCAAATGTGTATTGGTTTGCATGATTCCTTGCCCTTATCTCTGCTTAAATCATGATCAGTGCTGCCCCACCTTCCATGCGAAAGTTAGGCTTTAGTCCTGAAAACTCGTCTACAAAATCAGATCTTGAAAGGACTCATACAGTAGAAGGGACACGCAGTTGTAAATTAATCTGGGACTCTAGATATCCAGGCTTGTAACTGCAAAATAGAACTTTTAAACTCACAGAGAAAATCGGAAATGGCTGGCTATACAATCCAGTTTGTAGGATGTATTAAGTATATGTTACTTTCATACATCATAATTTTACATCCTAGAGACTGGATAACCATTTTTGGACAGAACCCAAAAGTGTGTTTGGAAGTTGTAAAATTTGAGAAAAAAGATATAGCAAAATGCAGAGGTGAAATTATTATTATATTTTTCTCTATTGATTCTAGGTAGCATTGTTCATTGGTTGCATAAAGGAATATCATACTAAAATCATATATACTGACATCAACTTATTGGGAAAGAGCTTTTGTTTTTCGATTGAAATAACTGAGTACTTAACTACAAATTTTTTAAGGACATTGAAAACTAATCAGAAAAGCATTATAAAATGCTGTTGTCAGATGGCTCGGTATTGCTCATGGCATTTGACTGATTTACATCCATAAGTACTGTTTAGTTCACCAATGAAGGCTAGAGATTTGAGCTTTCTGTACGAGCAATATAAACAAGCCTATGTGCCTGCACTGAATACATTCTATTGATAACTTATAATAAAACAAACACTTGCAGTGAAGCAAAAACTACATCATGCTTTTAACTACAATGATTATTAGTTTTTTAATATCTGCATTAGACATTATTATCTTTCAGCAGCAGCAATCAGTCAATGCTCATCTGCATAATGATGTTGGACAGAAGACCTGCAACAAATTAGTTCAACATGTAAATAATCACATATAAAAATTTCATACAAGTATTGATTTATATGCTGAATTGTGAATCCCACTGGTTTTTGAACTTGGTGTGTATGTATATCAACTGGATCTCACATGAAGGGCAGGACATTAAATGTAGCCAAGGGCAACTTGCCAACAACCACAACATATGAATGAAATAGTCAAATTTTCATTCACACAACATGCTGCCGGCAAGTCATCCTTGGCTGCATAACATATTCTGACCTACATGAGAGGTTCCAGATGAACATGAATCTTTTTATCATCTGTATCTTGACCAGGATTTAGCTTCTGATAAATCTCAGCTTACATAAAAGAGTCTCTTGTATGGATGCTTAACCTATTTCCAAGGGGCTTCCATGATAGAATATAAGCTATATTGCCAAGGGGAAGAATATGACTCCTATAGAAAATATAAGCTATAAGCTAATACATCTACTTCATAGAACTGGATAGAATAGCATCATCTACCTTGCATTCATATCAATAAAAACATGGTGATAGTTACTTGGGAGGGAAAAGAAAGAATGAATGCAGAGTGACAAGGGAAAAATGATTTGATTGGCCCAAAAGTTCTACCAGCTCTAGAAGACTAAGACATTGGGCTGTGCAAGAATAGACAGCCCAAGTATGAAAAAACAACACAACCCACTAGTTTAATCTTGGGGATTCAAGGGAAGTATCAAAGACTCTTGAACAAGTTGTGAAATAAACAAGAGGGTGGGAACAATATATATATATCATTTTAGAGAGGGTGCATGATTGATAGCCAATGTGGGGCTGTGTCTCTGATGTTGTAACTCTAATGTGTACCATCCTGTCTGGACAGCTTTACAGCTCAACCAGAGCCATTTCAACCTGCTTATGGTGAAAACCAATGACAGTGGCATCCTTTCTAGGAAGTTAAGTCTACAATTAAGCAATGAACTTCTGAGTACTATGTCTAATGATACAAGGTCTTAAAAGGGTAATGCATGTACAGATACCAAATATAAATCCTACTGAAATTGAGGGGTACTACTCTAAAAATCATACCCTGAAATAACTGAAAATGGTTGGGTCCGTTACATTTTCTTTTCAAAAAAATGTATCTCCGATGGCAACCATTTCTTCTTTCCCCCAAAAAGATAAAGCCATTCAGCTTTTCAAGATTCTCAGTTTGCATTTAACCTTAACAGTCTATTGGGCAATTGTATGCTTAATATTTTAATACATTTAATCATTGTAGCTATAAAATAGTTTTATACAAAGAGATTGCCACTATTAGAATTGTGTTTAGAGAACATAACCATAGACCTAGAGGCCATGAACAAACTATTCACCTCACTGGATTTACATTTACATTACTCCTAATAACGTAAAATGACAATCTTCATTTCTATTTATATACTGAATCTCAACTAAATAATGAATTAAGGTTAAAATTGACTAAGTTCAGATTATTGAAATACTGATATATTTGTTTTCAAATAGCAGATTACAATATTATGAGAGAGCAACATACAAATTGAAAGTTGATTTGAAAGTTGATCTTCAGCTGAGCTGTCCTGAATAGAGGGAAGCTATCTGATCTAATGGGACCTGAATAGAGGGAAGCTATCTGATCTAATGGGACCTTGAAAATTTTTAAATCTTGATAAATGACATAATTATTAAACACATCACTATCTTCACTAATTAAACTTCAATCCAACTAAATTTCTGATTCAAATATACAATTTCTGAATCAGTAAGCAGTGGCACATGCACCACATGCAGTGTACTTGTAAGATTAATTACTGATCACGTGGATGGGAGGATATATAGTTAAACATTTTGCATTAATGTCGACTGAACAGCAAAGTAGTTTTCTTCTCAACATATAATATTCCCTAAGTGGAAGATTAATTGAATAAGTAGCCTGCACACTTGTCTCTAGGATGTACATCAGAAAGAATCCTTTGCCAACTTTAGCAGTCAAGATTTGCTTTGGGAAACGATATTATCCCCTAAATCACTCATTTTCTCATTTTTCCTTTAATAAAATACTATGAAATTATTTTCAACGTCCTATAGCTCTTACCCATTGATTTCATGACATGCTTCTTTATAATCCAATACATGTTTTGGATGTGATTTTTCTCCTTCAAGATTTTAATATATATTAAATGATAATTTCAACGTTATTCATAAAGAAAAATGAAAAAAAATCTATACTTCTTTCTATTTAGTATACCAAACTCTGATTGATGTGAAGCTGAAAGGACAGAATTAGAGGTGAAATGACTAATAAATCATCCTAAAAGTTTCTGAAACACCAAAGAGCATGTGATAGAACATGAAATTTCTATTTTTTCATTTGGAAATTTCTGGGTATGTGACTAAAGTGCAAGAGGTAAAGGACAAATGATACTGTGTCCTATAGCAAGTGGGTTGCTTTTGGCTTTTCTAAAATAGAAGATGGGTAAGCAGGGAAATTGTGAAATATGCAATATGATTCGTGACTTGACTCTCTGAGATCACAAGCAGTCATTTTGCTTATTTTGTTCAGGAAGTACTTGATGATAGTTGAACCAGTAACGTCATCTCAATTGTCTTTATACTTGGTCACTGAGTCGGGACCAAACAAATTGCAGTGAGTCACACACCGTAGCTATTGTCATGGCTGAGGTGACCTTATCCAAGACGTGGGTCTCACAATATATTTGATCTTATTATGATCATTCGAGACAAAAGTACAATGGGCCCCCATAGTTTTTTGTATTTGTGTGGAGGACTCAGTATTTGAGGGGCCATTTTTCAATCCAACTGAGAAATTTTGGACCGCATGCGCCTCCACCACCAAAACTGCTCAGTGCTCCATTAATTGTGCAGAGCATTGGGGGGATCAAACCCCTCAAATTTCTACACAAACATAAAGATCTTGTTGGTATTATTATTCTTATCATGTTGGTTGTTTCTCATCATCCATTGCTTATTCTATATATTCATTGGTGCAATGTCTGATTTTCCTTATCAGATGCATCGTAATCAGTTGTCTATCCAAATTAAGTAATCTATGATGTTAATGACATTATGTTTTGGAGCAATATACATTGGAAAAACAAACGTGGTCAATGATATCATGTGTTGTTTTTGTGCTGTCTTGTAAAAGAGTGACAATTGTATGGCAAGTCCATGTGGACTATGTTTGGGCAAACTGCAAGTGGTTTTCTTCTCAATAATTTGAGCTTTGAATGGCAAACTCAACAAACATATGGAAGCTTTAGTCGTACCCACTAAATCCTACCTTTATAATAAGGATAATAGTTAATTATTTCATATACTTATATAGGAATAAAAGATAATCTTAAATGCTAGTTTTTTCATTCATCTTTATGTTTTGGAGCAATATACATTGGAAAAACAAACCTGGTCAATGACATCATGTGTTGTTTTTGTGCTGTCTTGTAAAAGAGTGACAATTGTATGGCAAGTCCATGTGGACTATGTATGGGCAAACTGCAAGTGGTTTTCTTCTCAATAATTTGAGCTTTGAATGGCAAACTCAACAAACATATGGAAGCTTTAGTCGTACCCACCAAATCCTACCTTTATAATAAGGATAATAGTTAATTATTTCATATACTTATATAGGAATAAAAGATAATCTTAAATGCTAGTTTTTTCATTCATCCTTATTAAAAAAAGTAAAAGTAGTGATTAATTCAAAAAAGTAGTGGCGTGGAATTGTTAAAATAAAAGATATTACAATTGCAAAAATGAATAGACAAATAAAATTATTCAATGATACAATGATTTACATGTAGAAA
Organism: Cryptomeria japonica; assembly: GCF_030272615.1. Lineage (NCBI taxonomy): Eukaryota > Viridiplantae > Streptophyta > Pinopsida > Cupressales > Cupressaceae > Cryptomeria > Cryptomeria japonica. The sequence continues at coordinate 662,584,441 of NC_081414.1, forward strand.
ATAGTTTCAGGTAAAAAATCTCACATTTTAAATGAAATCAACTGCATTATTAATAACTAAGAGTTAACAATACAAATATTAGACTATGTTTTTTTAGGAGTATCACAAACATTCAATTTTATTGTAGTTATAGCAACAAAAAAATGCCTACAAGTCAATTATAAAACTCGTGCAATATTCCACTCTCAACCATTAATAAATAGACGAAAGTAAAACCACAAAACACTAGTGGTTTACTAAAAATAGAATCAAAACAATCACCCAAAAGTGATGCTACAATTGGCTCAAATTCCAACACCTAAGTTGGGCATGATCTCTTTTGCTAAAAATAGAAGATTTACAATTATTATAATGTTTGTCATATTCAAACACATTCAAAAGTGCATTGTAACTTTTTACAATGTTGCAAAAAATCCTCAAATAACTCCCCTACATCCATGCTCTTATGTATTATAATAATTGATGCTCTGCAAAATGGACAAGGTTAGCAAATGACAAACAACACAAGACACAAGAAATCGTTAGTGTTAGTTAACCAAAAGCTAATCTAAACAGGGATATCAAAAGAGACACTAAGAACATGAAATAATATTTAACTAAAGAAACAAATATGATGAGGCATCTCCAAATGCCTCCTAACATGCTCTTGGTTCCTTCTCCTTTGTTCCTCTCCTCTCCAAGTTCCAAATTAATGTAGCTCTCAACAACTTTTTGCACTATGGATGCTTATGGAGGATTGAGATTTGAGTATTTTGCTCCAAATGTAAAATGAAAAACTAAAAAACTAGATGCTATTAAAAATGATTGATTTTAACCAAAATAACAAGATATTAGTTTGCTATGCTAAATGCTCTCTAAAATGCCTATAGGTTAAATGCATACAAGTTTTCAGGATCTGGATTATGAAGAAATGGGCTCTATTTATAGAAAAAATGGAGCAATGGATGGTTGAGATTGAGCAATCTCAACAAGGGTCAGGATTTAATGATTTTCAATCCCTGTGAAGGCTTTCAACCCAATCCCAGGATGACAAGTGTCAATGTGAGATAGGTTGAGAGGAGAGGGAATAAGCATTAAATGCTTGACATGACCTTGGGAGTTAAGGTCAAGGTTAGTTGAATGAATAAACTCTTTATTCAAAGAATAAAGCTTTTATCCAATGGATAAACTCTTGTGCAAAAGGCAAGAGGGATAAACATGGTCAAAGCAATAAATGTTTGGGGAGACAAGTTTGAAATAACCATAAATGGTTATGTAAGAGCCATTAGTGGTTTTGGAAGACTTTGGAGGTTAAATTGTTGAACACACAAAGTATTAAATGCTTTTCAAAGACTTTTGAAGTCATTGAGAAGTGACTCCTTTTTGCTTAGGAACGTGACAATAATTAGGGGATGGATTAGGCTAATTAGGAAGGGGTTAGAAGAATCTAGAAGGGGATTAGATTTGCAAGTGGATTTGGTGGGTGAGGGAAAATAAGATTTTATTAAAATAAAAATTCATTTATTTCAATAAATGTGTGCAAGTTGCATTTGTAGGAAAATGCAAGTGGGGGGGGGATAATGATTTAAATAAATATTTAATTTAATTTATTTAAAAGAGGAATAGGGGGATTTAATTAAACAAATAGATTTTATTTATTTAATTGATTTGTGAACTTGGTTTTAATGAATGAATTAAAATAAATTGAATAATTTACTTAATTAATAGGAGAATGTTTGAAGATGAATTAATTAAATATTAATTAATTAACTCTTGGCTAGTGGATTTTTAATCAAATAAATAGCAAATATTTATTTAATTAAGCTGGACAGATTTGTGTGACTACATTTGCCCCTCTTTGAGACGGTGCAATTTATCACGTCGTTTCAAAGAAAGAAAAACTGGTGTGAAGAAATGCCCCATAAAATTTAAATTTAGTGGGTAGTATGCCCCCTCGAGAGATGGGCCGAATTTTTTTGAAAAATTGGGCGATCTCTCAAAAAAGAATGAAAATTGGCAGGGTGTTAGCAGAGAAGAAGTTAGCAAAATGGGTGAAAAATAGAAGGAATCGGGGGTAAAATGGAGAAATGGGAGGCTCGGGAAATTTACAGGGACCACGGCGGTGAGCGGGGGGGAAGTTATGGTGACGACGAAGGGTTTAAATGGGTTGAAAGGGGTGAAAACAAGATCATTTGTTACCGCAACCAGTGTGAAACCAGAGCTCTGATAGTGACATTTTGGAGGAGCGAGCAACAGTCAGGATGCCGGTACCTATTACAGAGCACCGGTTTGAGCGAGTCCGTCGGTTCCAGCGGCCAGACGACTACGGACCAACAGTACGCAAATTTGAAATTTGAATTTTTATGTATTTTTGATATGCTTTTTGCTGAGTCCAAGTTGAGTCGGAGCAATAGCGCTGAAACTATGTTTTGGCGCTATTGCCCAATAAACTAGCGCTACTGTACCGCAATGGCACTATTGTCCTATTGTTTGAGCGCTATTGAAATGTTTTAGCGCTATTGCATGCATGTTTAGGCGCTATTGATTAATAAGCGCTATTGAGTGCTTAATTGAGCGCTATGGTTCTGAATTAGCGCTATTGTGAGGTTGTTCTAGCATGTTTGGAGTTTGAGCGCTGTTGGATAGCTGATTGAGCGCTTTTGTTAGGGGTTTAGCGCTATTGTTGATAAACTAATACTTTTGTTAGTAAAATAACGCTTTTGTTTTAGGATAAATAGATGCCCTAGTTTGTATGAATAAAATCTCCCGATGCCAATGATGGATGGATGGCGATGTGAAGTGGGAGTTGTTTTGAACCATAGCAGCCTGATGAGACTTAGGTCATTTCTAGGATAAATGCTTGTTTGAAGTCTAGGTTGCCATGATTGCTTACCTGTTGAGACCCGAAGATATTTGATCAAAGTATCTGTTGATAGTCTAGGTTTAAACTTAAGAAAGTTTGAAACAAAACAACTGATGATGATTGATGGATGCCCATGTGCAAGAGGATCTAGGCGTGTTGCAGTTACGCGAGAGACATCTGGCGACACAGGGGTTGCGGGATCGATTGATAAAGGCGGAGATTGATTGTATTGCTGCGACTGGATTATATGAGGTGATGCACATGCTTGTGATTCGGATGAATCATAGATTGATTATGACATTAGCAGAGCGGTGGCACAACGAGACGTGCACCTTTCATCTGGCACAGGGGGAGATGACAGTGACCTTGGAGGATGTGTGGCCTATCCTGCGTATTCTGATTCGGGGGGAGCTGGTCACGTATGATAGATCATGGGGGACTCTAGCAGTTCAGAGGTTCTTTGATGAGGATGTGTTTATTGATGATGGCTCTATTGCGTGGGAGGAGATAGCTGCATTATACGAGCCTCTACTAGCAGTTCTATCAGGCATTGTGGGAGGACTTCTGTGTCTAGATAGGCTATCACATGGTTTGGCCGTGGGGTGGGGGCAGGTGATCGAGATGATGATTATCGAGGGGACTTGATTTGCTTGGGGGCCGTGCATGCTGGCGCACTTGTATCAGGAGCTTCATGAGGTGGTTTACCAGGGGAGGGGTTCCTTAGCAATGGGAATGACGCTGCTTCATATTTGGGCCTGGGAGCACCTACCAGTGACTCGACCAATGAGTCTTAGGTTCCATGCAGTGGATTAGCCATATATGTTTATGTATAGCGGTATGATGAGTCAGCCCCACCTAGGGAAGTTAGAGTGGTGGCGGCGGGCATTAGATGATCTGGATGCAGTCATATGGCGACCATACTTGGAGTGTGAGCCCTGGAATGATGATATAGAGGCACTGCCCTATGTATTCATGACCCAATTCCTCATTGGGAGGACCTCATACCATGTAGAGAGACAGGTTCCGGGGAGAGTGATGAGACAATTTGGACGGCAGCAGGGACTACCTAGTGGATCATGGGAGTATGCGCGGGTGATTTGGGAGAGATATGCATGGGGGCCAGTGCTGCCATATGACCAGGCACTGGTGGAGTTTCAGACGTTGCAGGCGAAACCTTGGGACATACGAGGGTCGTGGATGCAGGGGTATCAGATGAATATACGCAATACCGGGGCGCATCTGATTCTACGGATATCCGATCCAGCAGAGCCGGTGCCCGATTTTGAGGATGAGAGGGGACGAAGACGGAGGAGGGCAGGAGGTCGAGGACCGAGGGCAGGTGGAGGAGGGAGAGGAGATGGTGGAGATGGAGGAGGAGGTGGTGGAGGAGGTGATGGTGGTGGAGGTGGTGGGTTGGGGATTCGGATTCAGTGGAGAGGGAGAGGTGGACTGCCACTACGGATATCACAGGGACCGTTGATACAGGGAGGAGTTGGAATGGGTGGTAGAGGTATGGAGAGGGAGATCCCGATGGACAGAGGGGAGAGAGCTACTGAAGAGGGTGTTACAGGTGAGGCTGCTATGGATATCGGGGAGGGAGCCACTGGAGATCTTAGGGATCATATGATAGCACATTTGCAGACCCGAGTAGAGGATTTGGAGGCAGAGGTGGCGGCTAGAGATGTGTAGCTATTTGCATGGGAGTCAGAGCTGGCTGTAGTGCTGTAGGAGAGGGATAGTGCGGTGGAGAGATTAGCAAAGCTGCAGGAGAGATTCCGGGTTGGAGTAGGAGCACAGGGGCCTACGGGGGAGGTGATGAGGGAGATGCGGAGAGCACAGGCTGAGATAGACTACTGGTGGGGTTTATATGAGCAGGTGGTGCCAGCTAGTCAGTGAGCACTTAGCTATTAACAGATGCAGGAGGCCAGATCAGAGCGATCACAGAGGGTGCAGAGCAGTGGGGGTGTGATAGGTCCTCTACGGAGGGAGAGATCAGGGGATGCAGGAGTGAGTGGGGGTTTGATGGGGCCTCCACGGAGAGATAGATCGGATGGTGCGGGTACCGGTGGGGGAGCAGGTGGCGATGGTGGTACAACATCTGGCCAGGGCATTTGAGAGAGCATTTTTTGCATATATGTATTGTATCATTGTTTATTTTTGGACTGTATCTTGGATGGCTCTTGGTAGCCGATTTTGTAGACTTCATTGTACTCTGATATATGAGATGATATATATGAGGAGATCCCATATTTTGATGATATGCATTTGATATGTATGGATGTTTATGCAGGATGATGAGTTATTGCTTAGATGGATATGTGTACATGTATGCATTTGATGAGATGTTTTTTATATGCATGTTTTTATGATGATTTATGATGTTGGATACTGACATATGAATGCAGGGTTTATATATGTATGATTTGTTTGATTTTGATGTAATGTTTTATGTATGTAATGCCATGATGATGATGTATGCTTATGATGATTTAGGAACAGGATTTTGGTGTTTCCTATTTTGATAAAATGATGAGATAATTTATGCGATGATGTTAATGCAATGTTTGAATGCATGATGTTATGTATGGATATGTATCTAGATTTTTTTAAATGAATGTAATATGGATAAACAAAATGTAAAGTACAAATGTTTATATGATAATGTCTAAATGAATGCATATGTATAATGGATATATAAATAACATGAACCAATGTGTTTTGGAAACAAATGGTTTTATGATTCTAAATGCTTAAATATGATTAATTAAAAATGATAATGTGATGATAATGCAACTCATGGTTTTAATAACTGCACCTTAATGCAATTAAAAAAGGATAATGAATACAATGTGAATGAATCCTAAAATGAGCATAATAAGATACTTAATAATGGATGAATGAATGAACCTTTTAATTAATGAATAGATAAAGGAATGTATGAAATGATAAAGGATGATAAAATGATAATGGATAAATGATACTAAATGAATGCATAGTAAATGGTTTAATATAAGCAAGGATAATGTGATCTCATGAATGAATCTAATTATTTATGATTATGCAATGATACAAATGAAGATTAATGTCAAAAAAATGAACTATATGTAATGTTAATTAAAAAATGACATGAATGTACTTAATGCAAAAATGCAACTAAACGTGACGATGATATGACCATGAGGAATGCAAGGTTTTTGAGACTTTGCATGATGCATTGATGAGGTATCAGAGTACTCGGTCGTGATTGTATCCAAGACCAGCTTAATGGTCACATTTGCATATAAATCCTACATATGAATGAGTGAATGGATGGGTGATATGCAATGGAATGCAATATATAAACAGATGAGATGAAATGACGATCCATAGTGCTCTATTTTTCATCATTGAGCTTTAAAATGTTGGAAGAGAATACAAGCATCCTGACATAATGATTCAAGATGAGCTGAGTATTCCTTACATGGATTTTATATAGCAAGTTAATACAAATGACTTGATATAAGGGTCAAGTCGACCAGAGTATTGCTTGCAGAACATACAAGGATTATCTCCATTCATGCATGACTTGGATCGTCCTCCTTGATCTTAGGTTGATCATATCTTGAGACAAGTGCATACCGTAATAAGAGATAAAAACCTTTATCCAATTTTGGATGAGGAGGAAGGAACTAAAGGAAGAGCATTGTACCTGCCAACAAATAGTATATACATAAAGAATAAAGAATAGGGATCCTTGGTAATGGTTCATGCTCATATGGTCGAGGTATACGCTGTAGTCAGCAAGCTGTAATGATCTATGACTGCATTTTGCATAAGATCACGTAGCTTGGTGAACTTCCCACGTAGACACCATTAGTACATGCCCCAGAACTTCATCGGAAATAATGCGCAAACGATACAAAATAATGCTGAAAGATCCTGATACAGATAATGAATGAATTACTCACAAATCAACCAAGTATTTGATAGGTTAACATAATTTTCTTGTCAAAGAAAACGTCATTTTTGTCTTTGTTTTGGTAAGGAAGGATGCATCCTTGTTGAAGACAGTTTGATTGTTGATGTCGATTGTGTTGGTCAATTTTTGATAAGTGATCATCATGTGAGTATTTGTCAATGTTTGTTTTGTATCTGTGCGGATGAGTATGTACAAGGTGTTGCCACGTTTTTGTGTGATTTCCGATGGTTTTTGTTGTTTTTGGATTTTGTATTGTTTTGAATGTTTTTGGATTTTGTGAGACATTTTTGAATGTTTTTGGAGTTTGTGAGACATTTTTGAATGGTTTTGGATTTTGTGAGACATTTTTGAATGTTTTGGATTTTGTGAGACATTTTTGAATGTTTTTGGATTTTGTGAGACATTTTTGAATGTTTTGGATTTTGTGAGACATTTTTGAATGCTTTACCCAATGAATCAATAGTAATGTAGAATCCACTTCCATCAACTAGATTTAAGGGCATTGCCCCCAAGTTTAGACATGACTATGAAAAAGCGGGATGCAAGACACATGAAGTACTTTCTTTAATTACAGATCAAATAACAAGCCATGGTTTAGATGGATGGATGTGTGTATGCATGAATGTGATCGCAACAAGCTTGAAAGATACTGGAGCCATAGTCTTTAAGAGTGGCACTTGTTTTCCAGGTTTTCACCATCGTACTTACCCAAGGTGCCACTAGAGTGGTTTGTTCATCGTTTGGATGCATGATTTTTCTTTATTTTTTTGACGTTTTTGTATTTTCTTCAGGACATTTATCTGGATGTTTTTGGTATTTTTGTCATATATGCAGGGGATCCTGATGTAAAGTTTAGGTATAAAACTGTTTGAGGTGCATGCTATTGATTGGATCTATGAGCGGTTCTCCTTCTGATGTAGCCAATTGATATGCCTCGAACCCAAATACAGCAGTGACAACATATGGGCCTAGCTAGTTTGATTCAAACTTGCCCTGATGTTCTCTGTTTGGTTGGTTGCGAGGATTCTCTCGGAGAACAAGATCACCTACCTCAAATGTACGAGGTCTAACTCGATGATTGTAGCTTCTGCTCATGCGCTGCTGATAGGCTTTGAGATGGTTGTATGCAGCTTGTCGCTTCTCATCAAGTAACTCTAAGTCCTGAAGATGGGATACTCTATAGGCTTCGTCATCAATGAGATTATGCAAGGAAACCCGTAGTGATGGTATCTCGACCTCAATAGGCAAGATAGCTTCTGCACCATAGACCAATGAATAAGGAGTTGCACCTGTAGGGGTTCGAATGCTAGTTCGATATGCCCATAGCGCTGGATTCAGTTGAACATGCCAATCATAGCCAACATCATTGACTGTCTTCTTGAGGATTCTTAATATGTTCTTATTTGATGCTTCGGCCTGACCATTTCCTTGTGGGTAATAGGGAGTGGAAAAGCGGTGTTGGATATGAAATTTCTCACAAAGTTCACAGACATCCTGATTTTTGAAAGGAAGACTGTTATCTGTGATGATGGACATGGGTACACCATACCGACAGATGATGTAATTGAGGATGAATGAGGCGATCTGCTTGCCGGTGACTTGGGTAAGTGGAACAACTTCGATCCACTTTGTGAAATATTTGGTGGTGGTAATAATGAATTTGTGGCCGTTGGATGAAGATGGATGGATTTTACCCACAAGGTCAAGGCCCCATTGACAAAAAGGCCATGGTGTCGTGATTGGTTGCAGTTCCTGTGCTGGTGCATGTATCAGGTCACCATGAACTTGACATTTCTTGTATTTTCTGACAAAGTAGTAGGAATCTTTTTCCATAGATGGCCAATAGCATCCATTGCGCAGGAGTTTCTTGGCTAGTGACGGACCACTTGAGTGAGTCCCACAAATTCCTTCATGTACATCTTCCAAGGCCTTTGTTATCTCATCCTGTTCCAGACATCGAAGGAGAGTACCATCAAGACTGCGTCGGTATAGGGTTTTAGAAATAATGGTATATAGAGAAGTTTGGCGAATGAAGGTTTTACGTTGGTTATTCGATTGGTTGGGAGGAAGGGTGTGATCGCGGAGATAGGTGTAGAATTAACCGTACCATGGGGATTCGGAACTGATAAGGCGACATATCATTTCAGATTCGGGGATATCATAAGCGGGAATCCAAAGCTGTTCTACCAAGAACTCGTAGCGTGTTGAATTCTGTGGAAGATCTAGGAGAGATGCGATGGTAGCCATAGCGTCAGCAGCTTGATTCTGATCTCTTGGTATCTGCTCAAAGGTAATTGTAGTAAATGATGCTTTTATTTTGTCCACCATTTGCTTATATGGCATGAGTTTATCATCCTTGGTCTGATATTCATCTGTTGCTTGTCGAATGACCAGTTGGGAGTAGCCATATACTTGTAGTTCTTGTAATTTCCATTGTATAGCTAGCCTGAGTCCTGTGATCAAGGCCTCATACTCTACTATGTTGTTGGTGCATGGAAATGTGAGCTTGTAAGATTTCAGGATGCTATCACCTTGAGGTGTGATAAACAGAATGCCTGCCCCCGAGCCATGCCTAGTGTATGAACCATCAAAGTATAGTTTCCATAGTTGTGTTGTTGTGATCATGAATATCTCTTCATCTGGAAAATTGGAAATGAGAGGATGATCGCCTATGAGGGGTGCATCAGCCAACTGATCTACAATAACTTGTCCTTTGATAGCTTTACGGTCCACGTACTCGATGTCAAATTCACTTAGAATCATCACCCATTTGGCCAAGCGGCCTGTCAATGCTACTTTGCTGAGTAAATACTTGAGTGGATCAATCTTTGCAATGAGTTGTACCTTGTGTGTTAACAGATAATGCCTCAGTTTAGTGGCTGCTAAGATTACTGCTAGGCAAGCTCGCTCAATAGGTGTGTAATTGAGTTCATAGCCCACCAGTGTGCAAGAGATGTAGTAAACAACACACTCTTTTCCTTCTGCATTATGCTGTGCCAGTAGTACACCCAATGCTATACTTGTTGCTGAGATATAGAGTAACAGAGGTCTGCTTGGATCTGGTGGTATTAGCAATGGTGTATTCATGAGATAGTCTTTGAGCATCTAGAATGCTTGCTGGCATCTGGCATCCCATTGAAAGCAGATGTTCTTGTGTAGCAGGTGTGTGAATGGGTGACACTTATCAGCCAATTGTGCAATGAATCTTCGGATGGATTGAAGCCGCCCTTGTAATGTCCTTAGTTGACTGATATTCTTTGGTGGTGGCATGTCCATGATTACTTTTACCTTTGCTGGGTTGACCTCAATACCTTTGCTTGAGACAATGTATCCTAGAAGCTTCCCGGAGGTTACTCCAAAGACAAATTTCTTTGGGTTGAGTCGAACATGGTATTTTTCCAGTCTATCAAAGATTTTATCTAATATGTTGAGACGCCCTTCTCTGGTGAGTGATTTTGCTAGTAAGTCATCAACATAATCTTCCATCATAGTATGCATCATGTCATGGAAGATGGTGGTCATGGCTCATTGATAGGTCACTCCTGCATTCCTGAGACCGAAAGGCATTACATTCTAGCAATATGTGCCCCATGGACATGTGAAGGCTGTCTTATGTTGATCTTCTGTGCAATCTTTATCTGATTGTATCCTGAAAAGCCATCCATGAGTGAAAGCATGGCATGTCCCACTGTCAGATCCATTATGATGTCGATATTTGGTAGGGGGAAGTCATCCTTAGGACAGGCCTTATTTAGATCTCTGAAGTCAGTACAAATGCGGATGCCCCCTTTTGGTTTGCCGACAGAAACAATGTTGGAGATCCATTCTGCATAATCAATTGGTCTAATGAAACCAACATCTAGGAGTTTCTTGAGTTCTGTTTTGACTAGCACTGTAATTTGAGGATGCATCTTACAAAGCTTCTGGTTGATAGGTTTGGCTCCTTCTGCTACGGTGAGGTGATGCATGACTAAATCAGGATCAAGCCTAGGCATGTCTGCATATGACCATGCAAAGTTGATCTGACGCTGTTGAAAGAACTCTATAAATTTAGGTTGTTCTTCTGAATTGAGAAGAGATGCCAGATGTATGAGATGAGGATTTTCAGGAGTCCCCACATTGTATTCTTTGGTTTCCTCGATGAGAATCGTTGATCGTTCTTGTTATGTATTAGTAGGGAGGATGTCAAACCCTTCATCCTCAGGCGCCTCAGAGAGGTTTTCACTGTTGGATACGCTCTTTCTTTTTACTTTTGTTGGATCAAACAGTGCCACAGTGTGGTTTTCACTGGAAGATCCATGTTTTATTGTGATATTTTTGCAGCTGAAGGGTTTGGCATCCGCTCCAAAGTATGCTGCACTATTAAGTTCAATGGAAAATCCAGCTTTGTGATCCCCGCTTGGTAGGTTATCCCTTAATTCCAAAAAGTCAATGATGGCCTCATTGTTTTGGAAGAAGTCAAGACATGGGGGATTTGGTTGGTTCCATTCGATGAGTTCAGGGTGAATAATGGGCATTACTTTATCAATTAGGTTAAGTGTGTTAGATGTATTGGAGAGGGTTAAGACGTTATGGTGAAGGACGTTGATGGTACTCTCCTTGTCAGAATCATGCATTGGATGAGACATAGGGTCTGTGGAAGATGTTTCCAGCTCAGGAACCCAAGAAGTCTTTATCTGTGCTTCTCCGTAAATAGGGATGTCTTTATAGGGTGGAGGTATTGATGTGTTTTCCTCATCTGAAGTGTTAAGTTGTATGGAATCAAATTCCCATTCATGTGAGTCAGTTTTTGAATCACTTTCCAGCATCCGATTACTATACCATACTGGGATGTCCTTTGTGTTAAATACTGCAGGTGTGATCGGTGCTGCAGGAAGGATGATGGGGATCAAAGAATCTGATACGAGTAGTATCGGTAGTGTTGACTCAGTTGCTTCTATTGGAACTGCTGGTGTTGTGGATGTTGGTGTGGGTTCTGATACAGTTGCTGCGGCTAATGGTGCTTTTGATGTTATTGTTGCTGCTGATGGGATTACTGGTTTGTTTGGTGGGATGTTTGGCATTGTAGATGGTGGTGTTAGGATTTTGAGCCTCGGTGGGGCAGTTGTGATGGTGTTTGATGCTACTTTGATAGTGAAAGGTGTCTTTTTTGCAGTAGGCTGACATAATGGTTTGCTGGGTTTTCCTTTGAACTTGAGTTTAGGAAAGATCTCTTTTTCAAAGCCTAGGCTTGTATTACCTTTGGGCTTGAATTCCGGCAGTAGAGGTTCATGTCGTCCTTGTTTGCAATATCCCAAAGCACTCTGACCATCATACCCCATTCTTTGCATAATGAGGAGACCTTTTCCATACTGATCTGTAGGAAGCTTAACTTGCGGTATATCAGTCGCCTCATCTTGGGTTTGTTCTTCTTGACTCTTTCCAAGGATGAAAGGCATTAAAACACATGCTGGCGTGATTAGTGGTTGCTGGAGTAACTGCTGTGGTTTACCATGTGTTCTAGGTGAAGTGGGCATTTGTCCCACACAAAAGAGTTGACTCAAGTTGTATTCCCCAGGACCTTCCTCTACTATTTTCATTTTAAGCTTTTCTTGCTTTGGTATAGCGGTGTTCAAACTGGCAAGGGAGGCGGGATTTATATAGGAGGTGGAGGAAATGGCTTCTCTATTATTAGGAACGGTAATCTCTGGTTGATGGCTGATATTATGGCAATATGCAAAGGGATTTGCATCGCCCAAGATTGTGATCTCTACACTGTTATGGGGGAACTTGATACATTGATGGTAGGTAGATGGAACGGCTTGCATGGCATGTATCCAAGGTCTTCCTAACAATAGATTGTATGGCAAAGGAAGGTCCAGAACCTGACAGATGATGTGTTTTACCATAGGGCCCACTCGGATTGGTAGTACCACAACTCCTTTGGATGAATGCTTTGATTGTGATCTTCTTGCGAGGATCTACTGATTCTATGGCATATCCCAATGCTGTGACCAACTGTAGGGTACAAATATTCAGGCCTGCTCCATTATCGATCAAGACTCGCTTGATCCTATGCTGGTTGATAAAGCCTTCAATGTGTAGCGAAGCATTATGAGGTTGCTGGAAGGAAGAGTTGTCACTTTCAGAAAAAGTGAGACAAGGTGACAACTTTAGACTTCCAACCATGGCTTGAAATTGGTCTTTATTCAGGTTTGTAGGGACTGACGCCTCTTGGAGTGCTTGATCCAAGATTGTTTTATGAGATGGTGATAGGCGCAATAGCTCTAAAATGGATATAAGCGTAGGCGTTTTGTCTAATTGTTCCACAAGATTGTATTGCTTTGGGATGGAGGTGGTGCCTTGTGTAGCTGCTTTTATGGTGACCTTGCCACATCGTGTAACAACATTGCAATTAGAGTTGGGATTTTTGATGGTTATAGTTGCAACTTGTTCACTAGCATCATATAGATGATTTACAATGTAATTATATGCAGTCTGCGTATAATTTGTGGTATCAGTGCCTTGCCTGGAAGTGGAAGGACCCCTGTGATCTTGTGATGGAAGTGGATTTTTGAACATCAGATGATCATTGTTTGTTGTTTTTGGGTCATGTCCTTCGATTTCAATTTCACCTTGATCAATAAGATCCTGAATAAGATCTTTCAATCGGTGACAATTACTTGTCTTGTGTCCTCTCCCTTGGTGGAGATCACAGTGTTCAGTATCTCGCCACCATGTGGGTTTGACCTGAGGCTCATAGTTTGATGTTTTAGGTAAATTGACCAAATTTTGAGAAATGAGTTGTCGCAATACTGTTTCAATGGGTTCCCCTAAGGGAGTGTATGTTCATTTTTGTTTTTGCTGACGAGGTCTTGGTTCATCGTGAGATGTGATGCGTCCTTGATTGGAAGGAACATTTGTGTTATTTTGAGGTGGAGGATTCTGTCCTGCAAACCGAACCATATGTTGTGCACTTTTTATGGTCCTGGCATCCACAACCCCATCGTTGATGATATTCTTGTTTTTGTTCCAGAAGCTTGGTTTATCACTATTGAAGCATGGGCGAGGACTATCCTTTGGTTCATTATAGATTTTGATAAGTCCTTTCTTGATGAGTGCCCGTTCACATTTCAAACCCTTGGTGATCATATCATTAAAAGAGTCTGTGTCTTTGACATCCAGGTGAAATTCCATTTCTTTGTTTAAGTTGGAAATGAATATTTCCACTGGTTCTCGTTCAGGTAACCGAAGAGAACGTCTGCTAGACATTTGACGCCATCGTTGCAGGAATACTGAGAATAGTTCACCTGGTTTTTGTTTAGTGTTGCACAGATCAGTCATGGTGATGTCGCGTTCAATGTTATGAGAGTAATGAGCGAGGAATTTCTGGATGAGTTCCTCAAATGTTCTAATGCCACCTGAGAGTCGGGAAAACCATGATGTGGTTGTTCCTCCCAAGCTTTGGGGAAAAAGGTGCATTAGGTATGTGTCTTCATATGCCACTTCGAGACAAGCGGAATGAAATTCTCTGACATGAGCGCGAGGATCTCCCTTTCCTCTATATTTTTCGAATTTGGGTGTTTCGAATCCTCGTGGAAAGGGTGGTATATAAAGATTCCTATCAAAAGGATAGGGATAGATGTCATTGAGTGAGAATTGGTTAGTTTTGACACCACTATGAAGTTGCTGGGCGAGATTCTCGACTTGTTGCCGCAACATCTCCATTTCATTTGGAGGAGGAGGTGGTGGGTTACCTCGAGGAATGTTATATCTGATGAGATCTCTACCTCTTTCCTCTTCATGGTGACTTTGTCATTCTGATGCTTGTCTTAATTGGGCAAGATCAAAGTCAGAGGGGAGTTTTGCTCCTTCTTGAGCGAGCTTTAAAAAGTGAGCATCCGCATTGCTCCTGAGTATTTTGTCAAAAAGTCTGTTAAAGAGAGGGTTATGTTGGGACCTTTCTATTGTTGCAAGAGTGGGAGTACTTGGGTTTTCGTCATTTGCATTTCCTCCAAGTGCTTCTTGAAATTCATTGAGATTTTCCTCTTCTTCTTCTTCCATTTCTATTTCTCGTTGCCGTGACTGTGATCAGGTTTGGGCCATTTTGTTTACAAGCTTTTGTTGAAGCTGTGTGAAAATGATGATGAGTTTTTGATGAAATGAGAGATTGATGGTTGGTGAATTGTGTTGCATGTAGATCTCTAGCACTTTTAAGGTAGATGTAACCGAAATTCCTTCTTTGAATTGCTTGTTTGTTTTTGATAAGGTTGGATGTGACAAGGTGTAGAGAAATCTGAGATGTGTTACAGATTTAACTACCTAGTAATGAGAGGATTCACTCATGAACTAGTTTTAACCTACGTAGATGTGTCTCTTAGGATGAGCTTATCCTAGATGTAGAAACAATCTAAAAGTGATGTGATGCGTTTGATTTAAGCAATATCTAAAAAGAGAACTTGGGACAAGAACCTCTTAATGTTTTGAGAGTTGTAACAGATTGATGATGAAGTGATGATGTATGAGTAAGATAATGGATGAAAATGTTTTTAACTTCAATAAAAGCTTTGTGTCACAAATGGGACAAACTCTACCTCTTCCCTTTCGAGTGTTGGTGGTATTTCTCGAGCTACGTTGTATGTGATATAGACATTTGGGAAAAAGTTGGGATTAATCTTACCTCCTTGGTTTTTGTGATAACTTAGAGCTCTATATTGCATAAAAGCTCTGTGGTTCAATGACTCTGAATCAAATTCATTTGTTTTGCCTTGAAGGTAGAGACACATGTGATGCAGAAAACTCTATGGGAGACAAAGATTTGTCTATTTAGATAGAAGAATTTCCTCCTTTTGATCAAATCCTTTGAGCTCAATGGTCTTTTTTTCAAGTTGATATTCTGATGACGCTTCTTCTTTCACAAGATGTGAAGAATGGTCATAAAGTTTGATTCTTTGTTGTTTACACTTTGTTTTTGATATTTTTGGTTGTTTTGAAAAATGTTTGGTTGGATGAGTACTTTGTTTTTGGAATTGATTTTTCTGATTTTTCTTTGACAAGAAAACAAAGCAAGCACACAAACACAAGAATGTTGCCTCAAAGGCACAAATGAGTATGGGTCTAGATCAACCCAATCCTTGGAATTTTATATGACCCTTCCTTTAGATGTATTTTTAAGGTGTATTTCCAAAGCCTGAAGTCAGCTCAATTTTCACTTGGTCTTGACTAAAACGAAAACACTTCAAACACTTTTTATCCCTAAGGTCAAATGGCCAGTTGTGATAAATTTAGCCCACATCTTGATATTTCTTCGACTTTGGTACTACATACCTTATGAATCCTGCCGTGGCAGGTAAGGATGTGATATACTAAGTCTTGCACGAGCATAACAAATAGATGATCCCTATGATAGGGGAGTCACCACTTTTATCAAGCCACAAGTGACTTTTCAAAAAAGCTATGTTTCTACTCAAGGAAATATGTATGGTGAGTATCTTGGGAGAAAAACCATCTATGCTCTTGCACTAAATTATATCGCAAATATCCTCAATCAATAGAATGGGTGGGCTACTACTTAAAGGTGTTTAGTCATGTTTGATGTTTTTGGACATAAGTTCATTCTGCAGTGACTCACTTAAGAGCCTTGTAACTATTGGTGGGGTCTATTTGTCCTTTCGACCAGTTACACAGTAGGAACAACTATACCCAAGGCTACAACTTTTGCTCTCACCTGATTTTTATAGCAGCTCGAAGGATTTACCGCACGAGGTCATTCCCAAGAGTGATGTGTCTCTTGGAAAGCCTCTCTTAAAAAGATAAATTTTTTGAGTGTTACTAACACTTTTCTCTTGCACCTAGGACCATGAAAGCCAAGGGAGAGGATAGTGTGTGTTAGAAGTAGGACCACTCGACCAACTTTTTTGCACAAGTGTGCCAAGCACGAAAACACTTGTTCTTTTTAACTTGTCATTGCAATGTGATCTAACTATTTGGAGATGTTGTGCCAACATTCATGGTGTTCTTTTTAACTTCAAATGCAAAGGTTTGAGTAAACTAGAATTTTGAAAATCCTAGTCAACTGAACTTGAAGCACGTATGCATGAAGAAAAATCGCTTTGCAAAAAGTTTTAAACAAGTTGATTGTATATTTTATGTGCACCAAATTTGAAGTGTGGATTGCAAATTCTTTAGTTTGATGCAAAAAAAAATAGAATTGTTGATTTGAAGCACCAAATAAAGTGTGTTTCCTAACTTGCAAGAAAACAAATGTTGTTTTGTTCAGTTTTAATGCACCAAAGAAACAAGTAATCCTAACTGGAAAGCAAAGGAAAGTTTGTTTGTTCAAGTTTTAAAACACCAAAATAAAATTTTTGATTTTAAAAAGGTGAGTTTTTAAACCTGCACAAACAACAACCAGTTAGTAAAATCCATATCTAAGGGGGGCTTCCACAAGCCTAAAATTTTTCACTTTTTCGGTTACAAGGTCTTTTTTACAACGTTCTGTTACAATAGCACTAGTCTGTGTTTGAACAGAAACACTATTTAACACAAACGTGCTAAAAGAAAAAGAAAGACAGAGAAGGCAAAAGTGCTTAAACAGGGTCAATAGCGCCAAAACAAGGTCAAAAGCACTCAAACCATGTCAATAGCGCTAATCTTGATACAATAACGCTATTGTAAGAACAATAGCGCTAGAACAACAAGTATCAATAGCGCTATAACGTGATCAATAGCGCTAAAGCACAACCTATGTGACAATTTCAAAATTCAAACATGTTATTGGCTAAAACAAAATGATCTCTTGGGTGTTTGGATTCACGTCGGGTTCACCAAATGATGCTTTGCAAAATGGACAAGGTTAGCAAATGAAAAACAACACAAGACACAAGAAATGGTTAGTGTTAGTTAACCAAAAGCTAATCTAAACAGGCATATCAAAAGAGACACTAAGAACATGAAAGAATATTTAACTAAAGAAGCAAATATGATGAGGCATCTCCAAATGCCTCCTAACATGCTCTTGGTTCCTTCTCCTTTGTTCCTCTCCTCTCCAAGTTCCAAAATAGTGTAGCTCTCAGTAGCTTTTTGCACTATGGATGCTTATGGAGGATTGAGATTTGAGTATTTTGCTCCAAATGTAAAATGAAAAGCTAAAATACTAGATGCTATTAAAAATGATTGATTTTAACCAAAATAACAAGATATTAGTTTGCTATGCTAAATGCTCTCTAAAATGCCTATAGGTTAAATGCATGCAAGTTTTCATGATCTGGATTATGAAGAAATGAGCTCTATTTATAGAAAAAATGGAGCAATGGGTGGTTGAGATTGAGCAATCTCAACAAGGGTCAGGATTGAATGATTTTCAATCCATGTGAGGGCTTTCAACCCAATCCCAGGATGACAAGTGTCAATGTGAGATAGGTTGAGAGGAGAGGGAATAAACATTAAATGCTTGACATGACCTTGGGAGTTAAGGTCAAGGTTAGTTGAATGAATAAACTCTTTATTCAAAGAATAAAGCTTTTATCCAATGGATAAACTCTTGTGCAAAAGGCAAGAGGGATAAACATGGTCAAATCAATAAATATTTGGGGAGACAAGTTTGAAATAACCATAAATGGTTATGTAAGAGCCATTAATGGTCATGTAAGAGCCATTAGTGGTTTTGGAAGACTTTGGAGGTTAAATTGTTGAACACACAAAGCATTAAATGCTTTTCAAAGACTTTTGAAGTCATTGAGAAGTGACTCCATTTTGCTTAGGAATGTGACAATAATTAGGGGATGGATTAGGCTAATTAGGAAGGGGTTAGAAGAATCTAGAAGGGGATTAGATTTGCAAGTGGATTTGGTGGGTGAGGGAAAATAGGATTTTATTAAAATAAAAATTCATTTATTTCAATAAATGTGTGCAAGTTGCATTTGTAGGAAAATGCAAGTGGGGGGGGGGGAATAATGATTTAAATAAATGTTTAATTTAATTTATTTAAAAGAGGAATAGGGGGATTTAATTAAACAAATAGATTTTATTTATTTAATTGATTTGTGAAGTTGGTTTTAATGAATGAATTAAAATAAATTGAATAATTTACTTAATTAATAGGAGAATGTTTGAAGATGAATTAATTAAATATTAATTAATTAACTCCTGGCTAGTAGATTTTTAATCAAATAAATAGAAAATATTTATTTAATTAAGCTAGACAGATTTGTGTGACTACAATAATTATTCATAATTAATGCTCGTCTTACAATGTCATATAACATGAGATGCTTTTACAACCTCTTACATGCCTCCCAAAGTAGTTGACACAAAAATAATTCCAAAAAAATATGTCGATTCTCTATAGAATCACAATGATAATAAATTGAGTACTTGGAATTGTAAAATTGCAAATATTTGAAGGCACTCTTTATTCCACCTCAATGATCTCATCTAGGATTAACCATGAAAATAACTAAGGAATCCCACTACTTTGGCATTATTTGGTCTTCTACAAATTATAGCCTACATCAAACTCCCAACAACACTAGCCTAAGGTACCTAAGCCAGGTCTTCCATCTTTCTATGTGAGTATAGACATTGCTCTATAGATAACTTAGTCCTTATTAAAATAGGAACACTCACAAGTATATAAACGGGCATGCAAATTTATTTTTCAATTTAAAAGCCAAGTTTTTTTTACATGCCGTATAATCCTTTAGCTATATCATGTAGATATGTTACTTCAAGTCAAAATGCATGAGAAGAAGGAGGGACAAGGGAGATATATATACAGAGGGAGAGAGATGTAGAGGGGGAGAGAGGGAGAGAGGAGAGGGAGAGAGCCTGGAGACTTGGATATATATATTAAAAAAAATATCTAGAGTGAGAAAGAAGTATCTAGATAAATGATTATAAATGGAGGGGGAGAGAGAAATATGGGAAGAGAAAGATATATGGGGATAGATAGGTCTAGAAATAGACAAATAGAGATGGAGAGAGGAAAATATGAGAGAAAGAGAAAGAAGGAGAGAGGGGAGAGGGAGATATAAAAAAGTAGAAATAGACAAATATATTTGGATAGGGGGATAGATAGAGAGAAGTACAAAGAAATAAGGAGAGCTAGAGATAAAAAAGAAGGGAGGGAGAGATACAAGGATAGGTTTAGGGAGGGAGAGGGAGAGAAGGAGATATATAGAGATGTAGAGAAGGATAGGAAGATAGAAAACACAAAATGGAGAGAAGTAGAGATAGATAAATATAGATATGGAAAAGGGGAGAAAGAAAGAAGAGAAGTAGTTAGAGGTAGATATAGATATCGAGAGATAGAGAGGGAGGGAGAGAGGTGGGAGAGGTGGAGAGATAGGTGTAAAGAGAGAGGGAGAGGGAGAGAGAGGGAGGTAGGGAGAGGAAGAGAGAGATTGAGAGATAAGGATATAATGATAGAGCGAGAGGTCCATGAAAAGGAGAGGTGGAGAGAGGGAGAGAGGAAGATAAAGGTAGAGATAAAGATAGAGGGAGAGGGATGATATAAATATATTTTTTATTAACCCAAAAGAAATTATATTTTAAAGCATTCACATTAATAACTTGATAATTCTATAACATGCTTACATTTGCATTTGCTTTGGGTATTGCCAACCCATAGAGTAAGATTTAGCTTATGGATCCAAGCAAAGGGCTAGACTTGTCTCCCAACATCTAACAACATATTTTTTGTAAATTGTAAAAAATGACAAAAATCCCAAGCATGCTCTCCATCAAGTTTACACATATTTCAATGTTGAGTCAAAAAATACCACAATAATTTTCAGCTCTATCTTAGACTTCTAAACATGTAATTTCTATAAATTTCAATTATGTTAATATTTTAATATCTAAATTCTTTTGCTAGTATCTCCCTTTTCTTTGTCAGAAATCTACATATATATATATATATATATATATATATATATATATATATATATATATATATATAATTTGAAATAAATTATATTTAAGCTTTTATAATTCATTTTGTACACATTCAAAAAAATATTTAATTTTTCACTAATTTCCAAAAAATAAGGGTGAAGAATTCTCATTTTTTAATTTTTAGGATGTGTCTATTTTGAAAATTATAAATTAGTAATATATCTTATGTTCATTAAACAAGTAATATAAAAGTAAGGCATAAACTATATATAGTGTTACATAATTTTCAACAAAAAGATTTTGAATTATTTTTTTAACATTTTAAAGGGAGTATACTAGATGTTATGCTATTTTTTTTTATAAAAAACAAGAGTGGTTTGTTTGCTCCCCCTATTTGAACCCATTAATTCTGGTTATTTTCAAAACAAATTAGTATTTAATAAAGTATATTCAAATCTCTATGAATCTTTTTCTTATTGCATCTTCAAATTTTGAGAGTAACTATCTTTAATTTCTCATCCAAAATAAGTTTTTCTTGATTTCAAAATAGTGGCAACTTAACACCTCCTTTTGGTCTCTCATTTCCATGTACTTGCTTGGGTTCTTAGTCTTGAGGAGTTTTTATTGATGAGGATGTGACTATATTGATAAAAAATGGAACATGAGAGTTGGTACTATTACAAAAAGAATTCATGATAGTCTTTCCTTCTCTACCTATTTCTCTCCCTTTCTATTCTCTCTCTTTCTTTCCTTAGTTATATATGTAATGCCTCTGTAAATATCTTGTTGTATTGCAACCTTATTTGTAGAGATGTTCAGTTGTGCATGTGTTCTTTGCTCTTGAGTGTCTGATCTATGTTATGCTTCAATGTGCATTTGGTGCTCTTTGTGATTTATGATGTGCTTGGACCATTAGTCACTCAGTGATTTTGTAATGTGTGCATGTATTCTATTGTTCTTTTAATCCCTTTCAAGATCCTAGTGAATTTTGTGTTATGATAGTTTATGCAATGTGAGTGAAATGATGCTATACTCAATGCCAATTGTTCTTTAAGTTAAAGATGTTAAAGATGTTGCTAAATATCGATTAAATGTTAATTAAATATGATGGTAGTATTAAAATGTATTTTGGGATGGAATAGTGATGTGTTATGATTTACGATGGTTGGATGTTAATACTGATGTTAAGTTAGATGATAATGTATTTTGAATTAGTTTTTGATTAAAGGGCCAAACAAGTTTTGAAGGGACCTAAAACCATACATACAAAATGATACCTTTAGCAAAACATCAGTAAAACAATAAAACAATGACAACCGACCAAAAGGTAGAAAATAGAGAACAACCAACCAATAAGGTACTAGGCTGAGACCAGAAAAGAAAATTGAAGAAAAGTTACTTAAGGTTCTTTAAGGCCTTAGCCGCCTCAACCTTGCATTAAGAGGCCTCCTGAGCATGTTTCTTGATATCTTGTAGGTCCTTCAATGACTAATCAACAACCTTCTTGAGATGACCCCTGGTGCGAGTACACGACCCTTTGTTATCTTCAACACCAGTCTGATTTCCTTTATCCTCTAGATCAATGAACCTAGGATTACCTTGTTGAAACCTTTCAACATTTTCAACCAAAATACTCAAATTGTTTGAAGACCCTTTAATCACATTGTGACTAAAATTCACCAATATATCTAAATTGGTATCGATGTTATCCATTTTGGTTTCTAACATCACAATACATCCTTCATAATTAGATTTCAAATTTCCTACATCATTCACAACCTTTTGGAGGGGCACAACCACATTCTTGCCTTCTTTATCAACCTACAAGTCACCATGCATCAAACCTTCATCTCACTTTTATTGAATAGACCTAATCTTAATGCTCATTTGATTGATCTCATAAAAATACCATTTATGCATCTTGAAGGTATTCACCATTGCATCCCTAGTGATACACAAAATATCAGCATGATTTTCCTTCTCCAAATTAAGGTGGGGGAGTTGGCTTCCAAGTGACGTGGAAATGGCAATCCTCCATCTCAGTCCAAAGGAGTCTCCTCAGGATCACCTAATAGAGAGGAATGGATCTCAATCTGTTCCTTATAATCATGGGAAACATGAGAGGTGTTCTTCCTTTTACCTCTCTTCTAATTATCACTAGAAATTTGCTTCCCCCTTTTGTTTCCCACCTTAGCCTTACAGTCCTCTTCAATATCCCACCCCTCATCCTCCGAAACAACAATTTTTGAATCTTCATCCTTTGGGGGGATCAATTCCTCAGAAGGCTCAAGAAAACTCCTAGAAGGTGTAGATAGAGATTTGATATGCTACATGATGAGAATAATGAGGCCTTCATGCAAAATAGGGTTTTTAGGATTCTTTTAAAAATCCCTAATGCCCTCATTCAGGGAGGATAAGAGGTAAAAGGGAAAAGAAATTCTATCTTTATATATAAAATGATTTAACAACACAAAATGATGTCCAAAAACATTGGTAAAATGACCATCAAGGGAGAAATATAGCATGAGCACCTTGAGAATAGCACCCCATAGGGGTTTGATGGAGCCCATTTCAACACTTCTCTTCGTCTTCCTAACTATACAATTCCCTTTTTAATCCTTGGGAATTTTTTGCATTGCTTCTTCTGACATCTTTCTGTCTCTAAAAACCTTCTTCCCGTCCATCGACATGCTCACAATCTAAAATTTTGATCTCTTTTGTGAGGTGAACCTCATTTCCATACACTGAGACATAAGCCTCTTTCTAGCCCTTAACAAAAAGTTTAGACAATTCATGATCATACACATGAAGCCTTTCCAGGTATGAGGTAACATCCCCTTTCTATAAAATCCATCAGATTGTAGCATCATTCTTCACCCCTTCACAATCAATAGGTTCCAATCGGTTCTTATCACCCCCATTTTAGAATCCTTGCACTGCGTTCCAAGAACTAGAGACATAGGAAAATAAAAAATCTAGGTCACAATAAGCAAAATAAACACCCAAAAAGTGTGGGAGCTGAGCAACATGGTACGAAAATCATGATGCAAAGAGTTCGCCATAACAATTAATGAATTCTACCTACACGAGTGTGTAGTCTGTCATACACCATCAAATCCAAGACATTTGATGACAACATATCCTCCTTAGTCGATGCTTTTTTGGCAACACTTTGGACCCCCAGGTTAGCAAAATAATCAACAACATAATTGACCTTCCTGTAAGCATGGGAAATGATACAACTATTAAATAAATTATTAATTTTGATAACATCCCTTATCCAAATTTGGATATTTCAAGAAGGACATTGAGACCCCTTAAGACATTGGATTATATTGTTAAAATCCTCTTCGAGCCAGAATTTTTTGAAATTCAATTGAGAGGCCAAGCTTAGACCATGGGAGACAAGAACAACTTCAGCCAAGTGCTTAGTCTAATTTCCCAAAGGGAGCATGAACACCAAAATAAATCCACCATATTCATCCCTCAATACTCCCCTACAACTAGCTGAACCCGGGTTACCCTTAGCTACGCATCAAAGTTCACTTTCACCCACCCTGAAGGAAGAATTATCCATTAGATCTAGAAATACAAGGATTCCTTATAGCAATGTTAAAATTAAGTCTCCAATCAGAAGAAACTTGAATATCATAAGCTAATAGAGAAACCCTAGGACAAATAACCATATCAACAACCCTACAATGAAAATTGTCCATAATAACATGAGTAATTGTAAAGGCCACAACTTGAGAAGACAGAGAGGTGTTCCTGAAGACATGGTTGTTTCTCTCTTTCCAAATCCCCCACACCACATGGGGAAGGAAAAGAGACCACAAAAACAAAATAGCATAATTAGAAGTGAGAGGAACCCATTGTGCCCACAAATCCACAAGGGAGGAGGGGAAGACTCAAGAAGTGTTCTAAAGAGAAAAGAAGTGAGACCAAATATCCACACAAAATAGTAGTCTAAAATGAGATGAAGAGCACTCTTATAGTTATCATAACATAAAAACCATTTATGGTAGTAGAAAGGCCCCTTTTACAAAGGTTGTGCAAAGTAAGGATTTTTTGTTGAAGGAGGATCCAAAAAAAGATTAATTTTAGGGATCAATCTGGAGTTCCAAACCCCCACCCAAAAAGGATGAGGATGATCCAAAGAACACAAAAGGCCAAAAGAAGAGGAAGTAGAAAAGCCAGCAAAAGACGAAGTGACCCAAATAAGAACATCACCAATAGAGGGATTTGAAGACAACCTGATCAAATTCAAGATGCATTGAAGACTGCCAAGCTCCCCACTAATCACGTTAAGATCCTTTCATAGGACATCCTTAAAATAATCCTTCACTCAAATCCAAAACCTTCCAATATAGTCCTCCTTAAACTGACTAAAAGTCAGAGAGTTCAAAAGGGGGGAGTGACCCAACCAACAATCGTCCCAAAAATGAATATGATTACCATAACCAAGTTTTCATTTCAGCCTCTTAGTCAGGAAAAATTTCATCCACTGTAAGTGATTCCAAACAGATGAACCCAAAGAAAAGTTTTGAGAATAAAAAAACCTTCTCAAAGAGTCATAATCTTGGAGGTATTTAATCCTCATGATCAGGCTCCATTCCCTAGAAGAATTAAAGATCCTCATAGTTTTCTTAGCCAAGAGTGTTGTATTAAAATCTTTTAACTTGCGAATACCCAAGCCTCTAAGCTTTTTTGGTTTACAAACCTAATCCCAAGCAACTAGAGGAATCCTCTTCCTTTCTTCAGTACCAGACCATAAGAATATCTTTTGAATCCTTTCAATGAATTTTGCAAATTTGGTCAGAATTCTAAAAAGACTCATAGCATACACAAGAAAATTTTGAAGAGAGGCTTTTAGGAGTTGAACTATGTCTACTTGACTAAGAATATCTCCCTTCCATCCAGACAAATTCAAGTTAAACTTGTCAATTGAATGGAGTTAAAAATAATCAAGGACCTTAATACATAGGGGAAGCCCCAAATAAATCATTGGAAGAGACTCAATCTTACATCAAAGAATGCAAAAAATCTTCCTTTAGCTAACATTAGGGGTATTGAAGAAAAAAAGAGAGCTGTTGTGCAAACTCACCCTTTGACCGTAGGCAGTAGTGTAGGAGGCAAAAAAAACTAGCATGATTTAGCTTCCAGAATAGAATAATCCCCAAGGGTAATGGATTCATTGACAAATTAATTATGGGAGCAGATAAGAGGTCTAGTAGAAGGGCAAAGGCCTTTAAGCTCACCTATCTAGACTAAGTGTGAGATAAACCTTCCAAAAAACCTCAACCATAATAATAACAATTAAAGGGGATATAGGGTCCCCTTATCTTAGCTCTCTCGAGCTCGTAAAGAACCTAGAGGGGGAGCCATTAATAATCACCAAAAATTTAGCAGTTTTAAGGAATTGCCAAATGATGTCCTAAATCTTTTTCTCAAACCCAAATGCATTGAGAACCTCAAGCAAAAAATTCCAATTCATTCTATCATAAGCCTTCATGAGATCCAACTTTAAGAGGAAGCCTACCTTTTTATTAGTAATTAGAGAGTGAATATTGTCATGGACTATAACAATGGAGTCCAAGATTTGGTGACTAGGTATAAAGCCATTTAAAATTAAGCAGGATTCTTTGAAGCCTAATAGAAAGAATCTTTGAAATTTTTTAATAGATGGAATTACTGTAAAGTGAAAAATTGGGAGCTTAGAAAATCTACCACAGGGAAAGGAGGATTTTCTAAGCTCAATTTTCACTTGGGGGACTTTACATTCAAAAGAGGGGATGAATCTACTAGATCCAATCCTAAATGATGCAAGGAATGAATACTAAGTAGACTGATTGTGTTTGGAATGTGCTTGACCCTCTTTTGTAAGTTGATTAATTGAATTAAGACTAAGTGCTGAAAATAAAGACAAAGTATGAGAAAAAAATGAGTTACAGATTCAAGATTCAATCATGGACTTGGATCTGAGAAATTCGAGATGATTCGGAGCCGCTTTGCGAAATATGCCAAAAGTTGCAGGGGCCATGTGTCTAGACCAGGTCTCCCTCCTATTGGTCCTCCAAAATTTCTGCATGTCAAAAAGGTTTTTCTATCTCTGCAAATAAATCTTAAATCCAGAAGTACAACTGTGCACCTACTTCCTACATACAAAAGGAAAGGAAAATGTGTTGGGAATAGGGGCTTTCCTTTAGGTCAAACCCTGGTTTTGGAATTAACCTTAGTGGTTGAAATAATGTAATTGAAATGACCAAAAGTATAAATCCTCCTCTTTGAGGGGATGTTGAATTGCATGAAAATAAAATGCTTATACCTCCTTGTGAAGTTTTGCTTGCCTCCACATGATGATCTCCTCTTCAATGCTTGAAATCTTGACTCTATTGCTACTCCAAAGCTTGAAGGAAGACTAAAAATTCTCAATTGCTCTTGAATGATTGAATGTTTGATCTCTTGAATGCTTGGATGCTTGATTGAATTTCATGAGATATTGTGGATTGATGGGTTGTCAAATGAGAGGGGAAATCCCTCTTGTATACTTGCCCATAGGATTAATTGACTGATTTTCCAACATGATCTGACATAGGGGGAATTTTATTGCTTCAAACTTGAGTTAGGTCAAGGGGAGGGGTCCAAGATAGGTCCCCATTAAGGGGGAACATAGTGCCACATCCTAGTCCTAGTGAGGACTAGGGCACCACGCCTTGGTCCTACCCTAATTTGGGGCAGGATCAAGGTGGGAGAAGGGTGCATCAATGAATTGCATGAAGTTTTTGTTATGAGTGAGCATAATCAGGTCTCTGATCAGTCCAAAGAACACAAACACTAAGGAAAAGACCCAAATGCAGTTGAAAATTGCAAGGGGTTCAATTTTAGGATGTCACAATTACAAAGACCAATGGGTCTAAAATTCTCAAAGGTATCAGCCCTAGGTGTCTTCAGAATAAGGACAATGAAGGTTGAGTTCAATTCTTTAAGTAATCTTCTTCTACTAAAAAACTCCTTAACAACATCCCTAATATTAGTAGCAACAATGTCCCAAAAATACTGAAAGAAAACCGTTAGAAATCCATCAAGCCCAGGGGATTTGTTGCCATCAAAGGAGAACACCACCGCTTTGATCTCATCCAAAGAGGGAATAATAGTAAGTCTCTTATTTCAATCAACCTCTACCATCTTTGGAATGACTTCAAGAAAAGATCACTGCAAATCTTCATCCAGAGGGCCTTCATCAGGTAGAAGATGAGAAAAGAAAGCCACAACCTCATTCTCCATCTTCCTCCCATTTCTAAATATGTGAATAATATTGGTAGAGGCTCTATGTTTAAGAGTTGAAATATGGAAGAATCTTGTGTTTTTGTATCCATATTTTAACCATAAGGCCCTAGATATTTGCCTCCAAAATTCTTCTTCCTTCATGATGATCCTATGTAACTATGAGAGCAATCTATTTTCTTGGTCTAAGTAATCAACACTGTAGCCTTCTAATTGATTTTTATCCTGAATCCCATAAAGGTCCTTTTGAAGGGAAGCTTTATAAGAAACAATATGACCAAAATATTCCCTACTCCAAATTCACACCCTATCCTTAACATGGTTTAACTTCTTGGCAACACGATACATGGCTGAGCCCTCAACTCTAATCCTCCACCAATCTTTAATTTTATCTCTAAATTATGGATGGAGAAGCTACATCTTCTCAAATTCAAAGGGAAATATCTTTTTAGCTATCATTATATCAACATCCAAACAAATCAAGAAATTATTGGAACCAATCCTCGAGAGGGCAGATATGGAACAAGAGTATTTAATCAGTTGAATAATAGAGACGAGAGCTATATCCAATTTAACCTGGATTAATTTATCTCTAGAATGGCTATTAGACCATGTGAAAGGCACCCCTTTTAGTTCCAAGTCAAACAATGCATGATTTTGTATAAAGTCTATTAAATCCATTCTACTATCTAGAGAAACCTAGGAGCCTCCAAATTTATTAGCTTCAGAGAGAGGGGTATTAAAATTCCCAATGACAAGCCAATTATCATGAGGGCGATCCAATTTAAAACTAGCCAAGGCTTGCTAGGAATCCTCTCCTCCCCACTTTATTATTGGGAGCATAAATGTTAGACAAAATCCAAGAGAATCCATCATGAATATGAGTGAATCTAGTAGCTATATGGTTTGTGTATATGGTGAAAAGTGATGATAACCATAAAGATCCAACCACAAACAGTCTAAGTCCTACAATGAAATATTCACCAATACCAATAGAGATACCTAAGATCATGCAAATCAACAAAATAAAGCAATATTACCATTCACATGTCAAGTAGGGTTTCAATCTCCATTGTCTCCTATCTCCATTGATCTTGTTTGATATATTTGCTCTTAGATTTTATGTATGCACAAGAGCTCAACAAAGAACGAATTGTGGTTGATAGCTTGATCACAAGAAGGCTTAATTGAATAAGATTGATTGAGTTGCTCATTAGGTGATTAGACGATTAGGGTTGATAACGAAGGAGAGTATCCTCTTATATAGAAGACACTTTAGGAAATGGAGGGATAAGATAAAGAGGTGTAAAGATAAATGGTCGGCTAGGATTAAAGGGTAGCAAGAGGAAATAATAAAATGATAAAGGGGGTAGGTAAGAGAAGAATTAAGAGATGAGTGACATGTGCCATGGGTAGAAAAGGCTAATGAATTAATTAAATAAATAAAATATTTATTTAATTTAGGAAAATGGCAATTTAAATAAATAAAAGTATTTATTTAAATGAGGAAAGACTTAGAAGAGGAATATTTATTTAATTAATAGAAGACTTAGGATAAAATAATCAAACAAACAAAAAATATTTATTTAATTAGATAGGACAATTTTAGGTGTCTACAATTTGTATCCTCCAAAATAGTAGATCCCATGACAAATTTTTGGTTCCAAAAAGTCGCAATCCCTTTGGATGCACCATCCGAGTCACTATAGTGAATACCACTATCCTTGAAGAAAAAGTTATTACACTTCAATATCCTATCACTTTTCATTTTAGTTTATTGAACAACTAGAATATTAGGTTTATAATCTCTAACAATATTAGATAAGATATCATGCTTATGGGGATTGTTCAATCCCCTAATGTTCCATAATAGAATCTTCATTTCTTGAGAGGTGTTTTCTATAAGCACATATTTGGAATTGGCTTTTGAACATCATCCGCAATACCCTGAAGGCTCTCCTACTCTCAACACCAGTTATGAGGTTTTCTACCTGAGATTTTAGAAGGCCCACAACCTTCTTTAGACCTATTCTTGGTAGTAACTCCTGAGATAGTGGTTTCCTCCAATTTTTAGACTTAACCTCAATGAAAGGAGAACCTTCATCTAGATCAGATTCCTTTGAGATGAAATCCTTAAAATCATCCCTCTCCACCCATTTGGAATAACCTATGTCTTAAATATTTTTGTTAATTCCTTCTAGAGCCACCCAACCTCTTGGGTTAACATAGTCTACATGGGTCCCCTTTATCATAGGGGAAACAACAACATAATTATTCATAGAGGTAAACCCATCAAGATCTAGCTCAACCCAAACTAAGGGGAGAAATAACAAGCCTCAACAAGCTTTCTTGAGGGATTTATGCTACATCTTATCTTGTGCTTTCTTCACTTAGGATCCTCAATGGTTAGAAACTCTTGCTTAGATCTTGAAGAAATATCATTGACCTTAACACCCTCACCATTCTGCACAATATTTTTCTAGAGTCCAAAATATTACTCTTGTCCTTGTGGGGAACAAGAACATTGTCTTTCCCAATATTTTGCACAACATTAACAAGCTGGGGTGCTTCCTGGTGGGAAATCACCTCTTTATGTTTTCCATGAAACCAAACCCCCACCCTTCTTGGGGGGGGGGGGGCTTTTTATCTCCATATTTTCTTTATTTTAACTAGTTGCTTCGAGGGATATTGTTTGGCCCAGTGACCAAATTTCTTGCACTGTAAACACACAAAGGGAAGAGTCTCATATTCAATGCTTTGGGTCTAGATTCCTAGTTTCGATTTAATCTCAATAGAAGATGAAAAAAAAGAGGGTTTCTCAATTAAAAAAAAATCTTGGAAAACATCAATCTCTTATGCAATTTTGTCATCTCATAAATTGATAGTAATCCCCCAAAAGAACTTTCAATCCCCCTAAAAATATCTTCATACCAAAAATCCAACTATAAACCATTCAGTCTAACCCAAACATGAATCGATCTGAAAATAGAGTAAAAAAGATCTAAGCTTGGTTCCCATTTTTTCAAAGCCAAAGAGGTTTCTCCAAAGAGGTCTTGCCAAAGACCCAAGGACCTCCTCAAAGAATGACCTACAAATCCTCATCACAAGAGAAGGAAAAGAAAAAAGACCTTTTGGCATAGTCAACACATCAACTTGACCCTTGACCTTCCATTTTCTTATCACAAAAGCCCTCACCACTTCAATGTTTGGTCGAGGACCCATAAATTTCCCAACCAGGGACTGATCCATAAGGGAAATATTCTGATCAATAACCAAATCCAAAATTGAAATAGCATACTTACCTTTTCCCAGGTTAGACAAATTCAAATTAGGAGACGAAAAGGAAGGGTGCTTTGGTCAGATTGTAAATAAGGCCTTCCATGAAGAGTTTGAACTTCCCTCCCCATCCAGCACATGGGAACCATTATTAGTTCCTGCCTTAATGGTATCACAAGTGGGTTCTACCTTTTGAGAATTTTTCTCTTCCCTATATTCTCCTTGGGAATCAACAACTTTCCCGTCAGCCCCTTGCACTCTGCCTTGGGACCCATCAACATTACCATCATCTTCCTCCACCTCAAGCTCCCTGTGCTAAATATGCCTAGTACCACTACCCCTTGCAGTTGAGTAGAATCTTGCCCTTGGACCTAGAATTGTTGAACCTGCTTCATAATTACTTGCATCTCATCTCTGGTTTCTCACTCCTTGCTCAATTAAAAAAATTGTTACACCTTGTTGGATCCCATTTGTATTTTGAATTAGCTATTTTAATGCAATTAATTAATTATATATGTTATATTTGACCCATTCAATAAATTATATGCACTTCAATTGTTATATATGCATAGGTATCTTTGATGTGTGTTGATTGGGTACAAGTATTGGCTATTAACTCCACTTGTCTCCATAGGTTTGATCATACCCTCCTTGATGGTAGTCAATAGGAGATAGGACATTGGTCAAATTGTCACCGAACCTTACACATCGTACTTAATTGAGTGTGATTCCCCATGTGTATAATAGTACAAAACCAAATACCATGTTTAGTAATGTTTGGAAAGCCCTATTCCTCTTTGTGGTCGACTAGTAAAGAGTATTTTCTTAATTGTATTTAATTGTGTTTTATCATTAATTTTAATGTGGAAATGAATTTTAAAGGCTTTTATTGCAATTTAAATACTTAAAATCAAATGTCTTATGTGTATTTGTTTTATTGGCATTTGCATAATTAGGGCATATGTGTGATTTTGGGGAAATGAGAATGTTATTTCCCTTATTTATTTTTATTATTTTTCAAAAAATTAATTTGTTAGTGGGATTTTATTTCAGCAAATTAGCTCATTTTTACACTTAGTTTTATTGTGGGGATTTTGAGCTCTCAAACCCTTCTACACTAGGAATTTCAATTTGAGATTTGGAGAGGAATTTTTGGGATAATTTTTGTGAGAATTGCTTCCTTGGATTAGGAATGTGATCAAGATCATGTTTCATTGTGGATTTGAGGAATTGTTGTGAGTTTTTGAAGTTATTCATCTTTTAATTTTGATGCAACTTTGAGGTAAGAACTCATATCATTCTATTTGGTCGATGTTTTTCAATTTTAGTTATCTACAAATGAATCAATGGATGACTTTAAATATTTTACCTATGCAAACCATCTCATTTCATTGTGTATTTAAATTGTTATGAGGGAATTCAAGAAAACTATATTTTTGAAATGTTACCATACCAAAATTTAGATTGAATGGATAATTTGTGAATTTGATTGTGGGAATCTACTGTTGAGTAGATATGATTCAAAAGGGTATTCTTACTTTTCTAATATTTGAACTTTTAAAATTTGGTGTTCTTCAAGCTCCTTTAATGGTAGATGTTAATATTCCCTCATTTTTGGGAAAATTTGTGATAAGTTTTAAAAGTGGTTTTTTGTATATTTTATGTGGTATTATGATATGGAATGATGGAAAATATGTATGGAATTTAAAAATAGGATTGTTTTGGATCCTATATTACATGGATTTTGTGGTTAAAGCAATTTTGCCTCCATTGTGAATTTGACTCATTTTGGTGAAAAATTGTGAAACGTAAGGTTTGATATCTTTGGATTTTTGTTTTGAATTCGGTTTCCATGAGCCTAGGGTTGGTATTAGGGACAATGAAGAGAGTGGCATCCAATGGGGGCCAAGGTACAAAGGAGTTACCAAGGTAACTCATTGGGAAATTTTGTTAATAAGTGAAAACTAATTCAACATCTAATTCAAATGAACCAAGATAAAGTAGATTCCCCTCTCATGCCTTGTGTACTCATAAAGGATAAGGATGAGCTTGGAAGGACTAGTTGTTCATGTAGCATTGATCTGGCATGATTGGGTCTGCTTGTTTGCAAGAGAGGCCTACTTAGTTTCGTGTGATCCATCCCTTTGAGCTATGTGATGACACTCTCTACTCTTTCTCTCTAACATCTAGCCTTGTAGATTTGAGCAACACCTAGAAGATATTTTTCCTTCCTTGTTGGTATTGATTCATTCATGATCATGAAATAGCCATGTATGTTGGAGTTTTTTGTTTGTTATGCCTTGTTCTTGGATGTCATATAACTCAATTACTTGATGTTTTTTATGTTCTAAATAATTGTATGTGTGCTTCATCTATCTTCTTGTATTAATTAACTTACAATCAAATTGTATGATATTTATTCGCATTGGGGATGTCTAATTTATGATCATGTTTGATGTTTATACTTCACACAATGGTGTATGTGTAAGCCTATACCCTTGTTTGTATTCATTGCTTGAGTGTTTGATGGGGGAATAGACCTCTAAGTTCTACATGGTCGAGTGAAGTCATTAGCCATCGTTAGGGACCAACGATCATGGCTTCGATGATGCCATAAAATTAATCGTACTCTCATATCTTCTCATGCTTTCATGTTCTTTCTCAATTCTTTCAGATGTAAATTCATAGATACTTTAATTCACAATATGTATTGATGTATATGTATATTGAACAATCATCATAGATGAATGTAATCTATTGATAATATAATGGATTAGTTTAGTTTTATGTTCCGCCATTAGTATCAGACATGAGATGTAATGTATTCTTCTTTACACTTCAATGTTGTATAATGGTTATGAGCATATGAACCTCTCTTTTGGGATTAAAATGAATATGGAGGAATCTTGTATCATCTTATAGGATATTCTCGTGCCCTCATGAGGTTGTCATAGAGCCTTGTAGTGAGTTGAGTAGTTTTGAGTCATTTAGTACTGATTTCAGCCCATTCGAGGCATTCTAGAGTGTCTTGTAAAAGCATACACAAGTGTTGTATCTCTTGTTATTGGAATGTTTTAGCTTCAAATAGGAGTTTAGGTTGTTGTGGAGGTATTGGTCTCCCTCCTCATCCTCTCCTTGTGCATGTCAGTGGTGCCTAATGTTTGAGGGAGTAGTTTTCCTACTCTGTCCCCTTGTCCTTTTTGGTTTTTTTCTATTCCTCAAGAATTCCCAAGGTATTTTATCTACTCCAACATATTTGTAGTATCCATAGAACCAAATCCAATTTTAAGTTTTCTCACAAGTTATGACATCGATCCAGAACAAAGGATAACAATGTGACACTAGGTTGTTAGCCCAATATTAGGGCCCAAAATGGACATTAGCATACCTAAAGGATTCTAGTGTACCTAGAGGAATAAGGTGTGTTACACTAGTGTTCCTTTGTAATTTTTATGTCCTGTCAAGGTGACATAGTCCCTTGTTGGTTCCCTAGTCCCATGTTTATGTTTAGTAGGGTTTTGGTGGCTCTAGAGGTAGAGTTTGAGAATGTAAAAGTTTTTGTTAGGTATTGGAGAGTCAAGAGAACCTTGTCTTGGAAACAAAAATGAAGGAAAAATGAGAGTGGGGGGGGGGCATGAATCAATTTTCACCAGATTATCAAACATAACCTTAACTACAAATTCGATAAACTGCAACAACAAAAAAAATAAAAATTGATAGCATAACACACAACACCAAGATTTTGACATGGGAAATCTAGTTAAGGGAAAAACCATAGTGGGAACCTGCACACAATTAGATGATACTCTATAGAATTATGTGAAAATATTACAATGGAGAATGCACATGCATTCAGACACAATGCCTAGAGCTCATTGCTCAAAATAAGATGACCCAGAAGGATACAACCCTCAGGGAAGGTTCACTACCTTACAATAATGATCAGACTATAATCTAGATTACATGAACTGCAAATATAGCATCTCCTTATGCCTGATGACAGTTTTGGTTAAGTACATTTGTTTTCCCTACAACAATCTTTGATCAATACACCTCACCGAATGATAAATTCACTCAAGCACCACATACACAAATCTCTAATAATACAAACACAACACTGATACACAATTTGTATGACTTCATCACCTATATATACAATTCATCAATCTTGACAACAAGGTCGAATAAACCCTCAACTCACAATTACAAAATTAAATCACATGATACAAAGATAAACCACCAGACCAATATAATAATATACATGATATAACATGGACTTAAATCAAATTCTCAAATAGGCTATACCACCAAGAATACCACATAACACGAAGAATATCATCGGATCAACAAAATCACCAATACCACACACAAGGATCAATGCAGACCATCAAAACAAATAGGACATGATTAGGAAACACAAACAAGCACATTAGAACCATCTGCAATAGCTGCACCAACACCACTTATCAAATCTTCATCGATCAACATTTGAAACTCAAGAACACTCAAACAACAACTCAAACTAGAAAGATAGCTTGCGGAGGACCAAATCACAAACCATCCAAAATTTAGATACACATGAACATCCCAAACAATCTCCCAAAATCATAACTCAATATCTAATCACACCAGAATATACCAGAGGAAATATCGAACTTTGGAAAGCACTGATCATAAAAGACAAACTGCAAACCAGATCATATGATATGATCAATTAAGCTTTCATATCACTGAAATTAATACAAAAGGATGTAATGATATAAGAAATACTCCATAAACCTAATCATGATCTCAATAAACCAATCTGCAATCACCGAAGCAATAAATCACAAGAATATGTTGACATCAATGACAACAACATATCCTAGCAACAACAATGTCCAACAATCTCCCCCCTTGACATTGATGGAAACATATGGCTATGAAAAACAATCACTGCGAAGAAAGAAAACATCTCCAAAAAAATCCCCCTAAGACTAAGCTCACCAACAACACATAAGACAATTTTTCACATGCTTTCTCTTCCCCTTTGACATCAATGACAAAGGTTCTCAAAAAAGAAAACCAAAATATCCCCCTTAGATAAACAAATTAGCTCAACTGAACCACAAACAAACTATTCCACCAGAGAAGTAGTATAAACTCATCAATCCGGACAAGAAGATAAGACTGTGAAGTCCACCGGATTGATGCAACTCAATGCATCTAGTTACCATCAGGAAGGGTGGATACCCCTAACTTGTCTCTCAAGTAGATAAATGTATCTGTAGGCAAAGGCTTTGTGAAAATATCAATTATTTATTCCTTTGTAGACATATACTCCAACTTCTCTTCCTCTTCACTGACTTTTTCTCTCAAGAAATGATACTTGATTGATACATGTTTAGTCTTTGAATGTTGCACTGGTTTCTTTGACATATTAATAACACTGGAATTATCACAATATATTACAATAGGCTCATCATAGATAACTCTGATATCCTTCAACATTTGTTTCATCCAAACTATCTGAGTGCAATAACTAGCAGCAACAATGCACTTAGCTTCAATAGTAGACAGGGAAATTGAATCTTGTTTCTTACTTTCCCATGAAACCAATCTCTTACCCAAAAAGAATGCACCACCAGAGGTACTCTTTTGGTCATCAACATCACCATCCCAATTAACATTAGTGTAGGCACATAACATGAAATCATCATTCTTAGTGTACCGCAAACCATAATCCATAGTTCCTTTCAGATATCTAAATATCCTCTTTACAATAGTGACATGAATCTCTTTCGGATTAGCTTGATATCTAGCAGCCATACACACGACATGCATAATATCAGGTTTAGTCTAAGTTAGGTAGAGAAGTCCACCAACCATATATCTATACAAGGTCTGATTAGCTTTCAAAGATTCATCATTTCTTGATAATTTGCAGCCATTCACCATGAATCTTCTAACCCAGACTTCTTCAACAATTCTTTCACATATTTAGCTTGAGATATAAAAATGCCTTTTCCAGTCTGTGAAATCTACAAACCTAAGAAAAACTTCATCTCTCCTATCATAGACATTTCAAATTCTTTCTGCATATCACTGACAAACTTCATACTCAAGTTAGCATCTCCTCCAAAGATAATGCCATCAACAAAAACTTAACAATCAAAATGTTATCATTCTCAATTTTTAGATATAGATTACTATCAATAGTACCTTTATTAAATCCCAATTTTAGAAAATACTTATCCAATCTAGCATACCGGGCTCTAGGGGCTTGTTTCAATCCATAAAGAGCTTTCTTCAGTTTGCATACCATGTCTCCATCATCTGATAATGAAAATCCATTAGGTTGCTCAATGTAGACTTCTTCTTCAAGATCACCATTCAAAAAGGCTGATGTGACATCCATCTGATATACCTTGAAATCCTTGTAGGCAACATATGCAAGCAACAATCTAACAATTTTAAGTCTAGCTACCAGAGTAAAAGTCTCCTCATAATCAATTCCTTCTTTCTGTGAATATCCTTTGCATACCAGTCTTGATTTGTTTCTAACAACTTCACTAACTTCATTTAATTTTTTCCTGAATACCTATTTAGTACCAATCACATTCTTGTCTTTAGGTCTAGGCACAAGTTCCCATGTGTTATTCTTTTCAATTTGATTCAATTTTTCTTCCATAGCCTTCATCCAATTTTCATCTTTACAAGCCTCAACAATATCTTTAGGTTCAATTTTGGAAATCAAACATACCTCTTCAACAACTAGTCTTCTTCTAGTCGTTATGCCTTTATTTTTCTCACAAATGATATAATTTTTAGAATGATTCAATTTTACATACCTCAGAATCTTTTGATTATTCTAATTTTTAGGTTCCTGCACCTCTCCACTGACAATAATAATATCCAGGTTGAGAGTCTCTACCAGGTCATTCTACTTTAGTTCTTCAGTCTGATTTAGCGTTAAAACAACATCATGATCATGATCATACCCGCATGCTTTGATCTCTTTTCCATAGTTCTCATCAACTTTCACATTTGCACTTTCCACTATCTTTCTCAATCTCTTATTGTAGCATCGGTAAGATTTTATCTTTGTAGAGTATTCCAAGAAAATTCCTTCATCACTTCATGCATAAAAATTTCTTAAATACTCATATCTCTTGATATAACACTTGCTTCCAAAAATTCTGAAATATCTCACAGTAGGAACATGACCAAACCATAGCTCATAAGGAGTCTTACCGACATCATCTTTTATATGCACTCGGTTGAATGTGTAAACAAAAATACAACCAACTTCTCTCCAATAGATCTTTGGAACATTCCCTTCAATCAGCATAGTCCTTGCAACATCCAAGATAGTTCTATTCTTCCTTTCAACAACTCCATTCTATTGTGGAATTATAGGAATAGATAAATGTCGTCTAATCCCATGCTTCTCACAAAATGAGTCAAACTCACCGGAACAAAATTATCCTCCTCTATCAGATCTCAGACACTTCACCTTCAGTCTTGTCTCAGTCTCAACCTTTTCTTTGAATATCTTGAATTTCTCCAATGCTTCTGCTTTTTCCCTAAAAAAGGCAACCCACATCATCATGGAATAATCATTAATAAATAACATGAAATATCTATCACCCTGCACACTTCTTATTGCAATAGGTCCACATAGGTCAGTATGCACAAGATCTAGCAATCCATCAGATGAATACTACTTACTCTTGAAACAAATTCTTGTTTGCTTACCCATTTGACATTCCTTACATACCAGATTAGCAGGCTTAACAATTTTAGGAAAATCTCTAACAAATTGAGTAGAACTGATCTTAATCATTGAGTCAAAATTAACATGACACATTCTCCTATGCCATAACCAACTTTCATCAATC
The DNA here is from genome assembly GCF_030272615.1 of Cryptomeria japonica. Classification (NCBI taxonomy): domain Eukaryota; kingdom Viridiplantae; phylum Streptophyta; class Pinopsida; order Cupressales; family Cupressaceae; genus Cryptomeria; species Cryptomeria japonica. The sequence goes on from NC_081414.1 coordinate 662,623,556, forward strand.
TGAGCAATCAAGTAACTATTCTCACCGACATTCAAATGCAAGATACTACCTTTAGTCTTAGTTCTTGATGCAATCTCTATACCAGAAGCATTTAGGATCTTTCATTTTCCATTCTTGAATTGCAAATCATAACCTTTGTCAACCATCTATCCAACACTTAAGAGATTATGCTTCAAACCTTCAACATACAAGACATCATCATTGCTATGCTTACCATCAAAGGAAATAGAATCTCTACCACGGATCACACAAGCTTTGTCATCTCCGAATCTTACTATTCCACTATCATATCTCTCCATAATCACAAGTTTTCTTTTATCACTGGTCATATGATGTGAACAACCATTGTTAATCACCCATTCATCTTTCTCTTCAACTTTAGTAGCTAAAGCTTTCTCCTCAATAGTGCAGCTTGTGGAATCAACAGGTACCGGTCCATCTTCATTGATAGAAATAAACACAATTTCATCTCCTTCTGATTATTCATCTGTAATACCTTCATCGGAAGCATAATAACAATTCTTCTGATGCTTATACTTTTAGTTAGATTTGCAAGGCTTATCATACTTCTCATGCTTCTCATATCTATCATTTTTATCATGCTTATCAAATTTATCATGCCTATCATACTTAGACATTCTCTTCGGGCACCTAGAAGAAAAATGTCCTATCTTATTGCAAGAAAAGCATTTCAGAACAAATTTACCATCATACTTACCAGCTCCTTTAGGCAATCTTTGGGCAATCAATGCTTCAAGCTCATCCAATTCTCTTTCTTTCTCTTCCATCTCTCTTCTCTCTCTTTCATATTGGGATATTCAACATTCATCAGGGTCATACTTATTTCCAGATACAAATGCTCTAAATGTTGTCTCTAACTTTCCATGTGATTCACCAAACTTGCTCAGTTCCAATACAATAATATTTCCAACCAACATATCTCTTGTCATAGTAGTAACACTCTGGATCTCATCAATATCAACTACCTTATGTTTGTAAGCAGGAGGCAATGATCTCAACACCTTAGCAACAATTTCATCTTCTTCAATGGTTCCACTAGTACATCTGATACCTAGGACAAATTCATTCACCTTAGCCATGAAAGAGTTTATGTTCTCATCTTCTCCCATCTTCAACATCTCATACTTCCCTTTCAAACTATGCAACTTAGCAACTTTGACTTGTTGGTCTCCTTCATAAAAGGCCTCAAGCTTCTCCGAGATGTCATATGTAGTCTGAGGTCCCATCACATTAGTCATCTCAGAACCAGTCAGGATACTTAGCAATGCTTCCTTAGCTCTAATGTTATGTTCTACTTCCTTGATATCATCAACAGTAACCGGTCCATTTTGAGGAACAAAATAGGCATTCTTTGTAATCTCCTAGTAATCCTCTCTAAGACATCTCAAGTGTACCTCCATCCGGTTCTTCCATATAGCATAGTTACCTCCATCGAATCTCAAAATTTCCTTCTTAAAAATAACACTTCCACTTCCAGTTGCCATCCCGGATCACCTCAAGTGGTCAAACTTCTTCTAGAGGATCTAGGTTTGATACTAATTGTTTGCAACAACAATGAAGGAAAACTGAGGGGGGGGGGGGGGTGAATCAATTTTAACTAGATTATCAAACTTAACCTTAAATGAAAATATGATAAACTCCAACAACAACAAAGATAAGAAAATTGATAGAACAACACATAACATCAAGATTTTGACATGGAAAACCTGGTTAAGGGAAAAACCACAGTGGGAACCTACCCACAATTAGATGATACTTTGCAATAGTATGCAAAAATATTACAATGGGGAATGCACATGCATTCAGATACACTACCTAGAGCTCACTACTCAAAATAAGATGACCCAGAAGGCTACAACCCTTTGGGAAGGTTCACCACCTTACAATAATGATTGGATTACAATCTAGATTACATGAACTGCAAATATAGCATCTCCTTATGCTTGATGATAGTTCCGATTAAGTACATTTGTCTGCCCTGCAATAATCTCTAATCAATACACCTCACTGAATGATAAATTCACTCAAGCACCACATACACAACTCTCTAATAATGCAGAAACAATAATGATACACAATTTGTATGACTTGATCACCTATATATACAGTTCATCAATCTTGACAACAAAGTCGGCTAAACCCTCAACTCACAATTATAAATTATATCACACGATACAAAGATCGGTCACTAGACCAATATAATGATATACATGATATAAAATGGACTTAAATCAAATGCTCAAACATGAAGCACCGCCAAAAATTACGCTAAGATCAACCGCAACACGCTACACCACCAAGAATACCACATAACACAAAGAATATCACCGGATCATCAAAATCACCAATACCATGCACAAGAACCAATGTGATGCACCAAAAAAAAATAGGACACAATTAGGAAACACCAAAAAGCACATTGGAACCATTTGCAATAGCTCCACCAACACCACTTATCAAATCTTGATCGATCAACATCTGAAACTCAAGAACACTCAAACAACAACAACTCAGACTAGAAATATAGCTTACGAAGCACCAAATCATGAACCATCCAAAATGTAGATACACTAAACATACCAAACAATCTTCCAAAATCATAACTCAATATCTAATCACACCGGAATATACTAGAGGAAATACCGAACTCTACAAAGCACTGATCAGAAAAACCAAACTACAAACCAGATCATATGATATGCTCAATTAAGCTTCCAAATCATTGAAATCAATGCAGAAGGATGTAATGATACAAGAAATACTCTAGAAACCAATGAATGATCTTAATAAGCCAATCTGAAATCACTGGAGCAATAAATCACAAGAATATGTTGACATCAATGACAACAACATATCCTAACAGCAACAATGTCCAACACATTTGAGGTGGTTCAAGTGTCTTGTTAGCTAGTTTTAATGGTTTCTATTTTATCAATTTACATGTTTATGTTTGTAGGAAGATGATCATTGCACTTAGGATTGAGGAGAAAGCCTAGTTGGTTGGGATAAGTATTGTAAGGGTGGAAACCATTTGTTGATCTTGCCTAAGGTGTCAAAAGCCTTCCCTAGTGGATGTTTGATGTTTAGGAAGTTTATTCTTCTCCTTGTGCATTTTCAAGTTGTGATCGAATGCCATATAGTTGCAATTGAGCTAGCAGATGATGAATAATGATGAACAGTAAATACCCAATAGATACTGAGAGGGGGGAGTGACTCAGTATGGACAAAAACTTCTTCAACAACTTAAACTGCAAAGACTGCACTAATTGGTAAACAATATCACCAATCTAAATCAAGGCACTACCAGTAAAATATAGTATGACTGTAAAAGACATAAACCAGTAACATCTAGATCTTCTCAAAACCTAATATCTCATCTCAACTTCACCCATATGCTTAAGCAAGTAATACATAAAAAATACAATGACCATTGGATCAGCTTGCATTACTACTTAACAGAAAACACTAAAACATCACATGAAAAAGCATCACACATAACACACCGATTTTTCACGTGGAAACCCAACTGGGAAAAACCACGGTGGGGATGAATACCCACAAGTTGTTCTTGAACTCTTTTGAAGTTTTCTCTGTTAGGAGCCTAGTCCGGTTAAAGACTTTACAACTGGTTCTGCTAGGAACCGATCCTGCTAGGGATCACCTGGTTAAGGGATGACTAAATACCCAGTTAGAGGTTAAAACCCTGTTAAAGGTTACCTTGTAAGAGGATTTGAAGAACTCAATGATTTTGAGTCACCCTATTAAAGGATTTGCAAAAATCCTGTTAAAGCTACCCGGTAAAGGGATTTTCCATCTGTTGAAATAGTTAGAAGTCATCAGGTAATACACTGATCTGATAACAACACTTAATGCCAAGGTAGATCTGCTTTAGTTTCTTTACATCTGCAATCACACTCTGTAGATCTCTGCTTACTCCTTAGGTCTGGTAAGAATCACCTCAGTACATTCATTTGCCAACAACTTCAAATAAAAATCATCATCGATCTTATAGACAATAATTAGGTCGGTGGCCAAAACCTAAAACCCTAAGCATCTAGATTAACAATACAATCGGTCCAATCTTGGCTGTTTAAACACATTACATAGGGTAAAACAATCTTGAACAAATCTTAAGATGTTCTCCATCATCCTCTCTTCATCACTTCTGGAAGCTGATAACCCATCACACGCTCTCCACCGTTTACTAAGATTTTGTACATTCCCGAGGTAGATAAAATCAATCTTCTTCATGCAATATCCTCAAGGAGATCCTTCACACACACAAGGCTGACATGGCAACATGATCTAATCTTCATTTCAATGCTAACTCATCACAGGATGTCATCAGTCAAATCACACAGACTTGGAATGCATCAACCGGAAACCCTGAAGCTGAGACTACCAACTGGTAGTCATATCAAATGAAACCCCAATACAAACTTTGCATATACCGGTTCACACTCCAACATACCCGTTCACTTTTTGCATATACCGGTTCATACCATCATACCGGTTCACTTGCTAGTTTGCTTACTTCAATATACCGACTCATACTTCAGCATATTGACATCAATGACAACATACAATCCCATCATGTCATCAAACTCTGCACATATGCCAACATCGAACTCTTTTAGGTAGTGTTGGAATTTGAGCTCAAGTTGGTTGACCTAGTATGATGTGGATTGGAGGTCAATGATTTTCTTGTGCCATCTTCACTCCATTTAATGAGAGAATGCAATCATCATATGTGTTGATCATTTTTGAGGAGTTTCCATCCTCCCTCTTCAACCATTTTATTGTAGTGAGTAGTTTCATTGTTAGTCTTCTATTGTTGTGACCTTGCTAATGCAATTGTCTACCCTTGTTTAGGTGTTCTTGTGTTTTGTGGTTTCCCTTAAGACACCTTGAGTGTATCTCATTCTGAAAATGTGGCATGTTGTGTCATATCTTTGGTGTTGAATTTGTTAAGTTTATCTAGAGTGTTTCAAAAAAATTATTCCAGGTTTTCTTGTCTTACTTCCTTGGGGGTTACTCGGTGGGGTATTACATCTGGTCTCAGAGCTCATGTTGCATCACTTGGATCTCTGGTTATGTCATTACCTTTAATGTTTCTTTTGTTGGCACATAGTTGTTTGAGTTCTTATGTTGCAAGTTAGTTGTTTAGCTAGTTGCTTGGGTGCCTTATGTGGCATTTTAGTGAGTTCATTGTGTTTGAACCAAGTAGCATGTAGTGGAGAAAAAGTACCTTCTAGGCCCCATTTCACTTGATAGGGAAGGATAGATACCTCTATTTGAGAGCCTCTCGAGATGGTTGGTGATCAATTATTGGTGGATTGATCCTTGTGTGTGAGCTCTTGTTGGGTCTTTGTACGGTTTGGAGTGTGCATTCTTCGGTTGTAGTTGTTGTTGTTATCTTGTTTGACCTAGCATGATATGTTTGATGAGTGTATGTTGCTAAGGGTTAGTTAGACCCTTGTGTGTGCCAAGGAGTTCCTTCTAGTGTGATGGTCTCCTCAATGTTCACTTCCTACTTAGCATAGTTGGTTAGTGGCTATTGAGTGGCCCCATTTTCTCATGTGTGCTTCTTAAATGGTGTGATTGATTAATCTGTATGACTTGACTTGTAATGTCTATTGTCTAGCTCTTTTTTGAGTACTATATGTGTATTGTGTGAGTCATTTTGTGATTTGTGAAAAATGATGAAATCACTCATGTTCTTGAGATGTTAGAAGATGTTAACATGATTGTACCTTCCTAGAATGCATTGAGTGTGAATGAGATTATGCTAGTTCATACTCATGTCTTATTGAAAATGCATGGTTACTATTGTATTTACATTGGGTGTATTGTGCATTAGTTTATTGAGGATGCAATGTGTATATGTGAAATGAAGTGTTCATAAATGAAAGACATGTAATTTACATAATAAGATCATTTGGGTTAATGAATTATGTCCCCAAATTTGTATTGAAATTGTATCCATGTGAGAACCTATATGGCTTATTTTCTTGTAGCATTGTGAAGTCTATTTGGTCCATCTATATCGTGTAACTTGTAACTGTGGTCCATGGTTTTGTGTTGTCTCTACCTTGCATAAAGTATATTTGAGTGTTCTAAAGAGTATTTTGCACAATAGTAGCATCATTTTGATGTGGAATAGTACCTCCATTGTATTTTTCTTGTTATATATGTGGATATCATTGTATCATATTCTATTATAATGATTCATGATGTGAATCTAGGCATGTCCCTTTTGTGGGTAGTTCTTGTATGGTTAAATGTTATTCAACCCATGTATAAATTAACATGAAAAGTGACCTTATATTGGAATAATAATAAACCTTGTTTGGGCCTTGTTTGTGAATATGCAATAAATGTGATCAAGTGTATTGTTCCCTTGTGATTGCAAATTTTCTTGTGAATGTGTTGCTCTAAGTGAGCCTAATCGATGAATTAGGTGTACCCTTGTGGATGTGTTAGAAAACCCTCTATATTTGTCTCCATGCTTAATGAAATGATTGCATTGTATTGAAGTTTTATATATCAACAAGCTGAGTAGAAAACATAGTTGCATGGATTGGTGCTTAAATGTTGTATAGTATTGGAGTCATAGATGACTTAGTTGCATGGTAATTTATTTCGTTATGCTCTTTAACACACCTAGGATACTATATTCTTAGGTGTTATGTAGTGGTTACTCCCTCAAATGTAAATGATATTAGTCACTTAGTTATGTGAAAGTGTTTCATGTTTGATGAATTATTCCATGTGTTGTAAGGACAAGTATTAAATTTTTAAATTTTCTTGTGACTGGTTTAGTTACCAAACTCTTCCACCTATCTATTTTGTGACCCTTGGTCGCACTTGATTTATTGCTAAAATTATGTGAATTTCTTTGATATAGTGTGGAATTTGATAATCCTCCCTCTTTGTTTTTTTTTTCAAAATCACATGGTGGTTATTTTGAATGTTTTACATTGGTAGTCCTAATTCATGTTAAGTTTTTCTTTTTATGTTTTCTATTATGTTCATTGTGAGCCCATGGTAGTGTGTGCAAGGGAGTGCATCATAGAGATTATATTGTACCTATATGTGGTGTTAATTAGAGTAATGGTTAGATCAAAGAATCTTCTTGAATGAATTGTGGTTAAATTCCTGACATGTGTTCAAAATTGTGAACAATATGGCTAATAATGTTTATTTTGCAAGTGTTGCATTAATTAAAGAAATGTTTAATTGCAAATTCTTTGCTCTATATGAGTGCAAGAATTTGTTTGTGGCAGTTTCTTGGTGTGAATATCAAGTTCTCATTATGAGTGAAGTGTATTTAGATATCTCTAAATGTGGTTGTTGTATTATTGTATGATCTTGTGATTGTTGGTAAATCATGTGCTTCATTATGCCTGATTTTGATTGATAGTGGTTTGTTGGGTGTGGCTTCATCCACCAACGATGCTTGCTTTTGTTTGTGCAACCTTAACCATATCCTCAGTGCTTTGGCACATACTATATGTATATATCATACTATATTTAAATTTGTAAAAGGTATAAGGTATATGGGATCCACTAGTCTATTAATGTAATCAAAGAATCAAACTTATTTACAACATTAGTACATAGGAGAATAATCAATAGGCACAACTTCAAACCTATTGAAAGAGCATGACACTAATAATTTAATTATTCTTTATGCTTATTATTTATATTTGATGATAGAATGTGATAATTAGGGCTAATGAAGCAAAATTGACAATAATCAACAGGAACAAAAAGTTTTAGTTTAACTATATAGACTTTAAGTACAAATCTAAAAATAGGAGTCAGAGAGGAATATATGGCTAAAATTTGAGCTTAAAAGTGTCAAGCAATGGGGTTAGGTGACCTAATCTTGAAGGTGTCATATGTAAATATCAAAAATACTTTTGGGATTAGGATGTCACTCATAATATTCTCCTAAAATTTTGTCAGAAATTGTTTAGTGATTGCCACTATCTAGGGATTTTTGCTTCATTAAAATTAGGTTCTCTTTATCTTAGTATGTACTTTCTAGATCCATGTTCCTTCTCTTCTGAACCTATAACCTATACACACAAGAGAAAAATGGTGTTGTGTTGATAGTGATTTTCCTCAGATGAACCCCGCCCATTTGGATTTAACTCTTTAATAAAAATAAATAGAAATGAAATTCGAAGTAAAATGTTGGATCCAAAATATTATACTTCAAGATTGATCTTGTTGTTGTTGAAAATGATGATGATGTAATTCTCTTTGGATAGGAATCACAAATTTTGATTCAATAACATGACATGACAAGGCATAAAAGATTCAATCATAAAAAAAAACACGATGCATGAAGATTGTTGCAACTTGCTGCTCCAAAATGCTCAAATCTTGACGCAGAAGCATCCCCAGTCTATGAGAAATCTTGCATCAACCAAAAATATTTCCTTAGTTTTTGTTCAGTTCTAGTAGCAAATTTCTATGATTCTTTTAGTGTATTTTGGTAGATGGTTCTTTTTCGTTGTGAATCAGATTTTTGGTTTTCAGGCTTTCTTTTGTCAATCATGCTTGATTGTCAGTTCATTTGGATTCTTTTCCGGTGAGTTATCGCTTTCGGATTGGCTGTTCTTGGTTCTTGAAGTAGTTTTTGAGCTTAACGGCTAGTTGGTGATTTCTTCTCGTGCGGAGCGATTTCTTGGCTTGTAGATCTATTCGGTGCCTTGCTTGATGTTCTTGAGTCCTTGGCCAACCTTTTGTTCAATCCATGCTTCTTGGTTGTTCTTTTCAGAGGATTTTCCTTTCTTTCTTGGGACTGACCTATTTGCATGTTTCATTTTCCTTTCTTGGTAAATGTAATCTTTTGTGGCTGACCTAGATGTGTTCCTGAGGGTATATATTATTTTAGGTGATCCTTGGGAAGTAGTTCGAAGATTATGGGGATCTAGTTTCTGGAATTGTAATTCAGATGTATCTTGGAGTTTCAGATGGATTGTAATTTGGCATGTAGTCTGAAACTAAGCATGTTAGCCTGCATGTAAATAGATGATTACCAAATGTTCTATGATGATAATATGATGATGCAGATATATGATTTTGAATTTTATCCATGTTTCATTGTTTATTCCATTGTGTTATTCTTGCTATATGATTTGGTCAGTTCTCTTTGATGACCCACTGAACCATGGCTGCACCAAGTGGTCTCAGAGTAGGCTACAAACCTTGAGGCATTCCTTTGGGTGAACAGATCGCCGAGTTGAGGCAGTTGCACTAGAGAAAAGGAGGAGATGCTACCTAGAAAGATGAACCCCCAGAGGGTAGAGAAGATGATGGAGGATTTCAAGAATGAGATCCAAAACACATTAGCTGGTTTGCAAAGGAATCCAAATTCTACCACTGGTACCAAACAACATAAAGATACAACCATGAAGAGGGTGAGAAATCCAATAAAAGCATATAATGGTTAGCTAATCAAATGAAGTATTCAAAACATAAAAGCAAAACCATTATACCTTGTCATTTAACTTCTCCTTTAGATTGAGCTATGAATGAAGTGAAGAAGCACCCTTGTCTCCACTTGATTTGATGAGCTCCTTGATTGAATGTGGGTTTCTCTCCAATGCATAACAACTTGGATGGATAAGATGAGTGGATAAGTGTCAAGATGATGGAGGATATGGAATGACTATGATTTGGATACTATTTGCCTATAGTGTGGATGCAATAAGGATGGATTCTAGAACTAAATTAGCAACATAAGATTGCACAAGATTAGATATGAAATAAAGGGGAGGAGACCCATTGAAGGATGGAGATGGGAATGCATGAGGAGTGAGAGGACATGGTGTGGAGACCAAGAGATTTTCCATAAAGGCATTTCTTGTCTCCACACTCCACAATGTGCATGGGGAAGATATCCTCAAGTAAATTGGAAAGACAAAAAGGAATTAAAAATTCCTTAGGGGAGGACAAGGGAATTAAAAATTACCAAATAATGAGATGCATGGGAAAATGAAAAGGGAAAAGAAATTAAAAATCCCTTGCGAAGATGAGAGTGCATAGGAGAACGAGAAAATTTGAAATCTTGAAATGACCAAAGTTGGTGCATTTAAGGTTTGGAAGGTTGAGGGGACAAACCATTTATGGCCATTGATTGACTTTGTGGCTAATCATGAGGATTAGCCACTAGAAAATGATTAGAGAGGGTGACTAAGAAGATTAATGGGATATTAGAAGACAAGTGGGAAAGTTAGGAGGATTTGACATTAGGAGAGAGAATGAGTGGAGGAAGTAAAAAATGGGAAATAATGTTTAGTGAGCTTCTAGAAGAATTAATTAGCTTAAGTATATATTAGGAAAAGTGATTTGTAGGAATCACTTTAGCTAAATTAATTAAAATTAATTAACTTAAAGAGGATTAGAAGAATTAAATACTTCAGTGACTTTAGAAGAAATGAATAATTTATTTATTTGATAAATTAATTATGTGGCTATAGTGATAGGATTAAGTAAATTAAATTTAATTAATATTGAGAAGAATAAGAGTAACACAATTAAACTGATTAATTATGTAGAAAGAATAAAATTAAATATTTAATTTAATTAATTTTAGAGGTTTACATTTTGCCCCTCTTTTACGTAGTGGCAAAATTGATAATGGATAAAAGACAGGAAAAAGATACCCCAATGTGAAGATGCGGGTGGTATATGCCCCCTTGAGAATTCAACTAGAAAATTTGATTTTTTTAAGGAAAAATTATCAAAAAGAAGAAAACGCTGAGGATGGGAAGGAGGAAGAAGAGGGAGTAGGAAATAAATGGCGAAGAGAGAAAAATGAGGTAGATAGAAGAAGGGCGAGAAAACGGAGCCATGGGGGGCCCTATATAAGCCACAGAGGGCCCAAGGAAGGGTCATTGTCACATACACCTTTACTAGAAGACTTGGAGAGCACAAAGCCCTAGGAGAAAGATGGACCACATCCAACACCATGAGAACCATGTAGAGAGGGTCAGACAACATGATTGACTAGCTAAGTATGGCCCACCAGTAGGTACTCTAACCCCACTTTGTGATTTCATAGATTTAGGCATTTATTAGGGTCATAAATGAGGCTCAAAAATTGTCAGGGTGTAGACGTGATCATCATTTCAATGTCTGTGTAGGGGGAACAATGTTTCTATAGTAATTTAATGCCTGCATAGATAGTGAAGGGGTTTAGAAGGGGGAACCTCACCTGCATAGATGAATAGCGTCTGCACAGACATTGTTCCGAGGAGAAAGGGTAGAAAGGGGGGTGCGAAGACTGTCATTCAACATCTTTGCTTGTGGTGTGACATTTGTGCCATAGGTTAAACGTCTCTACCAGAGGGGATAAATGTATTTGTCAGGGAGATTAGGAAAGGGAAAAGGGGGATTAGGGGGTTTACGTACATGCCCTAGGGGTAGCATAAGATAGGAATAGGCTAGAATAAGTTAGAATAGGGAAAAACAAGCAGGCTAATGAGATGAATTGATTAGTTGTAGGAATATGTAGGGCCTCTAACATTATGAGGGAACTGGCCTCTAACTATGACTCTGTATAGATGGCTTAGGGTTGATGAGGGAGATTTTGAGTGCAGTGGGACTAGGGTTCATGGGGAGGTGGTTGTAGATTAGAGTGCACACTGCGATGATGATGATGTTAATGGAGCGCTGGGATACTCAGACTTACACATTTCACCTACCTACTGGGGAGGCTAATATAACCTTGTTAGATGTCTGGAGGATCTTGAATATCCCCATCAGAGGCGAGATCCCAGAGTATCGGATATATGGGGGAGACTACTACCTTTACTGGGTGTGCGAGTATGATGCAATATCGTTGAAGGGTACGTAGATGCACCTTGGGTGCGCCATGTAGATCCAACATATCTTGCATTTAGTATTGTTCATATGTGGATTGATTAGCGGCCACATGATGTCGAACCTCAGCAGGTATGGCTTCTCCTATGGATGTGCATGCCCTCTGTGTATATTACATGCTTGAGGATGTTGTGACCTATGCATGGGGAGTAGTGATGCTCGAGAAACTCTTCCATGATATTTATCTTTGTGCCTACCAAGATTACAATAACCTCAACACATGGGTCACCTTGTTACACATATGGGCTTGGGAGCACATTGCGATGAGGAGGCTAGTGGGTGCTCGGGGCAGGAGGTGCAGGTTCCCTTATATTGATAGGTACAGGGGGTTGTTGCAGTACACTAGGGTAGGAGCAATGTGGTTTTGGTAGAGGGTATATATTAGATGATGTTCTTCACCTAGAAGGCCCTTCATGGATGGCGAGAGATGGTGGGGATACTGGCAACTCATGTGGGAGAGGTCATAGTGCTAGTTGTTCGGGAGGACTATGTATGCCATTGAGCAGTATGTGCCACACAAAGTTCTGAGGCAATTAGGATAGGCGATGGGACCATTGGAGGTTCGGGTCAGCTGGGATGCTACAGAGATGATACCATGGGATGAGCAGTTATAGGCTGTGGATGACCTAGGATGCATAGGTGCCTATACATGGTGGTGGGAGGCACACATAACTGTTTGATTGAGCATATTGGGGGTCCTGGAGGAGGATGAGCTATGACCCTTAGTGGACGAAGTGGTAGGGGGAGAGGAGGATGGACCCACAGATATAACAGTGGCAGGAGGAGGGGGACAGAGAGCTAGAGGGCAAAGAAAAGTTCTCTGGAGGAGGAGGAGGGGGAAATAGGTGCCTCTATAGGTGAAGACTCTAACAAAATAGATTGATGGGGTGGCCATGAAGGAGGAGGGAGGGCATGAGACACTTGAGCCTATGGATAAACCTGATATACAAGTACAAGAGGATGAGGGTGGATAGGCCCAACAAGTATAGGGACAAGTACGAGTGCAAGAAAGAGGGGTGTCTCAGGTAGAGTATGATAGGGTAGTGGTAGAGAGGGATACTATGAGGGAGAGAGTACAAAGCCTAGATGAGGAGCTAGGGACTGAGAGGGTTAGATTAGATAGCCTACTGATAGAGGTAACTCAGGTAGGGAGAGAGATGGATGACCTTAGAGAGAAGTTGCAGACAACACTAATAGAGATCTCAGACTTGAGGCATGACAGGGAGGAGTCAGAGAGGTTTCTGGAGGAGGCTAGGAGTGGGGAGTGTTAATACTATGAGGATCCAATTAATATTAAGAGGGGGGGTGAATCAATATTAAAACCAACTAAAACTAAAATCCCCAAAACAAACTTATATTAGATCTGAAGCCATTTAACAAATATTCCAACTTCTTTAATAAGATCTAACAACCTCTTGATCATATTTTCTTAACACATTAATCAAATCATTTATCACAACTATCAATACTTTCACCACTTAAGAAATTATATCAATTTGATCATATATCAACTTATCAACCTTATCAATAAGATCAAATACTTTCTCTAACAACTTCTTATCAGTACATGTAACCTCTGATAAAATTATGATAAAACAACATAACCGGTGTCTCATAAATAATGCATGAAATAAACAAGAACATCACATGAAAAACATTCCATACATGAACACCATAAGTTTTTGACATGGAAACCCAAATGGGAAAAACCATAGTGGGAGTTGGTACCCACAATTATTTGTACTCTTTTGAAGTACGCCATGTTAGGAGCTTAGCCCTGTTAGGAGCTTACAATATGCCTTGTTAGGAGCAGACCCTGTTAGGAGTCACCTGGTTAAGGGATTTACCTAGTAGCCCGGTTAGGAGCTTAATGACCTATTAGGATCAACCTCTTGAGAGGCATTATCACTCTTTTTGAGAGCTTCCCTATTAGGGGACTTAATTGTTTAAGGCCTGTTAGGACCTACTCGGTTAAGGGATTTAACCTGTTGCAACTGTTAGGGAACAATAATAAGAAAATGATCTGTTACTTGCACTTCTCTGCTTGCTTAATCATATCTAGTTATGCACAACACTCTGCAACTCTCAGGCAGATATCACACTTCACTTGGATGACTCAACACATTCTCTAAGACCATCGACAAAAGGAACTGATGAATACTAAGAGGGGGTGGTGAATTAGTATTCCAAAAATCTTTGCAAGACTAACAGTAAACTGGTAAAACAGTTTAATAGACAAACCGGTTAACAAACATGCAAACCAAACTACTAATAATGCATTCACCCACAAAAGTACAAACACCATAACATAATAGATTTTGACGTGGAAACCCAAATGGGAAAAACCACGGTGAGATGGAACTCACAAGTCACTATCTGCAGAATAGGAACCAGATTGGTTAAGTTCTTACAATGTTCTTTACCAGAATAGATCTTGTTAGGAATCTCAATCTCTGTTAGGAGATAAGTCTGATTAAAGACTACCTTGCTAGAGGATTTTAGATCCACAGATGTGAACCACCTTGTTAGAGGATTTACAAAAAGGCTTTTGGGCCTACCCGATTGAGGGCTACAGACTTGTCAATGATGTGAGTAATCAACAAGTGTTTGATCTATCTAATAGCACAGACTGCTCAGTTAGATCCTTGATAGCTCATTCTTAATGCTCTCCTGCATTACTTCAGTCTTCTACACATTCATATTCTTTCCAACTCCTCAACCACCTTAAACCCTAGCAACAATATAAACTTTTGCTGTGACCTCATCAACAACCTAAAATCCTAGACATGATGTCCTTATAAAGGAATTTGATTTCATGCAATAGGATTACATTACTATTTCTTAGGTTCAATGAACTTGGACATACTTGGTACCATGACACAAAAGCATCGTTAATGTGTCAGCACCATCAAACAACCGGTGGATGGTAACTCATCACAAAGTATTACCGGTTCATACAAAATGCTGGTTGCCGATTTGACAAAAATGAAGACTGCTAAAAATGTGTTATGCCGCTTTGGTCCTTCGTACCGCTTGGGATCTACGAACCACTTGGGGTCAACATGCCGCTTTAGACCGAGAAACACATTCTACAAAACATCAATAGTCTAATGGCTATAATTCAACATACCGGTTGGAACAAATACCGGTTGTGCTCTAACTTATAGATATAAAGAGGATCTCAATGCAATTGTGTGTCCATAAATGACAATCACAATATAAACATAAAAAATGCCAACAATCTCCCCCTTTGGCATTGATGGCAACACTTAGGAAAATAAAATTTTGACATCTAAGTGTTTTACAACAAAATCATGCCATTAGCAAAATTACTCCGCCTAAGCATATACACTATCCCTTTAACAATACAATGTATAGTACTTTTTGCATATAGAGCATAAACATTGAGATATTCAGAGCATATAATCAAAATTTTGATTACCAAATACTTCTCCAAATAGAATTCTTCTCCCCCTTTGCCAACAATGACAAAGTACAGCTGAACAACCCTGTTTTCATTTGATATTAAAAATAATAAAAGTTTATGACAACAAGGAATGATACTTGTCAAAAATAGATTTGAAGTCTTGGAAGAATTGTTTCATGAAAAAAGACCAGGACTCAAGTAGGGAGGTGGCTACTTCTTGCTCTGTCTACTTCTGGGAGACCTATTCTTCCATGGCATCAATTGTGCTCATCTCCTGTGTAACTGTTAAGGCATCCAGGTTCAGATAGCACTTCTGAAGAATTTTCAATCGTGGGAATAGAACCAGTTGTAGCTTCTGCAAATCTCTAGATCGAGTGCTGATCTCTTGCTCCATTTTTGTTGACTGGATGTGAAACCGGTGAACGGTTTACCCATAAGTTGTAAAGGAATCATAAGACGGCTTGAATGTGGTTAAGTAGGACTGCAAGTCCATTTCAAGTTTTTGCTTTTGAGCTAGCACATCATCATAGAACATATGGGGTTGGCAGATCTTGTTGAGTAGCAGATTCCCCTCATCTAGAGCGTCCATTATATCCTTTTGTTCTTTCTTCATTTCAGTCCAGAGCTCATTCAACTTCTTCACCAAAGCTATATTAAGAGCTTTTTGATGCTCCTTCTTGACATTAGCCTCTACTGCCTCTTCAAGGCTCTACACCTGATCATCCACTACTATGCATAGGAGCTTGAGTTTAGCTAGTGATGAATTAGTGTTGGGAAGATTTGTACCGGGTATCAAACCGGTAAGCGTATCCTCAACCACTTGAATTACATCCTGCTCCTTCCGTCGAATGATTTCAAGGCACTCTTGAGCTACCTTGATGTTCTGCATTAGTTCCACTTCACTTCCAGACTGGAGATCGATAGGACTAGAGAGATCAACTAGTTTGGCTTGACTCCCGGTTGCCTTCGGAGTCTCCATCTGGGTGCTCTTCTATGCTTCTCCTACCTTGTCCTCTTCCATTTTATTCTTCTCCGCTTCTCTCCTCTTCTCCACTTCCTTATCCTCCTCTTCCTTCTCCTTTTCTTTGCTTGTCTCCTCTTTTCCTCTTCCTTCTTCTTCTTCTCTACTTCCTTCTTTTTCTCCTGTTCCTTATCTTCTTCTTCCTTCTTTTTCTTTTCATCTTCTTGCTTCTTTTTCTCTTCTTCATCCTTCTTCTTTCTCTCTTCTTCATCTTTCTTTTTTTTCTCTTCTTCATCCTTCTTCTTTCTCTCTTCTTCATCTTTCTTCTTCTTCTCTTTTTCATCCCTTTTCCGCTTCTCTTCTTCATCCTTTTTCCTCTGCTCTGCCTCTTCCTTTGCCGCTTCCTATCTGTCCTCAGCTTGATTATCATCCTGTTTAGCCTATTACTTCTATCCTGTTGCCTCAGATGGTGTTTCCTGAGTAACATCCTCAATGTCCAGATCATCAACATCAATAGTGTTGATCGGTTCAACAACTAGATTTCCTTCATCATCAAATACTTCGTTCGGTTTGGATATAACCGGTTCTTTTTCAGCTTGACGGTTGGCTAGACGCGCTTTGTGAGTTTGGATAGCGGTTCTCATATACATATGAGTGTCTTTTTTGACATCATCAACTCTACCTTCTAATAGCCAGAGTCTTCTTCTTCTAGTGAAGAAGAGTCCTTTATTTTGGTCAATAACATCAAACAATCCAGAATTTGACAGGTCAGGAAAGTACTGTGCAAAAACTTTCTCCCTAATTTCCTATTCCTTTTCTATGGCAATGCACCATCTATTGTCTAATGACATATATAAAGAATCTGGTGTTTGAGACTTAATCTCTGAGGGCGACCGGTTATTAGCACATAAATACTGAATTATTTCCTTTTCAACCGCTTCCTTTTCATCATCATTAAAGTCATCAAAACACTCAATTAAGTCATTTAGCACTTTCCTCCTAATATTCTTTATTGTTCTTTGACAATGTGTCAAAGGTTTGTAGGAAGAGATATCTATATTTACTGGTGCAGAAGATGCCGGTTCATTCTTTGTCTTCCTCTTTGCTTGACATGTTTTCTTTGGCTTTTCCTTAGACACAATTTCTTTTGAGTCTGGAGAGGTATTTCTTGTCTTCCTTTTTTTCTCGAACACTTTAGCTGGTGCTGCTTCCGGTTTCTTCTTGGCTAGTGACCTCTTGGTCACTTTTGGAGTTGCAGTAGTAACTGGTGCTGATGCTGCAGGCACTGCCTTTGCCTTCTTTACTGCCGGTTCTTTTTATTTCATTGCTGGTGGTTCCTCAACCGATGCTATCCTCTCTAGGTAGGTGCCGATTCTCTTTGCCTTAGGATCAAGCGGTGAGGCAATAAGGGTAGAGGCATACCCTTCCAACATATCATACATCACCTCATAGCCCATTGGCTCCACTTCTTCTTGTCTAGGCTCAACAGCTTCCATTATGCATTTATCTATTTGGATGGTGAAGCAGATATCGTCTTCATATTTCTTGACGATGTCACCTGATATCCTTACTCTTTGGCTCATTTTCCTTCTGAACTCATCAAAATACTTGTTTAGAACATCAGGGTAGCCGGTTCCAATTGCTTTAATTTCCTTGATTTGCTTGGTCACCAGTTGGTCACTAGACCATTGAACATCTCCTACTCCTAGAAAGTAGCCTTAGAAATAGAAGAAGAACCCAACCAGTAGTTGTCCAAACTTGAACCTAAGTGCATTATCCTGTTTGATCGACTTTAGATTCAACATGAGTTGTCTCTGCATACCGGTGCACAGATCAAATGATGCATCCTCCTTTATCATCTGGTAAGCGACATTTATCACTGCAGCAGATACAAAGTTAATTCTGCTGGTTGAGAATGTCCGGTATCCAATCACCATGCATGCATACTGTCGACGTATAAAAATGACCATATTCCTAAATGAATATTTTATGTTCATTTCTCTATTTAATTAAATTACCCGCATTCCTCTATTTAATTAAGTAAATTACTCAATTAAATTCACTATACCCATTTAATGAATAAATCATTTTATTCAATTAAATCCCTTCTATCCACTTTTTATTAAATTCAAATTTAATTAAATAGTTATCCTAAATTGAATAAATCTAATTTATTTAATTTCCCCAAATTGCAACCAAATTGAATTAAATTAACTTTATTTCAATTAAATCCCATTATCCCTCCATCCACTTGTATTTTCCTACATCTCCCACTTGCATTCTAAAACCTATTCCTAATTTCTTCTAGACTCTTCTAATCACTTCTAATTAGCCTAACCCATCTTCTAAACTTTGTCACATCCCTAAACAAAGGGAGGTCACTTCTCAAAACCTTAAAGTCTTTGATAACCATTAAAGGCTTCAAGTCTTCAACCACTTAATTCCCCAAAGTCTTCATAACCATTAATAGTTAACTCCAACTCTCTTACATGGTTAAAGAATTTCTTTTAACTCAACCTCCATGTAACCCAAGGGTCTCATCAAGCATTCATTGCTTTGACCATGGTTATTCCTTAATCATTTGCACAAGAGTTTATCCTTGGATTAACTCTTAATCCAATGGGTAATCTTAACTTAAGCTTGACCCTTACCCTCTAGATAACCATAAGGTCTTCTTAGGCATTTAATGCCTCCAACCCCTTCTCTCAACCCAACCCTATGTTGACACTTGTCACCATTTCATTGGTGCAAATTGCAAACATGGATTCCCAACTTTCAAACTTAGCCCTTGATTAACTCTTTCAATCCTGACCATCCATTGCCCTATTTTTGCTATAAATAGAGTTCTCATCCCTCCATTTTGAAGAATCCAAGTTTGTAGTATCATACTTATGCTCAAATACATTCAAGCTTTCATTTCATATATGCTCATCATTTTAGCCTCTCTTTTAACTAGGAACAAGTCTAAATATGCATGTTTAGAATACTTTATATTATCATTAGCTTAAATCATTGAACTAATATAGTATGCTAGGATAGTTTGTTTACTAACCTTGTCATCTTATAGTTAGTTTATTGCATTTCTAGAATCATGCATAGTTTAGGATGCATCTCATATTAAAACCAACAAAAAACATCCTTCGTTCTTGCATTTTCCATCCCTAAACCATTTTGCTCAATGATCTAAGAGCAAAAACATTGGTTTGAGGGACCGTGTAAGATAGAGAACCATAGGACCTGTAGACGTATAAAAATGACCATATTCCTAAATGAATATTTTATGCTCATTTCTCTATTTGATTAAATCCAATTTAATTAAATTATCCACATTCTTCTATTTTATTAAGTAAATTACTCAATTTATTTAAATAAAATTCACTATACCCATTTAATGAATAAATCATTTTATTCAATTAAATCCCCCTATCCACTTTTAATTAAATAGTTATCCCAAATTGAATAAATCTAATTTATTTAATTTCCCCAAATTGCAACCAAATTGAATTAAATTACTTTATTTCAATTAAATCCTATTATCCCTCCATCCACTTGCAAAATCCTAAACCCCTTTCTAATCCCTTCTAGAATCTTCTAATCACTTCTAATTAACCTAACCCCTCCTCTAAATTTTGTCACATCCCTAAGCAAAGGGAAGTCACTTCTCAAAACCCTTAAAGTCTTTGATAACCATTAAAGGTTTTCAACCTTCAACCACTAAATGGCTCAAAGTCTTTGATAACCATTGAAGGTTTTCAACCTTCAACCACTTAATTTCCAAAGTCTCCAATAACCATTAATGGTTAACTCAAACCCTCCCACATGGTTAAAACATTTGTTTTGACTCAACCTCTACCCAACCCAAAGGTCTCATCAGGCCATTAATGCTTTGACCATGATTATCTCTTAATCATTTGCACAAAGGTTTATCCTTGGATTAACTCTTAATCCAGTGGGTAATCTTAACTTAGACTTGACCTTTAGCCTTTAGATAACCATGAGGTCTTCTCAAGCCTTTAATGCCTCCAACCTCTTCTCTCAACCCAACCCTATGTTGACACTTGTCACCATTTCATTGGTGCAAATTGTGCACATGGATCCCCAACTTTCAAACTCAGCCCTTGATAAAACAAATCAATCTTGACCATCCATTGCCCTATTTATGCTATAAATAGAGCTCTCATTCCTCCATTTTTAACAATCATCTTTCAAATTTGAAGCATCATACTTATGCTCAAATACTTTCAAGCTTTCTCATATCATTTTTATGCTCATCATTTAGCCTCTTTTAGAATAGAAATTAGTCTAAATATGCATGTTTAGAGTACTTTCTTTATCATTTAGCTCAATCATAGACTAAATATATTATGTTAGGATAGTATTCATACTAACCCTGTCATCTTATCATCTAGTTTATTGCATTTCTAGAATCATACATAGCTTAACATCCATTTCATATTAAAATCTATCAAAGCATCTCTCGTTCTCACATTTGCCATCCCTAAACCATTTTGCTCAGTGATCTGAGAGCAAAAACATTGGTTTGAGGGACATTGTGAGATAGAGAACCATGAGACCCTCCTTGGGAAGCTGAGTAATACGT
This sequence comes from Cryptomeria japonica, assembly GCF_030272615.1. NCBI lineage: Eukaryota > Viridiplantae > Streptophyta > Pinopsida > Cupressales > Cupressaceae > Cryptomeria > Cryptomeria japonica. Next base: position 662,644,466 of record NC_081414.1, read on the forward strand.
TATTACTCCATAGCTTGCACCAAGAAGTCCTCTCTGTGTGTGTGGACTAGTATTTAACTATATTTTCAGATATTAGGTTTTATTCGCCCACTTTTCCTGCATATATTTCTGGCGCCCACTGTGGGGCTCAACCCCAAATAACAAATCGGTTTTTCAAATTAATGACTTTTGCAGGTCCACGAGAAACAGGAATCGGCGCGTCGGAAATATTCCATAGCGCATCTGATCAACAGTCTAGTGCATCCCGCTTACTGTTTAGCGCGTGGGCTCTATACTTTAGCGCTTGAAGCCCTTTTCTTAGCACATGGATTCACCTAAAATTTTCCTGTAGGTCTTGACGTGGACAAAACACAGAGTAGCGCATCAAGTTAACATATTAGCGCATCTGTTCCCCAGTTTAGTGCTTATAGTCCATAATCCAGTGCGTAAAAATCAAAAGTTAGCGCATCATATTTCAAATTTTCCTGCAGAACTGAGCGCGGGAGAAAGAAAAGGAACAGAGTAGCGCTTCCAATTCACAGAGTAGCACATCCCAGCAACAATATAGCACAAAGGAACATAAGTTTAGCGCATCTGGCTTTTATTGTAGTGCGTACAGTCCATTTTATAGCCCATCGCAGACAGAGGATTAAAATTTTATTGTAACCGAACTAAAATTCTAGGCTTGTAAAAGTCCCCCAGATCATCTAACATTTTCTTTCTTTTCTCTTGTTTGCAGGATTCTAATGGTTTCTTGTAGGTAGAGCGGGGAATTTTATTTCAAAAATGATTTCTTTTATTGACAGTAAAATTGAAAATTTGCTTTGTTGACCATTTCCTTTCCATAGTTCAGAAAATCATTCTTTTAAGGTAAAATGAACACCATGTTTTTGTGGAGCAACATCTCTGCCTAGATTTTAACAAATCACTGATTTGAAAGGTTAAAACAAACCCAATTGATTGCTTTGTCTCGAAAGTGGAAGGAATATGCTCTCCCCTTAACTGGGTGATCAAAAATCTAGACCACTCTTACAGCTTTCAGTAATTCAAGCATTAAAACCTTTAGCAGGCCTGCCTTCCCGAGGAGTTGCAATCAACTCTTAAAGCCATTTATGGCCGGTGTGAAGGGAACGACTTAAGTGGGGAACGAATTTGACGCCAAGAATTCCAACCCACTATAATGAAAGGTGGAAAGTGACGAAAGTTCTTTTCAACGGTTGCGCGCAGTGATTAGCCATCCCCCAGTATCCTTGAGATACGTAAAGCCTTTGTTCTAAAGGTTGGGAAGCCTCCTGAGGGAGTTTATCACTGACGACCGAATGGGAAGCCTGATTACGAACCATAGAATTAGAAGCTTTGAACTGAGTCAGTAACCAAACATTTATAACATCATAGTGCAAGGGTGGGGAAGAATCCGCCCCCAAGATTACTCACCATATATCTCCCAAGATAACTACTCAACTGTGAAGCAATTCACTTTGGGTTAATTTCTAGCAAAAGGCAAAAAAACGGGCACCCTCTAGGGGGTGACACGGCTGTTTGAGCTAACGGAGTATCGAGACTAGTGGGCTATGATGTTATTTATGACCCTTGAATAGAGAGTCTTTCTGAAGTGTATTACTTGTATCCAAACCTGTTAAAACACTGGGGATTTGAACACATCCTCACAGAACATACACTTTTTTTTTTAGATTAGGCAAAATGGTTGTACTTTTTGTGCCGTGCTTGCATTTATTACTTCAGAGAATCATCCATCACACTTGAAAATTTCTCAACAAAATTCAAAAACCTCAAGAAATCACCCAAACAGAAAAATCAGGGCAGTCTAGCGCATAAGAACAACATCTTAGCGCGTGGAAGACTTTTGTTAGCGCATACAAATCTCAAATTAGTGCAGAAAGTTAAAACAGTAGTGTTTTCAGCTAAGACAAAATAGTGCAAAGTCCTTTAGCGCATCCCAACAAAAGTCTAGCGCGTGGAAGCAACATCTCAGCGCTTGGGAACCACGAATTAGCGCATTAAGTTTAAAATTTAGTGCGTGACAGGCCCAGTATAGCGCATAGCTTTTCAAACAAATTCAAAAACAATTTTCAGCGGTCCTAACTTTAGCACGTAGAAGAAACAGCTTAGTGCGTGGCATAGAAACATTAGTGCATTCAGTTTAAAAAATAGCGCGTAGAAGACCCAGGATAGCGCATGAAGTTTTGAAACTGTTAGACCGCCATTTTACAAAATCTGAACTTTAGCGCGTGTCTAGGGGCAGACTAGCACGTGTGCTCATTATTTTAGCGCATCAAGTAAATTCAGTAGCGCATGTAGACTCTGTTCTAGCGCGTGATCCAAAACAGAAAAACAGAGGGCAAAATCGAAAAAAATTTAAAAATTTCAAAAACATTTTTAGAAGCCTTTTTCATCAAAAAACCATTTTTCATCAAACCAGAGTGACAAACAAACCACTAAAACTATTTCTTGAGCTCAATTTGTGTCAAAACAAAAGTTGTCAGAATCCTAAACAAATCGCACAATAGAGGACGTCTCTCCTATCATAATCCGGAAATTTCATCATCAGTATCAACAAAATCCTTTACCATCTTACGGATTTCTATCTCAAAACACTTCTTTAAAATTCTCAAATCATCAAATCCAGTTTCCAGATCGGGAAGCTTTTATCCATATCATTTGACACACTTTATCGTGAAGAGACATCTAAACCTTCACTCTAATAAAGTGAGATTTGAAATTTTTCAAAACAAGAATCAACTGAGTCCACACAAATCAAAGGAAATCATTGATCACTCATGCATGACTAATCCCCTTATTCTGAGAAGAAAGAACCTCTATCGTAACATCACGTTGAAGAAACAACAACCTAGTTTTTCCAAATTCATCAAAAGAAATAAGTTTTTATACATCAATCGTCAACTCTTCAAATCTCATGGGGTATTCCTTCATCACGTCAAAAAGTATATCCAAAACAAATCTAGCGAATTTGACAAGGAACCCTTGAAGACAAGAGCATACTGTCAAAAGTCTGCTTTTAATCAAACCATAAACCACGGCGGAAAGATCAATCCAGCATTCTTACCTGACGAGTGCATCACATATAACACATCTCGACCAGAACCACCAACGCCTGAGCAACATATCAGAGAGGATTTTGTTCCTTTCATCACTGAAAGTTTCTACTAAAATGCCCGTCACTCGCTCTCAACGAGACAAACAAAGCGAGACACACGCAGAATCAAGTATGAATCAAAGATTATCAAATCCTTTTGAAGTTCCACCCGTCGAAGAGACTGAAATTACTGAAGCACTTCTTCGGGAATGCCAGGAAAACCCTTCCTTCCAAAAACTTGTAGAAAAGCTCATGGAAAATGACAAAGAAAAGTATCTGCTCATGCTTACAAGTAAAGGCATAAAACTTCCTGAAGATTTTGATGCAAACATTTTTCAAACTGGGTCTCGACAATATACCTATCAAGAACAACAAAGAGAAGAAGAAACTCACATACCTGAACAACACATTCCAGAACAACACATACCAGAAATGCGTATACCTGAGCTAGAAACTCCAGAACAAAACATACCGTTTACCACACCTTTTCAACTAAGAACAAATACGAGGGAAGAACTCTTTCCTCGGCAAGATAATGCGCCTTTGATTGCTCTTACTCAACAAATGCAAATGTTGCAAAGGAAAATACAAGATATGCAACAAGGGACAACAGTACGATACTCTTTAAATGAAATTTGTCCTTATCCATTTGACAAAAGATTGAACATGGTGCCTTTTCCTGCAAACTCGGACATTCCCAAATTTGATAAATACGATGGGAAAAGTGATCCCCGGGATCATGTTCGAGAATTTTGCACACTAAGCCTTGAATTCGCTCATGATGACACCTATTTGATGAGGTTATTCCCCAGAAGCTTGGGAGGGAAAACCATGGAATGGTTATCCAAAATTTCGCTACCTATTAGATCATTTGATGAATTGGTTAACAAATTCATCACCCACTATTCCTACAACATCCAACATGCCATAACCATGCTAGATGTTTGCAACACCAAACAAAAGAACAATGAAACATTCATGGCATTCCTTCAATGCTGGCGACGCATGGTATCTAGATATCCTTGAGATATTCCTGAAAAGGAGAAAATGGAAATCTTCATTGATAACTTCAATGGCGAAATGAGTTACAGACTAAAACTTCAATGCATACCATCTTTCGCTAAATTGATTGAAAATGGCATTCAAGTAGAGGAAGCATGTGTCAAAAAGGGAACACTCAAATTCTACAAGGAAGGAATAAACTCATCAAATTACAATAATCAGAACAACACCAACCTTGACAAATCTTGATTTTGGACTTGAAACAAAAACAAAGGCAACAATGAATCATATGATCCCAAATCTAAGCAACCAGTGCTTGCATTATCCAGAAATCCTCAAAATGTTACCCTCAGTGCTAACACATATGCACCAAACAATGATCAAGGACAACTCAACGCAAACAACACCAATGATACTCAAAGCAAAAACATGAGCCCAGGACCTAACAACAATTCACGCCACAACACGAACAATTTCCAAAAGCGTATCTTCACACCACTGGGACAATCATTAGAATCAACATTCAGAGAACTTTTGGCAAACAAGATTCTTTCTTTGCCTCCAATCAACAATTATGAACCCCCAATCAAACCACCTTGGTGGAATGATTCCCACTATTGTGATTTTCATCGCAACAAGGGTCATAGAACAAACGAATGTATGAGATTGAAACATATAATACAGGACATGATTGATCGAGGTGACTTAACGGTGGATGGTCTCAAAACAAATGGTGATCACAGAGCCTTCAAAAATCCTCTCCCAAATTACAACAAGGATGGAGCATCAACTTCAGATGATACATGCGAAGCTCGTATTAATCACATCTACAATAACACCATCAACCACATATCAACTGAAGATCGTCAAGTCAATGTCATCACCATTCGAGATCGGCATGATCATGAATCTGTCAATGTAACAACCCGCACTCAGAAATATGTCTTGAAGGGACATACTGCACCTACAACTGCCACACCAAAAATCCAATATGACTTGGTTAGCCAACTACGCAAGACTCCAGCTCAGATATCTATCCTGGAATTATTGAAACTATCACCAAAGCACAAAGACATATTGGAGCAAGCGCTATTGGAAACAAATGTACCTCAAAATCTGGATACAGACAGATTTCAAGCCATGGTCGCCCATATGATAGGACCTCATAACCTCACCTTCTCAGAGCATGACAATACTTCATTGAGTCATCCGCATAATACTCCTCTCCATATTGAAGTCATTATTTGCAAACACCGAGTAAAAAGAGTCTTAATAGATGGAGGAGCCGGACTTAATATATGTACTTTAAAGCTTATCCATGCATTAGGCTTCTCAGAAGAATCTATTGACCCTTGCAAGAAAATTACCATCAAGGCATATGATGATGAGGAAAGGTCCTCTAAAGGAACTGTGATATTACCTATTCAAGTAGGACCAGTACAAAAGGATACTATATGTCAGGTCTTAGATATTGATCTCACCTACAATATCTTATTAGGACGACCCTGGATACATGAAATGCAAGCAATACCTTCTACATATCACCAGTGTGTCAAGTTTCCTTATGATGGACAAGAAATCTCCATATCAGCTGATCACAATCCATTTCAACATTGCAACGCAATGGGGGCAGCCCAAGACAGTTTGGTTCCTCATAATAGAGAAAAGCAGCAATCCTTGACATCAGATCTGCAAACAACAAAGCCCAACTCCTTATGGGGAGACTTCAAGTAGAAAATGCAAATCAAAGACCAAGGCATGGGAGAATACTCTTTGGAGCCTTTATGTTTGGCAAAATTGCCAACCTCACCTAGATCGCATGGTTTGCCTACTACATCAACACAACTGGCTACTCAGCCCATCACTAAATTTGATGGTACTTTCATCTAATTGGGTACTCTAGTACATGAATCAAAGGACAAGGACGTTCTTAGCTGGTTATACAAAGATGAAGAAGAAAATCATAGAGCAGCCATTCTAGACAGTGTTCTACCAACACACATGTATGGAAAAGGCTACTTAATCATGAAACAAATGGGATATGGCGGTAAAGGACCTATTGGAAAAGGCAAAGAAGGAGTCACTGAACCTATAGATCTTCCTTCACAACCTAGTAGAAACAAAGCAAGATTGGGTTCTAAACTGACATTCCTATTGAAACGGCTGCCACACAGAATTACAAAACCTCAATGGAAGGAAAAGAAGAAGTACAAAGAAGAATCCTGGCAGGAAGCACTTTTTGAATCAGCAGAAACAATCCGCAAGGCACGAGGACGTCAAGATCAGAAGTTACATTAGGAAAAGCTTCTAAGTCACAAGAAGGCCCTATCTACAGCAGTAGCTCATATTCAAACACCAATATCTCAAGAACAAATCAGGTCATCTCCAGATACCATTATTCCTCCCTGAGGAAGCACAGTCTATGAACAAATCTAGCAAGTAGAAGACAGATCTGATACAGAATCTACAAAAACCATCAAAATGGTATCCATCATCAAAGATTTGTTTTCACCATACAACACACCTGTTTACAACACAGATAGAATCTGGGATGATGCCTATGAGATAGATTCCAATGAATATGAATGGGGTACCTGCTCCAATGCTACTACTGATATCCTGGATGATACTGATTCTATATCCCTTTCTCAGGAAGAACGTAACGCAGAAGATAGACCTCTTGAATTTGGACCACAAAATATCTATGACGCCCAGGAAAGTGAACATAAACATTATGAACAAGTCTATGTGGAAGATGATACCATCGAGGACCTCGACGAAATCCTAAATTTCTTTAAACCTAAGACCCATCACGATGAAAACTCTATCCTAACACTTACAGTAGCCGAACTTGATCCACCCAACGATTCCTTACCACTTGTCTTTCCTGACCTCATCGACTGGGACGAACCTGAAACACATGATATACCAATTTTCCCAGATGATGCATGTATTATCCATTACTTATGTACCATAAATCCCGAAACAGGCTCTACCAGTGAACAAAATAATGATATCTATCAATCAGGGAGTGCCAAGTCTCTTAGTCGCAAAAATGAACCAAATAAAGAATCTAATGCTGAAAACCAGTCAATGGCAGCTCTAGATCACAAAAAAGTAAAAATAAAGGACGCATCGAAGGGTGAAAACCTTTTTAAGGCACCTAACGATGGGAGAGTTGACACTCTTCCTGAGCACTTTCATGAGCGATCACCCATTTTGATTGAGTCCACTCAATCAATCAACTTTGGTACCACAGAAGTAGCCAGAAACATACACCTTGCAGAATCTCTGACAGAGGAAGAAAGATCGGCATTCATCATCTTCTTTAAGGAACAACAAATCAACTTTGCTTGGTCATATGCTGATATGCCCGGAGTAGATCCACACTTAATCATGCATCACTTGTCCATTTATACAGGAGTTAAGCCAGTCAAGCAAAATCTCCGAAAGATGAATCCACAGGTGGCACTCATGGTCAAAACTGAACTAAAGAAATTATTAGACGTCGGATTCATCCGACCCATTGAATATGCGGAATGGATTTCCAACATCGTTCTAGTATCAAAACCAGATGGTAGTATCAGAATCTGCACTGACTTCAAAGACGTCAACAAAGCTTGTCCAAAAGATGACTTTCCTCTGCCCAGTATCGACATCATTGTAGATCTCACAGCAGGCCATGCAATGCTCTCACTAATGGATGGTTTCTCAGGCTATAATCAAATCAAAATAGCCCCAGAAGATCAAGATAAAACTGCGTTCACCTGTCCTTGGGGAACGTACTGTTGGAATGTTATGCCTTTCGGCTTAAAGAATGCAGGGGCCACTTATCAAAGAGCAATGACCACAATATTCCATGACATGATGCACACATTTATGGAAGATTATGTGGATGACTTATTAGCTAAATCTTTCACCAGAGCAGAACATCTTGGTATCCTAACCAAAATCTTTGATCGATTAGAGAAATTCCAAGTCCGGCTTAACCCTAAGAAGTGTGTCTTTGGGGTTACATCAGGCAAGTTACTAGGCTACATAGTCTCAGCTAAAGGTATTGAAGTAGATCCAACAAAGGTACAAGCCATCATGGACATGCCACCACCAAAGAATATCAGTCAACTCAGATCTCTACAAGGATGACTTCAATCCATCAGGCGATTCATCGCTCAGCTAGCAAATAAAAGTCTACCATTTAACCATTTACTACACAAAAATGTACCATTCAAATGGGAGGCCAAATTTGCAGAATCTTTTTACCAAATCAAACAATACCTGATGAATCCGCCAGTTCTAGTACCACCAGTCACCGGAAAGCCACTTATTCTATATATCTCAACAATAGATATTTCACTGGGGGCATTATTGGCACAAGAAGATCAACAAGGAAAGGAACGTGCCATATACTACATCAGTAGAACATTGAATGGCTATGAGCTCAACTATACATTCATTGAAAAGGCTTGCCTAACAGTGGTTTTTGCATCTCAGAAGTTCCGACATTATATGCTAGCACACACTATAAAGCTAGTAGCAAAAATTGATCCTCTCAAATATCTACTCAGCAAGGCCGCTCTTACAGGCTGATTGGCTAAATGGGTCATGATTCTCAGTGAATTCGACATCCAATTCACACAGAAAGACGAGCTATCAAGGGACAAGCAATTGCAGATCAACTGGCTGAAGCACCGCTACCAGGAAAACAAACCATGGAGATAGAATTTCCAGATAGGGATGTTCTTGCTCTTTCTACCAAACACTGGACCCTATACTTTGACGGATCCTATACACAACATGGTTCAGGGGCCGACATCTATTCATCACTCCTGAAGGACACACTATGCCAAGATCATATAGGCTTATGTTTCCATGTACAAATAATGTGGCTGAATATGAGGCATTGGTCATAGGCATCAAAATGGCCGTCGAATGGAAAATCACAGAGTTAAAAGTCTATGGAGACTCACAACTGGTCATCAATCAAATCAACAACAACTATCAGACAAAGGATGACAAGCTACTACCCTACAAACGAATGGTGGATGAATTCAAACAGTATTTTGTGCACATCACCTTCGAGCAAATACCAAGGTTGAACAACAAAGCAGCCGATGCAATGGCTACAATCACTTCGTTACTACAAGTTCCAGAGCAATAGAATCATTATGAGTTCCTGGTAGAGCAACTGTTCTCCCCCGCCTATGACCACTCTGAATCCCATGTTATCTATGCCTTGACTGGTTCAGATTCTCTATTATATGGACCAATATATGACTATCTCAAGCATAATATCTTACCCATTGACCAATCCCGTAACCAAAAATGTAACTTTATCTGACAAGCTGCCCATTATACCCTTACCGCTGATACTTTGTATCGTCGAGGTCTCGATGGTACTCTTCTTCGTTGCCTTTATCGTAATGATTCTGATTTGGCTTTACATGAGCTTCATGAAGGTATTTGTGGCACACATTCAAGTGGCACTACTCTTGCTAAAAAGCTTCTTAGGATGGGATACTACTGGCCTACAATGGAGAAAGACTCATATCATTTCACCAAGAAATGTCCTAAATGCCAAATCCATGGCAATCTAATACATGCACCAGCACAGGAACTGCAACCCTTTACAACATCATGGCCCTTTTGCCAGTGGGGACTGGACCTAGTTGGCAAAATTCACCCTTCATCATCAAATGGACACAAGTTCATTATAACAGCAACATAGTACTTTACCAAATGGATAGAAGCAGTTCCCATGACCACAGTGATTGGGAAACAAATTGCCTCTTTTATCCTAAATTATCTGATCTGTAGATATGGTATTCCAAGTTCAATCATCACAGATAATGGACGGCCCTTCAAGAATCAAGATGTCCAAGAACTATGTGAGAAATTCAAAATCCAACATAGATTCTCTACACCATATTACCCACAAGGAAATGGTCAGGCAGAAGCATCTAACAAAACAATCCTAAAAATCCTCAAGAAAACAGTGAATGATGCAGGCAAAGATTGGCACGTACAACTAAATCCAGCACTTTGGGCATATCGAACCAGCATCCGCACACCTATAGGAGAAACACCATACTCATTGGTATACGGATCAGAGGCTATTTTTCCCCTGGAAGTAGAGATCCCATCTCTCAGAGTCTCTTTGAAAGGCTTAATCCCAGATGAAGAGTATCGAGTTAACCGACTGCAAGAACTTGAGCTATTAGATGAAAGATGCCAACATGCTTATACCCATCTCAAAGCATATCAGCAACGCATGTGCAGAAGCTACAATCACAAGGTCATTCCCCGCAACTTCAAGGTTGGTGACCTAGTCCTCAAAGAAAATCCAAGAAACCAGCAAGATCGAGAAAAGAAAGGGAAATTTGAACCTAACTGGTTGGGTCCCTATATTATCATATCAGTTTATGGATCAGGTGTTTATCAACTAACAACTTCTGAAGGAGATGTGCTCGACGACCCAACTAACAACATTCATCTGAAGAAGTACTATACTTAAAATAGCCTAATGCACGGAAAAAGCCAAAAACAAACAAAAAAATCAAAAATCCAGAAAAAGCAAAAATACAAAGTACAATAAAAACAAATGGTGAAAACCTGGTAAACAGGCGCCCTTGTGAAAGAATGGCTCCTCTATCTATCTCCATACCATCTTATCCATCAAAACACTATCGGCCATTGCCTGACACTTAGCACATATTCATTCAGGATATACTTAACGTAGTCACTATCTTGGGTTATCCATCTATATCTATTCTCTTATCGCAATCCACCATGGCTTGGTAATCACTGTACATGATCATATCAAGGGGCACACTCAGCTAGGGGCATTCATTGGTTCAAAAACTTGCAAACATTCCAAACATCACAAAATATCGCCAAAATCAAAGGCATGACATCCAACAAACAACACTACGCTTCATCGCAAAAACCAAAACAAAGACAATTCACACAAATATCAAGGATGGATGATTTTCTGAAGTACTAGATGTTGCATTGTTGCATAAAGTCTTGACTTGTTTTGCATTTTGAATTTTTTGAATTATTGGATTCTCTTCCTTGTCTCACTACATGCTTCACAGCTAGAGGTCAAGAGGAATTTCCAATATTTTTTTAGTCTTCTGTTTGGGAGGCGATCACTTGTACTGTGTGAATACATGCCTCGAGACGTGATACGTCGAATATCACTGAAGGGCTGATTCCACTTCATGCATATAAATGATCTAATCTTGTCTGTTTACGCAATGCGCACTTAGGTCGTCCTGGTTCAATTGTACCTTGACGCTTGTGCTATCTTGCAAAATCAAATATCATGTAAATTTTACTCAGGTCATTATGGTTCAATTATACCATTATGCTTGTATAAATTTTCAACATATCCAAAAATCAATAAATGCTCAATGATGATATTTACAAAGAAAGCAAACAAATGGTTATATCAGATGGCGAATATAGAATGAGGATGCTACCAAAAACATAGTTGCATATCATTTTACCATTAGCTGCATATCATTTTTACATAATTAGTTGCATATCATTTTACATTAAAAGCATCATTTACATATCAAGATTACATTTAGTTGCACATCAAATCATACATCTCATTTTCAAGATACATCTCACAGCATATAAAAGCATACATCCTGCATCATACATTACATCATATATTTAAGCATTACATCATCACATAAAATAAATGCATCCATATCAACACATCACATGATCAAAAATGGTGCCGTATATATATATATATATATCTCAAAACTGATCAAAATGTACAAAATGTGTCCGAACACTGTGTCCAGTACAACGACTAACAAATGCTCAAAAATACAATAGAGACCATGTCTCTCAAGTATGACTATCTCCTGACGGAGATGGTCTCGCTCCAGATGCACCCGCCCCTGGATCTCCAGGAGGGTCCTGTCTCGCAGGCCCCGTCACACCTCGGCTCTCAGATCATGACCCAGTGGCTCGTGATCGGCTAGATCTCGATTGAGCAAAACTCTCCACTCGCCGATCCCTGGGTACCACCGCCTCATAATGCCGCCTGTAGTACTCCGCCTCCTGCGCTCTCAGCGCTAACTCTCTCAGGGTGTCTCTCATCGGACCACCTGCCACTGCTCTCTGCACACTTGCCACCACCTCCTCCGCTCGTCCTCGCCACTCTATCTTAATATCTCTCTTAGTGGTCAACTGAGAAATCTGCCGCTGATAGGTCAAAATCTGTGCCTGCAGCTGCTGAACGGTAATCTGCAAGGTCTAGATCTGGACATCCTCCACATGACCTGGCACTTGAACCCGCAGCGGTACCTGTGCTGGAGGAACCCCTCCCACTCGGCCCGTCCTCGGTGCTGGAGGTGGGAGCACATCTGTCCTCCTCCTCCGAGCTGGTCGCATGGCCTCCTCCTCACCCCCACTGCAGCTAGCACCTCCCCCACTCTCCCCTCTCTCCCGGCTCTGATAGCCAATCCACCTCTCCCTTTGTTTATCCTCCCCTGCCGCACTGCTCTCTCCACACCTCTATCTCCCTGCCTCCCTCTGGCTCCTCTAACTCCTCCTCCTCCTCCATCATCCCCGTCATCTCCATCATCTCCCCCGTCTCCCTCCTCCTCATCTGAGTCAAATGCTGGCCTCATCTCCTCCGAATCCGAGATCCTAGCCACCGCCCGTGCATCAAACAAATGAGCGAACTCGTCTGTCATCCTCGCATCCTGAATCTCTAGGGCATAATCCCAGATCTGCCCAGCGAACCCCACAAACTCCTCCACTGCCACCGCACTGTCAATAGTCGGCCCCCAATCGGCCACATCCTGCTACTTCCGTGCATACAGGCACGCTCCCTAAGGAATCCCCTGCTGGTGCCCGAACTGCCTCAAAACTCGGGTCACCACAAATCGCTCAATGATGAACGGGGTCCTCCCAATCAGATACCTTGTCATAAATACAAAGGGAATCTCCAGCCCATCCTCAGCCCACACCTCACAGCCTGTATACGGTCTCCAGGTGACCGTATCTATGTTATCAAAAACCCTCCTCCAATGCTCTAGTTTGCCCATCTTATGCTGGACAACTAGACCTCTGTATCCGTAGGCATATGCTGCACCTACGGGCCTATCCCTGTCTGCCAGTGGCCTCACTACTGGAATGTGCTCCCAGCACCATACCTATAATAGGGTCACTCCTGTTGACAAGCTACCGTAACCGAGGTATACTACCTCATGTAAACTCCTGTATAAATGAGCCAGCATCGCTGACCCCCATGCAAACCTCCTGCCCTGCGTAACCATCTCCTCCAAAACCAGTCCCCATCCCACTGAGAATCCCTTTGACCTGCGATCAGGACAAAGGAATCCCCCAATAAATCCTGCCAGTACCGATGGCAGCGGTGCATAACCCAAATCCAAAAACTCCTACCAGGGGATCTCATAACCACAAACTGTATCATCCTGAAATATGTGGCGCAGTGCCTCTGTGCCACCCTCCTCTGACTGCTCATAGGGAAGTAGTGCCCCTACTACAGGAATGCGCAAAATCCGGTAGCAATATTTTGGTGTCACTGTCATCTCTCTAGTGGCAAAATGAAAGGTGTTCGTATCACTATGCCACCTCTCTGCCAAAGCTGTCAAAATCCCCCAATTGACAGTGAACCGAGGCATATCTAGAAGAGAAGTCAATCCACATCTCTCAATAACGTCCAAATCTGCCTGTGACAACCGCGGTATCAATGTCCACGGTCTCGGGAATCTCTCCCTCGACTTTACAACACCCAATCGCTCTTATCAACAAACAAAACATATCCAATATCAGTTTCCACATCAACACAAAAATATCAAAATCAAACTTACATCAGCAACATGAAACAATTTGCTCATCTCTATCAAAGTTCAAAATCCTATCATTTCATATCAACTTGTAAAACAACTCAAGTTCTCAAAAAACCATATCAAAACTTGTAACACAACTCAAGTCTCCACAATCACATAAACTTGTAACACAACTCAAGTTTCCCACCCATATCAGCTTGTAAAACAACTCAATTTTCCAATCCATATCGGCTTGTAATACAACTCAGGCTTCACACACATTGAATTTGAAACAGAACACGCAAATACATCATATTCTGATTAACAAAACATGTTGATATCTATACATAACTTGGACAATCGCAAATCAAAACATGTTATACAAACACTCATATTGGATAAATTCATCAAAACATGACAGGCAAATAAAACAAAATTTCAAATCGGCCCAAACTGCAAAATTTTTCAGATGCGCTAAAACAGATCATCAATGCGCTAAAAACCCCCCACGCGCTAGGCTGTCTCTCCTACGCGCTATTCTATCTAACCTATGCGCTAGATTCAGTCTACGCACTAAAATTTTCACCCCATGCGCTACCTAATCCACCCCATGCGCTAGACTCTACCTACGCACTAATCTACCCCTCCTAGGCGCTACCCTTTTAGCCCTATGCACTAGGTTAGACCTACGCACTAAACCCCCTTCCCTATGCGAACCCCTGCGGCTCCTATGCGCTAGGTCACACCTATGTGCTAATCTGTTGACACGACGCACTACCCAACACTTTCCATGCGCTATTCTACATGCACGTGCTAACTTACTAATTTTATGCGCTAACCTATCTTTTTCGGATGCGACCCCTAAATTTGGCCTCGATGCGCTACTCTAAACTTCGTATGTGCTACTCTAGACCTTAGACGTGCTAAACCGGTAAACCCAAATTTAAAATTCAAAAACTGACTGAAAACAACAAAATAAAAAATAAAAAACGGGTCAAAAACGTTGACTTACTGGTGGTCCACGCGCTACAGGTCTTCGGTACCTCCGGACGCGCTCGAAACGGTGTCTATGATAAGGAATAGGCATTTTCTCTCCAGAGCAAATTCTCTTTCTCCAAAGTCAATAAAGCACAAATGAACCTAAATCAAGCCCTTTTCCTCTTTTATAGGAGGAAAATGAAATTAGGGTTAGCCGACTGGACCTGTAATATGGTCGCGGTCTCCCCTATACCAAAATTTTTTGTAACTTATCGGGAGATGAATCAATTCACACACATTTTACATACACAACATCATACACATCATACGCAACTCATCCAATTAAATCAAATTTTTTTAATTTTTTTTCAAAATATTGATTCATCTCCTGAGGGGGCATCATCATCAAATATCGAATCTGGGGCATCACATCAAATCTGGGGCACGACTGGTAAATCAAAAGAGTGACACAAAAATTGCATTTGATCATAAATCATGATAAGACATCATTTTCTTTGAAATAACATGTGCACACACGTCACTTCAAAGAGGGGCAAAATGTAGACGTATAAAAATGACCATATTCCTAAATGAATATTTTATGTTCATTTATCTATTTGATTAAATCCAATTTAATTAAATTATCCACATTCTTCTATTTTATTAAGTAAATTACTCAATTTATTTAAATAAAATTCACTATACCCATTTAATGAATAAATCATTTTATTCAATTAAACCCCCCTATCCACTTTTAATTAAATTCAAATTTAATTAAATAATTATCCCAAATTGAATAAATCTAATTTATTTAATTTCCCCAAATTGCAACCAAATTGAATTAAATTACTTTATTTCAATTAAATCCTATTATCCCTCCATCCACTTGCAAAATCCTAAACCCCTTTCTAATCCCTTCTAGAATCTTCTAATCGCTTCTAATTAACCTAACCCCTCCTCTAAATTTTGTGACATCCCTAAGCAAAGGGAAGTCACTTCTCAAAACCCTTAAAGTCTTTGATAACCATTAAAGGTTTTCAACCTTCAACCACTAAATGGCTCAAAGTCTTTGATAACCATTGAAGGCTTTCAACCTTCAACCACTTAAGTCCCAAAGTCTCCAATAACCATTAATGGTTAACTCAAACCCTCCCACATGGTTAAAACATTTGTTTTGACTCAACCTCTACCCAACCCAAAGGTCTCATCAGGCCATTAATGCTTTGACCATGATTATCTCTTAATCATTTGCACAAAGGTTTATCCTTGGATTAACTCTTAATCCAGTGGGTAATCTTAACTTAGACTTGACCCTTAGCCTTTAGATAACCATGAGGTCTTCTCAGGCCTTTAATGCCTCTTCTCTCAACCCAACCCTATGTTGAAACTTGTCACCATTTCATTGGTGCAAATTGTGCACATGGATCCCCAACTTTCAAACTCAGCCCTTGATTAAACAAATCAATCTTGACCATCCATTGCCCTGTTTATGCTATAAATAGAGCTCTCATTCCTCCATTTTTAACAATCATCTTTCAAATTTGAAGCATCATACTTATGCTCAAATACTTTCAAGCTTTCTCATATCATTTTTATGCTCATCATTTAGCCTCTTTTAGAATAGAAATTAGTCTAAATATGCATGTTTAGAGTACTTTCTTTATCATTTAGCTCAATCATAGACTAAATATAATTATGTTAGGATAGTATTCATACTAACCCTGTCATCTTATCATCTAGTTTATTGCATTTCTAGAATCATACATAGCTTAACATCCATTTCATATTAAAATCTATCAAAGCATCTCTCGTTCTCACATTTGCCATCCCTAAACCATTTTGCTCAGTGATCTGAGAGCAAAAACATTGGTTTGAGGGACATTGTGAGATAGAGAACCATGGGACCCTCCTTGGGAAGCTGAGTAATACGTTATTACTCCATAGCTTGCACCAAGAAGTCCTTTGTGTGTGTGTGGACTAGTATTTAACTATATTTTCACATATTAGGTTTTATTCGCCCACTTTTCCCGCATACAGGACCAACCTTGGGAAGTTGAGTGATACTTCATTACTCCATAGCTTGCACCAAGAAGTCTTGTGAGTGTGTGAGCAAGGCTCCCTAGGGCTTCATTTTCCACATTTTGAGTTCTATCGACCCGCTTTTCTCGCATACACATACTTCACCAGATCATCCTTGATAGAATTTATTGTCATGCCTCGTGAGTCGCTCACTGAACTAGTGAGCTTGGACATTTCAGTTTTGCTTACCATCCTCAGGGCTGGCACTTCCCTTGTGTTGTAGAATCCGATGACTGCATGAATTGCCTATGGCATGATATCATGTGTTCTCTCAAAATACATCTTATCACCATGGACTCTGCTTGGAATGATCCTTATATGATCCTTTGTGACATCTTCCAAGAAGTAAACAACATTGTGGAGCTTTTTCTTCTCCAAAATATTACACTCCAGTTTGATCTCCTTATCTTTTCCACAAAATAAACCTAACTGGGTGTGGATAGGCAGAGACCCTAGGTCTTCTATCTTGCAATCTATGTAGTCAGAAATTCCCTCTTCTACTATCACACCTGCCAGAAGTTGTGATAGGGCATTATACTTGGACTTCCGTTGAATAAAACTTGTAGATTCGACAAATGCACTAGAACTGGTATGAGATGCAAAAGCTATGATAGAAATCTTAAGAACTTGAGAAATACCTTTTGAAACACATTAAATTAGGGCTTGCCAATTCTTCTTCACTTCACACTCCGTCAGTTGCTGAATCACTACTTTGTGTTCTCCACTTGACCGTTTCCATTTTGAATTTGAATCTCCTTCGCGGTTTCTCAATTTCTCAAAATCTCTGCTCAAATCGCCTTTTTATCGCTCTGCTCTTTGAAAAACTTTTCTTCGCTCAAAAACTGATAGTGAGAAATGATTTGAAAAATGGTTTTAAACATATTCCTCACCTACCATCATTAGTGCTCCTCCATTAGGGCGTAAACCCTAATTTGCCTTTTTACCATTTCTGATCTTCTGCCAAACGATAGGTATCATATATCGGTTAAGGTCTTTTACCGGTGTAAACCAGGGGTTCAAAACATTTCGCCATTTTCTCCCCCTAAGCTTTTTGAAGCTTAGTTTGCCGGTGTCGTGATTTCCACACTAAGTGCAGAAACCGGTTCCTCTTCTGACACCGCTGGTTTCTCCTTCTAGATTTTGTTCATGTCCACTTGAACAGTGTCAACATCAATGTTTCCTTCCAGAGTGACAGGTATATCATCAGATATGTTCTTTCTTGATCTACAGAATCTAGCAATGTCACCCGGTTTGTTGCAGTGATAGCAGACCAATCCAGGTGCTCTACAAGATCCATTGTTTGATGTTTCCATTCTTCCTTCTGCATGTTGCAGCAGTGTGACCATGACCATTACAGATCATACAATTTTCTCTACATCCGGATGCCGCTTGATAACCACTGCTTCTTGGCTGATGATTGAAGGTATTAAACCGATTGTGATTCTGGTTCACAAAAGGTTCAAGACCAACTCCTTGGGTCCTCTGAGGATATCTTCCAGTGTTATTCATAACAGACCTGCATTCGGATGCTCTATACCCATACTTGTTGCATGCATAACAGTTACCATCAAATCTATAGGATCTAGGTTTATCATTTAGGAAATAAGGAAAATTGTTGTAAGCCTTACTCCTACACACATTTGCAGTGTGTCCTTCTTTAAGATAGTTGAAACAAACAGGTTTAAAATTTTGCTTACCTTTATCCTTTGATGTTCCAACATTTGTACTAGAGGTCTCACCTTCCTCATGACAGGAATAACCATGTCCATTGGTATTCTTGACCAGTTTCGCAGATTCAAGCTTTTGCTCTAGCTTGACAGTACTCTTGTTGAACTTAGCAAGTATTTCCTTTGACTCAGAGAGTTCTTTGGAAATAGTAGCATTTGTTTCCAATAGGTTCTCATTCTCAGAGATGGCAGTGTTCAGTTCTCCTTGCATATCTTCCTTTTCCACTTGGCTTGCATGGAGTTGAGCATTTAGGGCACTCATCTCTTGTTTCAGCTTGGAGATCTCATGATCTCTTTCTTTCACCAGATCTTTAGCTTTCCTCTGGTTCTCAAGCTCTTGACACATCTGGATAGTTAGTCCTTCCAACTCCTTTCTCAGGTTGGAGTTTGATTCATTCAACTTATTTACTTTAGCAATTAGGGCTTCCATATCTGCTTCATCTAAAGAATAATTTTTAGATAGCTCCATTAGCTTTTCTGCATGTTCTCTCCTTTTTGCTTGAGATTCCTTGTATTTGACCATAAGATCATCATAGGCTTGCTCAGACTGAGTGAGCTGGTGGGTAAGTTCCCTCAATGTGTATTCCCCCATATCTCTTTCCAAGTGGTTAAACTTATAGAAAGGTAGGCTCTGATACCAATTGATGAATACTAAGAGGGGGGGGGGTGAATTAGTAATCCAAAAATCTTTGCACTTAAACACTTTGCAAGACTAACAGTAAACCAGTAAAATAGTTTAACAAACAAACCAGTTAACAAACATGCAAACCAACCAAATAATAATGTGTTCACCTAGAGAAGTACAAACACCATAACACAAAAGATTTTGACGTGGAAAACCAAATGGGAAAAACCACGGTGAGATGGAGCTTACAAGTCACTATCTGTAGCATAGGAACTAGACCGGTTAAGGTCTTACAATGTTCTTTACCAGAATAGATCCTATTAGGAATCTCAATCTCTATTAGAAGATAAGTCCGATTAAAGACTACCTTGCTAGAGGATTTTAGATCTACAAATGTGAACCACCTTGTTAGAGGATTTACAAAAAGGCTTTTGGGCCTACCTGGTTAAGGGCTACAGACTTGTCAATGATGTGAGTAATCAACAAGTGTTTGATCTATCTAATAGCACATACTGCTCGGTTAGATCCTTGATAGCTCATTCTTAATGCTCTCCTGCATTACTTCAGTCTTCTACACATTCATATTCTTTCCAACTCCTCAACCACCTTAAACCCTAACAACAATATAAATTTTTGCTGCGACCTTATCAACAACCTAAAACCCTAGACATGATGTCCTTATAAAGGAATCTGATTTCATGTCGGTCCAAGAGGATTACATTACTATTTCCTAGGTTCAATGAACCTGGACATACTTGGTACCTTAACACAAAAGCATCGTTAATGTGTCGGCACCATCAAACAATCGGTGGATGGTAACTCATCACAAAGTATTACCGGTTCATACAAAATGCTGGTTGCCGGTTTGACAAAATGGAAGACTGGTAAAAATATGTTATGCTGCTTTGGTCCTTCATACTGCTTGGGATCCATGAACCGCTTGGGGTCAACATGCCGTTTCAGACCGAGAAACACATTCTGCAAAACATCAATAGTCTAAAGACTATAATTCAACATACCGGTTGGAACAAATACTGGTTGTGCTCTAACTTATACATATAAAGAGGATCTCAATGCAAGTGTGTGTCCATCAATGACAATCACAACATAAACTTCAAAAATGCCAACATGAACATCAACTGTGTCAACCTAAATAGTCATCTCAACTAGGTTGGCCACTAAACCCTAAATTACATGATGAATTACAATATAGATCATAAGAGATCATCTTAGATCATTCATATAGATCCTAAAATCAAATTACAATGCGATATCAACCGTTGGTTGATCGTAACTCATCAAAAAATCTAGTTTGTACAAGTTAAACCCTTAGCTCATTTTACTAAGCACTTTGCACATTCCCAATAAATTCCTTTATCATTTGTGCCAAAACAACATTTAGATCATTCACACAGGTTGTGTTGTGTTACCACCTTCATGTAGACTCGTTGTCGATCACCCCCATAACAAAATCATTACCGGTTTGATGATTTCTTACTGGTGCTTAAACCCTACTAAAACCTCAGAAAAATTCCATCCAAAAAACTAGACCTCTCTTAAAAAGTTTTCTTTCCTTCAAAAGCATTTTACATCCTTTAGCAGGCCTGCCTTCCCGAGGAGTTGAAATCAACTCTTAAAGCCGTTTATGGCCGGTGTGAAGGGAACGACCTAAGTGGGAAACGACTTTGACGCCAAGTATTCCAACCCACTATAATCAAAAGTGGAAAGTGACGAAAGTCCTTTTCAACGGTTGCGCGCAGTGATTAACCTTCCCCCAGTATCCTCGAGATACATAAAGCCTTTGTTCTAAAGGTTGGGAAGCCTCCTGAGGGAGTTTATCACTAACGGCTAAACATGAAGTTTGATTACGAACCATAGAAATAGAAGCTTTGAACCGAGTCAGTAACCAGACATTTGTAACATCATAGTGCAAGGGTGGAGAAGAATCCACCCCCAAGATTACTCACCATATATCTCCCAAGATAACTACTCAACTGTGAAGCGATTCACTTTGAGTTAATTTCTGGCAAAAGGTAAAAAAATGGGCGCCCTCTAGGGGGTGACACGATTGTTTGAGCTGACGGAGTATCAAGACTAGTGGGCTATGATGTTATTTATGACCTTTGAATAAGGAGTCTTTCTAAAGTGTATTATTCGTATCTAAACCTATTAAAACATTGGGGATTTGAACACATCCTCACAGAACATACACTTTTTGTTAGATTAGGCAAAATGGTTGTACTTTTTGTGCCGTGCTTGCATTTACTACTTCAAAAAATCATCCATCAAACTTGAAAAATTCACAAAAACCAACCAAAGGAAAAATCAGGGCAGTTTAGCGCGTAAGAGCAACTTCTTAGCGCATAAAGTACTTTTGTTAGCGCATCCAACCATCAAGTTAGCACGTCGGTTCCAAACAGTAGCGTTTTATCCCAAAATCAAAATAGTGTTAAAATATTTAGCGCATCAGAAAAATAGTCTAGCGCGTGGAAGCATCAGCTTAGTGCGTGGAAACCAAACATTAGCGCATCCGGTTCACAAGTTAGCGCATCACAGGCCCAAGCTAGCGCATGACTTTTTAAACAGGTAGAAAACAATTTTTTGAACAGTCAAATCTTTAGTGGGTGTCTGGGGGCAGCCTAGTGCGTGTGGTCGTTATTTTAGCGCGTAGAGTAGTTTTGGTAGCGCATTTCGTCCCTGTTTTAGCGCATGATCAAAAAGATATAGACAGAGGGCAGAACAGTGAGGAATTTTCAAATTTTTGAAAACATTTTCAAAAGCCTCTCATTATCAACAACATTTTTCATCAAAGCAGAGTAGTGAAAACAAACCGTTAAAACTATTTCTCGAGCTAAATTTGTGTCAAAACAAACGTTGTAAAAATCCTAAACTGATCGCATGATAAAACATATCTATCTTATCATAATTCGGAAACCTCATCATTAGTATCAACAAAATCCTTTACCATCTTATGGATTTCATCTCAAAAACACTTGTTTAAAAATTTCAAGTTGTCAAATCAAGTCTCCATATCGGGAGGCTTTTATCCATATCATTTGACATGCTTTGTCATGAAGGGGCATCTAAACCTTCACTTTGATAGAGTAAGATTTGAAAATTTCCAAACAAGATCAACTGAATCCAAACAAATCAAAGGAAACCATTGATCACTCATGCATGACTAATCCCCATATTCTGAGAAGAAAAAACCTTTATCGTAACATCACGTTAAAGAAACAACAACCTAGTTTTTCCTAGTTCATCAAGAGAAATAAGTTTTTATACATCAATCGTCAACTCTTCAAATCTCATCAGGTATTCCTTCATCACGTCAAACGTTATATCCAAAACAAATCCAACGAATTTGACAAAGAGCCTTTAAAAACAAGAGCATACTGTCAAAATTTTGCTTTTAATCAAATCATAAACGGCGGAGGAAAAATCAATCCGACATTCTTGCTTGATGAGTGTATCACTTATAACACATCTCGACCAGAATCACCCACCCCCAAGCAACATATCAATGAGGATTTTGTCCCCTTCATCACTGAAAGTTTCTACTAAAATGCTTGCTACTCGCTCTCAAAGAAACCAACAAAGCGAGACACACGCAGAGTCTAGTATGAATCGAAGGTTGTCAAATCCTTTTGAAGTTCCACACTTAGAAGAGACTCAAATTTCTGAAGCGCTTGTTTAGGAATGTCAGGAAAACCCTTCATTCCAAAAGCTTGTAGAAAGGCTTATGGAAAATGACAAAGAAAAGTATCTGCTCATGCTCACAAGTAAAGGCGTTAAACTGCCTGAAGATTTAGACACAAACATCTTCAGAATTGGATCTTGACAATATGAATTTCAAGAACAACAAAGAGAAGAAGAAACTCGTAACCTTGAACAACACATACCTGAGCAACACATTCCAGAACAACGTATACCAGAAATGCATATACCCAAGCTAGAAACTCCCATGCAAAATATACCATTTAACACACCTTTTCAGCTGAGAACTAATACAAGGGAAGAGTTTCTTCCTTGACAAAATAATGCGCCTTTGGTTGCTCTTACTCAACAAATGCAAATGTTACAAAGACAAATACAAGACATGCAACAAGGGACAACAGTGCGGTACTCATTAAATGAAATTTGTCCTTATCCGTTTGACAGAAGATTGGACATGGTGCCTTTTCCTCCAAACTCAGATGTTCCCAAATTTGATAAATACGATGGGAAAAGTGATCCCTGGGATCATGTTCGAGAATTTTGCACAATGAGTCTTGAGTTTTCTCATGATGACATCTATCTGATGAGGTTATTCCCAAGAAGCCTAGGAGGGAAAACAATGGAATGGTTATCCAAAAGTACACCACCTGTCAGATCATTTGATGAATTGGTTAATAAATTCATAACACAATACTCCTATTACATTCAACATGCCATAACCATGCTAGATGTTTGCAACACCAAACAAAAGAACAACTAAACATTCATGATATTCCTTCAATGCTGGCGATGTATGGTATCACGATATCCTCGAGATATTCCTGAAAAGGAGAAAATGGAAATCTTTATTGACAATTTGAATGGTGAAATGAGTTACAGGCTAAAACTTCAATGCATACCGTCTTTCGCTAAATTGATTGAAAATGACATTCAAGTAGAGGAAGCATGTGTCAAAAAGGGAACACTCAAATTCTACAAGGAAGGAACAAACTCATCAAACTACAATAACTAGAATAACACCAACCTAGACAAATCTCGATTTTGGACTTGAAACAAAACTGAAGGCAACAATGAATCACATGATCCCAAATCCAAGCAACCAGTGCTTGCATTATTCAAAAATCCTCAAAATACGAAAAATCCTAAAAATGCTAATCCAAATGCTAACACATATACACCAAACACCGATCAAGGAAAACTCAACACAAACAACACCAATGATACTCAAAGCAAAAACATGAATCCAGGACCTAACAACAATTCACGCAACAACACGAACAATTTCCAAAAGAGTATCTTCACACCACTGGGGCAATCACTAGAATCAGCATTCAGAGAACTTCTAACAAAACAAAATTCTCTCCTTGCCTGCAATCAACAACTATGAACCCCAAATCAAACCACCTTGGTGGAATGATTCACACTATTGTGATTTCCATCGTAACAAGGGTCATCGGACGAATGATTGCATGAGATTAAAACACATGGTGCAGGACATGATTGATCGAGGTGACTTAACAGTAGATGGTCTCAAAACAAATAGTGATCACGGAGCCTTTAAAAATCCTCTCCTAAATTACAACAAAGATGGAGCTTCAACCTCAGATGATACACGTGGAGCTCGTATCAACCATATCTACAACAACACCATAAATCACATATCAGCTGAAGATCATCAAGTAAATGTCATTACCATCCGAGATCAGCGTAATCATGAATCTGTTAATGTGACAACCTGAACTCAGAAATATGTCTTAAAAGGACATACGTCACCTACAACTACTACACCAAAAATCAAATATGACTTGGTTAGCCAACTATGCAAAACTCCAACTCAAATATCTATACTCGAATTGCTGAAACTATCACCAAAGCACAAAGACATATTGGAACAAGCGCTATTAGAAACCAATGTACCTCAAAATCTGGATACAGACAGATTTCAAGCCATGGTCGCCCATATGACTGGACCTCATAACCTCACCTTCTCAGAGCATGACAATGTTTCCTTGAGCCATCCTCATAACACTCCTCTCCATATCGAAGTCATTGTTTGCAAACATTGAGTAAAAAGAGTCTTAATAGATGGAGGAGCTGGACTTAATATATGTACTTTAAAGCTTATCCGTGCATTAGGTTTCTCAGAAGAGTCTATTGATCCCTACAAGAAGATTACCATAAAGGCATATGATGATGAGGAAAGGTCCTCTAAAGGAACCATGATGTTACCTATTCAAGTGGGACCAGTGCAAAAGAATACTATGTGTCAGGTCTTAGACATAGATCTCACCTACAATATTTTGTTAGGGCGACCCTGGATACATGAAATGCAAGCAGTACCTTCTACGTATCACTAGTGTGTCGAATTTCCTTATGATGGACAAGAAATCTCTATATCTACTGATCACAATCCATTTCAACATTGCAATGCAATGGGGGTAGCCCAAGACAGTTTGGTTCCTCATAATAGAGAAAAGCAGTGATCTGCAACATCATATCTACAAACAGCAAAGCCCAACTCCTTATTTGGAGATTTCAAGCAGAAAATGCAAATCAAAGACCAAGGCATGGGAGAATACTCTTTGGAGCCCTTATGTTTGGCCAAATTGCCAACATCACCTAGATCTCATGGATTGCCTACTACATCAACACATCTGGTCACTCAGCCCATCACCAAATTTGATGGTACCTTCGTCCAATTGGGCACTCTAGCACATGAATCAGAAGACAAGGATATTCTTAGTTGGTTATACAAAGATGAGGAAGAAGGTAATAGAGCAGCTGCTCTAGACATTGTTCTACTTACACACCTGTATGGAAAAGGATACTTAATCATGCAACAAATGGGATATGATGGTAAAGGACCTATTGGGAAATGCAAAGAAGGAGTCACTAAACCCATAGATCTTCCTTCACAGCCCAGTAGAAACAAAGCAAGATTGGGTTGTAAGCTCATTTCCTATTAAGAAAGCCGCCCTGCATAACTGCAAAACCTCAATGGAAAGTAAAGAAGATGTACAAAGAAGAATCCTGGTAGGAAGCACTCTTTGAATCAGTAGAAACAATCCGCAAGGCACGGGAATGTCAAGATCAGAAGTTACATTAGGAAAAACTTCTAAGCCACAAAAGGGCCATATCGGCAGCAGTAGCTCATGTTCAGAATCCACTATTTCAAGAAACAATAAAATCATCTCTGGATACCTTTATTTCTCCCCAAGGAGGCATAGTCTATGAACAAATATAGAAAGTAGAAGTAGGATATGATACCGAATCAACCAAAACTATCAAACTAGTATCCATCATCAAAGATTTGTTTTCACCATACAACATACCTGTTTACAACATTGATAGAATCTAGGATGATGCCTCAGAGACTGATTCCAATGAATATGAATGGGGTACCTGCTCCAATGCTACTACATATATCCCTAATGATACTGATTCCATATCCCTTTCTCAAGAAGAACATAATGCAGAAGATAGACCTCTTGAATTTGGACCACAGAATATCTATGACGCCAAGGAAAGCGAACAAAAACATTATGAACAAGTCTATACGGAAGATAATACCATCAAAGACCTCTATGAAATCCTGGACTTCTTTAAAACCAAGAACAATCCCGATGAAAACTCTGTCCAAACACTTACAGTAGTAGAACTTGATCCACCTAATGATTCCTTACCACTTGTCTTTCCTGACCTCATCGACTGGGATGAACCTGAAATCCATGATATACCAATTTTCCCAGATGATGAATCTATTATCCATTACCTATATACCGTAAATCTGGAAACAGGCTCTACCAATGAACAAAGTAACGATGTCTACCAATCAGGGAGTGCCAAGTCTCTCAGTTGCAAAAATAAACCAAATAAAAGATTTGATGCTGAAACCTAGTCAATGGCAGCTCTAGATCACAAAAAAGTAAAAATAAAGGACGCATCTGAGGGTAAAAACCTTTTTAAGGCACTTAATGATGGGAGACTTGACACTCTTCCTGAACACTTTCATGAGCAATCACCCATATTGATTGAGCCCACTCAATCAATCAACATTTGTACCACAGAAGCAGTAAAAAACATACACCTTGCAGAATCTCTGATAGAGGAGGAAAGATCAGCATTCATCATTTTCTTTAAAGAACAACAAATTAACTTTTCTTGGTCATATGCTGATATGCTCAGAGTCGGTCCACATTTGATCATGCATCACTTGTCCATCTCTTCAGGAGTTAAACCAGTCAAGCAAAAGCTAGGAAAGATGAATCCATAGGTAACACTCATGGTCAAAACTGAACTAAAGAAACTATTAGATGTCGGATTCATCCGACCCATTGACTATGCAGAATGGATTTCCAACATTGTTCCAGTATCAAAACCAGATGGTAGTATCAGAATATGCACCAGCTTCCGAGACGTCAACAAAGCTTGTCCAAAAGATGACTTTCCTCTGCCCAGT
The DNA here is from genome assembly GCF_030272615.1 of Cryptomeria japonica. Taxonomy (NCBI): domain Eukaryota; kingdom Viridiplantae; phylum Streptophyta; class Pinopsida; order Cupressales; family Cupressaceae; genus Cryptomeria; species Cryptomeria japonica. The sequence goes on from NC_081414.1 coordinate 662,671,965, forward strand.
ATCGACATAATTGTAGATCTCACAGCAGGCCATGCAATGCTCTCACTAATGGACGGTTTCTCAGGCTATAATCAAATCAAAGTAGCCCTAGAAGATCAAGATAAAATCGCGTTCACCTGTCCTTGGGGAATGTACTGTTGGAATGTTATGCCTTTTGGCTTAAAGAATGCAGGGGCCACTTATCAAAGAGCAATGACAACAATCTTTCATGATATGATGCACACATTTATGGAAGATTACATGGATGATTTACTAGGTAAGTCATTCACCAGAGTTGAACATCTAAACATCTTAACAAAGATCTTTGATCGATTGGAGAAATTCCAAGTCAGGCTCAACCCTAAGAAGTGTGTCTTCGGGGTTACATCAGGCAAGTTACTAGGCTACATAGTCTCAACTAAAGGTATCGAAGTAGATCCAGAAAAGGTACAAGCCATTATGGAAATGCCACCACCAAAGAATATCAGTCAACTCAGATCTCTACAAGGATGACTTCAATCAATCAGGCGATTCATCGCTCAGCTAGCAGATAAAAGTCTACCATTTAACCATTTACTACACAAAAATGTACCATTCACATGGGAGACCAAGTGTGTAGAATATTTTTACCAAATCAAACAGTGCCTAATGAATCCACCAGTTCTAGTACCACCAGTCACAAGACGGCCACTTATCCTATATATCTCAACAACAGATATATCGTTGGGGGCACTATTGGCACAAGAAGATCAACAAGGAAAGGAATGAGCCATATATTATATCATTAGGACATTGAATGGATATGAACTCAACTATACATTCATTGAAAAGGCTTGCCTAACAGTGGTCTTCACATCTCAGAAGTTCCGACATTATATGCTAGCACACACCATTAAGCTAGTCGCAAAAATTGATCCTCTCAAATATCTACTCAGCAAGGCAGCTCTTACAGGCTGGTTGGCTAAATGGGTCATGATTCTCAATTAATTTGACATTCAATACATAGAAAGATGAGCCATCAAAGGACAAGCAATTGTAGATCAGCTGGCTGAAGCACTGCTACCAGGAAAACAAACCATGGAGATTGAATTTCCAGACAGGGACGTTCTTGCTCTTTCTACCAAACAATGGACCTTATACTTTGATGGATCCTACACATAACATGGTTTAGGTGCTGGCATTCTATTCATCACTCTTGAAGGACACACTATACCAAGATCATATAGGCTTATGTTCCCATGCACAAATAATGTGGCTGAATATGAGGCATTGGTTATAGGCATCAAAATGGCCGTAGAATGGAAAATCACAGAGTTAAAGGTCTATGGAGACTCACAACTAGTCATCAATCAAATCAACAATGACTATTTGACAAAGGATGACAAGCTACTGCCCTACAAGTGAATGGTGGATGACTTCAAACAATATTTTGTACACATCACCTTCGAGCAAATACCAAGGTTGAACAACAAAGCAGCCGATGCAATGGCTACTATCATTTCATTACTACAAATTCCAGAGCAACAGAGTCATTACGAGTTCTTGGTAGAGCACTTGTTTTCCCTAGCTTATGACCACTCTGAATCCCATGTTGTCTATTCCTTGACTGGTTCAGATTCTCCATTATATGGACCAATATACGACTACCTCAAGAACAATATCTTACCAATTGACCAATCCCGTAACCAAAAATGTAACTTTATCTGGCAAGCTTCTCGTTATACCCTTACCACTGATAATTTGTATCATCGAGGTCTAGATGGTACTCTTCTTCATTGCCTTGATCGTAATGATTCTGATTCCGCTTTACATGAGCTTCACGAAGGTATTTGTGGCACACATTCAAGTGGTACTACTCTTGCTAAAAAACTTCTAAGGATGGGATACTACTGGCCTACAATGGAGAAAGACTCATATCACTTTGCCAAGAAATGTCCTAAATGCTAGATCCATGGTAATTTGATACATGCACCAACATAGGAACTGTAGCCATTTACAACATCCTGGCCCTTTTGTCAGTGGGGACTAGACTTAGTTGGCAAAATTCATCCTTCATCTTCAAATGGACACAAGTTTATTATAACGGCTACATAATACTGTACCAAATGGATAGAAGCAATTCCCATGACCACAGTGACTGGGAAACAAATTGCCTCTTTTATCCTAAATTATCTGATTTGTAGATATGGTATTCCAAGTTCAATCATCATAGATAATGGACAACCTTTCAAAAACCAAGATGTATAAGAACTATGTGAAAAATTCAAAATCCAATATCGGTTCTCTACACCATACTACCCACAGGGAAATGGTCAAGCAGAAGCATCTAACAAGACAATACTAAAAATCCTAAAGAAAACAGTGAATGATGTAGGCAAAGATTGGCACATCCAACTCAATCCAGCAGTTTGGGCATACAGAACCAGCATCCGCACACCTATAGGAGAAACACCATACTCATTAGTATATGGATCAGAGGCCATTTTACCCCTGGAAGTAGAAATCCCATCTCTTAGAGTCTCTTTGAAAGGTTTAATCCCAAATGAAGAGTATCGAGTTAACCGACTACAAGAACTCAAACTATTAGATGAAAGACGTCAGCATGCTTACACTCATCTCAAAGCATATCAACAACGCATGTGCAGGAGCTAAAATCACAAGGTCATCCCTCACAACTTCAAAATTGGTGACGTAGTCCTCAAAGAAAATCCAAGAAATCATTTAGATCGAGAAAAGAAAGGGAAGTTTGAACCTAACTGATTGGGTCCCTATGTCATCATATCAGTCTATGGATCAGGTGCCTATCAGCTAACAACTTTAGAAGGAGATGTGCTCGATGAACCAACTAACAACATCCACCTGAAGAAGTACTACACTTAAGTAGCCTAGTGCATGGGAAAAGCCAAAACAAGCAAAAAATCTAGAAAAAGAGAAAAAATAAAGTACAATAAAAGCAAATGGTGAAAACTTGGTAAACAGGCGCTCTTGTGAAAGAACGGCTCCTCTATCTATCTCCATACCATTTCATCCGTATCCTTGAAAACACTATTGGCCATCACCCGACACTTAACACATATCCATTCAGAACATACTTAGCATAGTCACTATCCTAGTTTATCCATATATATCCTCTTACCACATTCTACCATGGCTTGGAAATCACTGTACATATTCACATCAAGAGGCACACTCAGCTAGGGGCAATAAATCATTAAAAACTTGCAAACATTCAAGACATCAAAACTATTTACAAAACCCAGAAGCATGGCATCCAACATCCAAAACAACGCTTCATCGCAAAACAAAACAAACAAAATCATCACAGAAATACCAAGGATGAATGATTTTCTGAAGTACTGAATGTTGCATTATCGCATACAAATCTTGACTATTTTTGCATTTTGAACTTTTTAAATTATTGGATTCTCACTAAATGCTTCAAAGCTAGAGATCATGGGGAACTTCCAATATTTTCTTAATCTTCTGTCTGGGAGGCGATCACTTGTACTGTGTGAATACTTGCCTTGAGATGTGATACATTGAATATCACCGAAGGCCTGATTCCACTTCACCCATACAAATGATTTCATCTTGTCTGTTTATGCAATATGCACTCAGGTCATCCTGGTTCAATTATACCTTGACGCTTGTGCTATCTTGCAAAATCAAACATCATGCAAATTTTTCTCAGGTCATTAGGGTTCAATTATACCATTGTGCTTGTATAAATTTTCAACATATCCTAAACAAATCAATGCTCAATGATGATACCTACAAAGACAACAAACAACATATGGTTATATTGGGATAGCACATGCAGAATGAGGATGCTCCAAAAATATAGTTGCATATCATTTTACAATTAGTTACATAGTTGCATATCATTTTACAATTCGTTATATAGTTGCATATCATTTTAGAATTAGTTATATAGTTTCATATCATTCTACAATTAGTTGCATATCATTTTCCAATTAGTTGCATATCATTTTACACTTAGTTACATATCATTATCATACATCTCAAAGATACATTTCATAGCATATAAAATCATACATCTCATTTTTCAAGATACATCTCACAAACATATTAAAAGCATACATCCTACATCATATATTATATCATATATTTAAGCATTGCATCATCATCACATAAGTACATACATCCATATAACACACCACATGATCAAAGATAATGATTCCGTATATATATATCTCCAAAAATGATCAAAATGGACAAAATCTATCATCTCTATGTCCAGTACAAAGAATACAATGATCAAAAATACAATAGAGACCACGTCTCTCAAGTATGGCTATCCCTTGATGGAGATGGTCTGGCTCCAGATGTCCCCACCCCTGGATCTCCAGGGGGATCCTGTCTCGATGGCCCTGTCACACCTTGGCTCTTGGACCGCGACCTAGTATCTCGAGATCGACTGGATCTCGACTGTGTGAAGCTCTGTACTCGACGATCTCTAGGTACCACAGCCTCATAGTGCTGGTGGTAGTACTCTGCCTTCTGAGCTCTCAAAGATAGCTCTCTCAGGGTGTCTCTCATCAGACCACCCACCGCTGCTCTCTGCATGCTAGTTACAAGCTCCTCTGCTTGCCCCCTCCGCTCTATCTCTGTGTCTCGCTCTATGGTAAACTGCATAATCTGCCGCTGATATGTCAAAACCTGTGCCTGTAGCTGCTGTACAGTCACTTGCAGGGTCTGAATCTATGCATCCTCAACATGAGTGGGGATACGAACCCGTAGTGGTACCTGTGCAGGGACATGCCCTCTCACTCTGCCTGTCCTCAGTGCTGGAGGTGGGAGCACATCCATCCTCCTCCTCTGGGCTGGCCGTATCGCCTTGTTAGTCCCCTCCATTGCAGCTAGAACCTCCCTCACCCTCCCCTCTCCACCTGCTCCAATAGCCAATCTGCCTCTCCCCCTATCTATCACCGCCTGTCTGACAGCTCTCTCTAGACCTCTCTCTCCTCTCCTCCCTCTATCTCCCCTCCTCCCCCGGTCTCCTCTCCCTCATTGTCCTCCTCCACCATCTCCATCATCCTCATCCTCATCATCTACCTCTCCCTCCTCCTCATCATCATCGAATGCCAGCCGCATCTCCTCGGGATCCAATATCCTGGCCACTGCCCACGTGGAAAACAATCTCGCAAACTCATCGGTCATGCCCGCATCCAAAATCTCCAGGGCATAATCCCATATCTGGCCTACCAAACCGACAAACTCCTCCACCGCCACTGCACTATCAATGGTCGGGCCCCAATCTGGTACGTCCTGCCTCCGTCGTGCATATAAATAGGCCCCCTGAGGTATACCCTATTGTCGACTAAACTGTCACAAAACTCTGGTCACCACAAATCTCTTAATAACAAATGGGGTCCTCCCAATTAGGTATCTCATCATAAACACGTAGGGCATCTCTAGCCCGTCCTCTGCCCACACCTCGCACCCTATATACGGTCACCATGTGACTGTATCGATGTCATCCAAAACTCTCCTCCAATGCTCTAGTTTGCCTAGCTTCCGCTGGACAACTAGACCCCTGTATCCATAAGCATAGGCACGTCCAACGGGCCTATCTCTGTCTGTTAATGGTCTAGCAGCCGGAATGTGCTCCCAGCACCATACCTGTAAGAGCGTCACGCCAGCTGATAAACTGCCGTAACCTAGGTATACCACCTCGTGCAAATCTTTGTACAGATGGGATAGCATAGCCGATCCCCACACGAACCTATGGCCCTGTGTAACCATGTCCACTAACACCAGCCCCCATCTCACAGAGAATCCCTTTGACCTGCGATCAGGACAAAGGAATCCACCGATAAACCCTACCAGTACTAATGGAAGCGGTGCATAATCCAGGTCTAGGAACTCCTGTCACAGGATTTCGTATCCGCATACTGTCTCATCGTGAAAAATACGGTGAAGTGCCTCTATGCCACCCTCTTTCGACTACTCATATGGTAGTAGTGCACCTACTACTGGTATACATAGAATCCTGTAACAGTCCTCTGGTGTGACTATCATCTCACCTGTGGCAAAGTGGAAGGTGTTCATGTTGCTGTGCCACCTCTTTGTGAGTGCTGTAAGTAGCCCCTAGTTCACAGTGAACCGAGGCATATCCAATAGGGACGTCAACCCACATCTCTCAATAATATCCAGGTCGGCTTGTGTCAACCATGGTATTAGAGTCCAAGGCCTAGGAAATCACTCACGCGATTGCACCACGCCCAATCGCTCCTGTCAACCAGCAAAACAAGTCCAATATCAGTTTCCACATCAAAACAAAGATATCAAAATCAAACCCACATCAACAACATGAAACAATTTGCTCATCTACATCAAGTTCAACAATCCTATCATTTCATATCAACTTGTAACACAACTCAAGTTATCAAAAACCATATCAAAACTTGTAACACAACTCAAGTCTCCAAATCACATAAACTTATAAAACAACTCAAGTTTCTCACCCATATCAGCTTGTAAAACAACTCAAGTTTCCAACCCATATCTGCTTGTAACACAAATCAGGCTTCACACATTTGAACTTGAAAACAAAGTGTAAAAACAAATCATGCTTTGATCAAATCAACACATTAATATCTATGCATAACTTGAAATATCGCAAATCAAAACAAGTTATATTGACACTCATATTGGACAAATCAATTAAAACCATGACAACAAAACACAACAGTTTCACAAATTACCTCATCTCACAAATTTTTTTTGGATGCGCTAAAACAGGTTGCCTACACACTAAAATCTACCCATGCGCTAAGCTGTTTTTCCTATGCGCTACTCTATTTACCCTATGCACTAGAATACCTCTACGCGCTATCCTTTTTCCCCAATGCGCCATCCAACCCACCCTATGCGCTAAAAAATATTTATGTGCTAACCTATACCTCGCTGACGCTACCTATTTGACCCTATGCGCTAGGTCTACCCTATGCGCTAAAACCCCTTGCCCATGTGAACCCCTGTGACCCTCATGCACTAGGTCTTACTCATGTGCTATCTTGTTAACCCGATGCGCTACCCTACGTTTGGCATGCACTATTTTCACTCCCTGCACTAACCTAGACTTTCTATGTGCTACACTATTTTGTTTCGGACGCAGCCCTACAATTGAACCTTCATGTGCTACCTAAATCTTCGTATGCGCTAAATTGTGCCTTTGACGCGCTAAAATGCTAAAACCAAATTTCAAAAATCAAAAAATGCCCAAAAATGACAAAATCAAAAATCAAAAAAGGGTCAAAAGTGTTGACTTACTGGTGGTCCATATGCGGTAGGTCTCCGGTACCTCCTAACGCGCTCAAAATGATGCCTGAAATACGGAATAGGCATTTTGACTTCTCTCCAAATTTTCTTTCTCCAAAGTCAACAATGCACAAATGAATCAAATCAAAGCCCTTTTCCCCTTTTATAGGAGGAAAATTAAATTAGGGTTAGGGACCCGGGCATGTAATTTGCTCATGGTCTCCCTTATACCCTACAAAATGTAAATTATCGGGAGATGAATCAATTTCAACATTTCACATAGACAAAATCATACACACCACACACAAATCATCAAATCCAATCAAAATTTTCAAAATATTGATTCATCTCCCAAGGGGGCATCACGCATCAAATCAAATCTGGGGCATGACATGAAAAATAAGGGCGACACAAATATTCCATTTGACCATAAATCACGATAAAACATCATTTTCTTTGAAATAACATGTGCTCACACGTCACTTCAAAGAGGGGCAAAATGTAGACGTATAAAAATGATCATATTCCTAAATGAATATTTTATGTTCATTTCTCTATTTAATTAAATCCAATTTAATTAAATTACCCGCATTCCTCTATTTAATTAAGTAAATTACTCAATTAAATTCACTATACCCATTTAATGAATAAATCATTTTATTCAATTAAATCCCTTCTATCCACTTTTAATTAAATTCAAATTTAATTAAATAGTTATCCTAAATTGAATAAATCTAATTTATTTAATTTCCCCAAATTGCAACCAAATTGAATTAAATTAACTTTATTTCAATTAAATCCCATTATCCCTCCATCCACTTGCATTTTCTTACATCTCCCACTTGCATTCTAAAACCTATCCCTAATTTCTTCTAGACTCTTCTAATCACTTCTAATTAGCCTAACCCATCTTCTAAACTTTGTCACATCCCCAAACAAAGGGAGGTCACTTCTCAAAACCTTAAAGTCTTTGATAACCATTAAAGGCTTCAAGTCTTCAACCACTTAATTCCCCAAAGTCTTCATAACCATTAATGGTTAACTCAAACCCTCTTACATGGTTAAAGAATTTCTTTTAACTCAACCTCCATGTAACCCAAGGGTCTCATCAAGCATTCATTGCTTTGACCATGGTTATTCCTTAATCATTTGCACAAGAGTTTATCCTTGGATTAACTCCTAATCCAATGGGTAATCTTAACTTAAGCTTGACCCTTACCCTCTAGATAACCATAAGGTCTTCTTAGGCATTTAATGCCTCCAACCCCTTCTCTCAACCCAACCCTATGTTGACACTTGTCACCATTTCATTGGTGCAAATTGCAAACATGGATTCCCAACTTTCAAACTTAGCCCTTGATTAACTCTTTCAATCCTGACCATCCATTGCCCTATTTTTGCTATAAATAGAGTTCTCATCCCTCCATTTTGAAGAATCCAAGTTTGTAGTATCATACTTATGCTCAAATACATTCAAGCTTTCATTTCATATATGCTCATCATTTTAGCCTCTCTTTTAACAAGGAACTAATCTAAATATGCATGTTTAGAATACTTTATATTATCATTAGCTTAAATCATTGAACTAATATAGTATGCTAGGATAGTTTGTTTACTAACCTTGTCATCTTATAGTTAGTTTATTGCATTTCTAGAATCATGCATAGTTTAGGATGCATCTCATATTAAAACCAACAAAAACCATCCCTCGTTCTTGCATTTGCCATCCCTAAACCATTTTTCTCAATGATCTGAGAGCAAAAACATTGGTTTGAGGGACTGTGTAAGATAGAGAACCATAGGACCAACCTTGGGAAGCTGAGTGATACTTCATTACTCCATAGCTTGCACCAAGAAGTCTTGTGAGTGTGTGAACAAGGCTCCCTAGAGCTCCATTTTTTGCATTTTGAGTTCTATCGACCTGCTTTTCCTGCATAGACATACTTCACCAGATCATCCTTGATAGAATTTATTGTCATGCCTCGTGAGTCGCTCACTGAACCGGTGAGCTTGGACATTTCAGTTTTGCTTACTGTCCTCAGGGCTGGCACTTCCCTTGTGTTGTAGAATCCGGTGACTGCATCAATTGCCTATGGCGTGATATCATGTGTTCTCTCAAGGTACATCTTATCACCATGGACTTTGCTTGGAATGATCCTTATATGATCCTTTTCGAAATCTTCCAAGAAGTAAACAACATTGTGGAGCTTTTTCTTCTCCAAAATATTACACTCCCATTTGATCTTCTTATCTTTTCCACAAAATAAACCTAACTGGGTGTGGATAGGTAGAGACCCTAGGTCTTCTATCTTACAATCTATGTAGTCAAAAATTCCCTCTTCTACTATCACACCTGCCAGAAGTTGTGATAGGGCATTATACTTGGACTTCCGTTGAATAAAACTTGCAGATTCGACAGATGCACTAGAACTGGTATGAGATGCAAAAGCTATGATAGAAATCTTAAGAACTCGAGACATACCTTTTGAAACACATTAAATTAGGGCTTGCCGATTCTTCTTCACTTCACACTCCATCGGTTGCTGAATCACTGCTTTGTGTTCTCCACTTGACCATTTCCATTTTGAATTTGAATCTCCTTTGCGGTTTCTCAATTTCTCAAAATCTTTGCTCAAATCACCTTTTCATCGCTCTGCTCTTTGAAAAACTTTTCTTCGCTCAAAAACTGATAGTGAGAAATGATTTGAAAAATGGTTTTAAACATATTCCTCACCTACCATCATTAGTGCTCCTCCATTAGGGCGTAAACCCTAATTTGCCTTTTTACCATTTCCGGTCTTCTGCCGAATGATAGGTATCACATATCGGTTAAGGTCTTTTACCGGTGTAAACCAGGGGTTCAAAACATTTCGCCATTTTCTCCCCCTAAGCTTTTTGAAGCTTAGTTTGCCGGTGTCGTGATTTCCACACTAAGTGTAGAAACCGGTTCCTCTTTTGACACCGCTGGTTTCTCCTTCTAGATTTTGTTCATGTCCACTTGAACAGTGTCAACATCAATGTTTCCTTCCAGAGTGACTGGTATATCATCAGATATGTTCTTTCTTGATCTACAGAATCTGGCAATGTCACCCGGTTTGTTGCAGTGATAGCAGACCAATCTAGGTGCTCTGCAAGATCCATTGTTTGATGTTTCCATTCTTCCTTCTGGATGTTGCAGCAGTGTGACCATGACCATTACATATCATACAATTTTCTCTACATCCGGTTGTCGCTTGATAACCACCGCTTCTTGGCTGATGATTGAAGGTATTAAACCGATTGTGATTCTGTTTCACAAAAGGTTCAAGACCAACTCCTTGGGTCCTCCGAGGATATCTTCCAGTGTTATTCATAACAGACCTGCATTCGGATGCTCTATACCCATACTTGTTGCATGCATAACAGTTACCATCAAATCTATAGGATCTAGGTTTATCATTTAGGAAATAAGGAAAATTGTTGTAAGCCTTACTCCTACACACATTTGCAGTGTGTCCTTCTTTAAGACAGTTGAAACAAACAGGTTTAAACTTTTGCATACCTTTATCCTTTGATGCTAGATGTTTCTTTGATGTTCCAACATTTGTACCAGAGGTCTCACCTTCCTCATGACAGGAATAACCAAGTCCATTGGTATTCTTGATCAGTTTGGCAGATTCAAGCTTTTGCTCTAGCTTGACAATACTCTTGTTGAACTTAGCAAGTATTTCCTTTGACTCAGAGAGTTCTTTGGAAATAGTAGCATTTGTTTCCAATAGGTTCTCATTCTCAGAGATGGTAGTGTTCAGTTCTCCTTGCCTATCTTCCTTTTCCACTTGGCTTGCATGGAGTTGAGCATTTAGGGCACTCATCTCTTGTTTCAGCTTGGAGATCTCATGATCTCTTTCTTTCACCAGATCTTTAGCTTTCCTCTGGTTCTCAAGCTCTTGACACATCCGGATAGTCAGTCCTTCCAACTCCTTTCTTAGGTTGGAGTTTGATTCATTCAACTTATTTACTTTAGCAATTAGGGCTTCCATGTCTGCTTCATCTGAAGAACTATTTTTAGATAGCTCCATTAGCTTTTTTGCATGTTCTCTCCTTTTTGCTTGAGATTCCTTGTATTTGACCATAAGATCATCATAGGCTTACTCAGACTAAGTGAGCTGGTGGGTAAGTTCCCTCAATGTGTATTCCCCCATATCTCTTTCCAAGTGGTTCAACTTATAGAAAGGTAGGCTCTGATACCAATTGATGAATACTAAGAGGGGGGGTGGGTGAATTAGTAATCCAAAAATCTTTGCACTTAAACACTTTGCAAGACTAAGAGTAAACCAGTAAAATAGTTTAACAAACAAACCAGTTAACAAACATGCAAACCAACCAAATAATAATGTGTTCACCTAGAGAAGTACAAACACCATAACACAATAGATTTTGACGTGGAAACCCAAATGGGAAAAACCATGGTGAGATGGAGCTCACAAGTCACTATCTGTAGAATAGGAACTAGACCGGTTAAGGTCTTACAATGTTCTTTACCAGAATAGATCCTGTTAGGAATCTCAATCTCTATTAGGAGATAAGTCTGATTAAAGACTACCTTGCTAGAGGATTTTAGATCCACAAATGTGAACCACCTTGTTAGAGGATTTACAAAAAGGCTTTTGGGCCTACTTGGTTAAGGGCTACAGACTTGTCAAAGATGTGAGTAATCAACAAGTGTTTGATCTATCTAATAGCACATACTGCTCGGTTAGATCCTTGATAGCTCATTCTTAATGCTCTCCTACATTACTTCAGTCTTCTACACATTCATATTCTTTCCAACTCCTCAACCACCTTAAACCCTAACAACAATATAAACTTTTGCTGCGACCTTATCAACAACCTAAAACCCTAGACATGATGTCCTTATAAAGGAATCTGATTTCATGTCGGTCCAATAGGATTACATTACTATTTCCTAGGTTCAATGAATCTGGACGATGACACAAAAGCACTGTTAATGTGTCGGCACCATCAAACAATTGGTGGATGGTAACTCATCACAAAGTATTACCGGTTCATACAAAATGCCGGTTGCCGATTTGACAAAATGGAAGATTGGTAAAAATGTGTTATGCCGCTTTGGTCCTTCGTATTGCTTGGGATCCATGAACCACGTGGGGTCAACATGCCGCTTCAGACCGAGAAACACATTCTGCAAAACATCAATAGTCTAAAGACTATAATTCAACATACCGGTTGGAACAAATACCGGTTGTGCTCTAACTTCTAGATATAAAGAGGATCTCAATGCAAGTGTGTGTCCATCAATGACAATCACAACATAAACATCAAAAATGCCAACATGAACATCAACTATGTCAACCTAAATATTCATCTCAACTAGGTTGGCCACTAAACCCTAAATTACATCATGAATTACAATACAGATCATAAGAGATCATCTTAGATCAATCATACAGATCATAAAATCAAGTTACAATGCAATATCAACCGTTGGTTGATCGTAACTCATCAAAAAAGTCCAATCTGTACAAGTTAAACCCTTAGCTCATTTTGCTAAGCACTTTGGACATTCCCAATAAATTCCTTTATCATTTGTGTCAAAACAACATTTAAATCATTCACACGGGTTTTGCCGTGTTACCACCTTCATGTAGACTTGTTGTCGATCACCCCCATAACAAAATCATTACCAGTTTGATGATTTGTTCACTGGTCCTTAAACCCTACCAAAACCTCAGAAAAACTCCATAAAAAATTTGAGACATGTCTTTCGATAATCATCACAAGTTTTTGTTCTGGTCAGATACATCTTTCCATGATACAATTCCACCATCCAAACCTCAAATCACCAAACATTACCTATTGGCTGATTCAAGCAAAACATCTCAGTTTTATCGATTAAAGTTCTATTTCACAGACTTTAGTTCTCTGCCGATAAACCCTATCTTTCGGTAAACCAAATCACTTAAATGATAAATCAAACACCAGAAAACATCAGTTCACATCAATTGCCATCAATGAAAACACAAATAAATGATCATGTCATCTAACCACAAAATCTCAGTCTTCTATCCTCTACCAGTTCAGTCATCATCCTTCAACTGCATTACCTGCATCATCTCATTTGCATCAGTTATGCCAAATGTCAACAGGGAGGCCATCCAACAACTGAGGGAGGAGCTTCAATGGGAAGACGATGACCTCAATACCCTTCACGCTAGGCTTAATAGGATGGAGTTGGATGTAACCAGGTTGAGGATTCAGAGAGATCTTGTTCGACAGTAGCTAGCTCCTAGTTTGTTAGGTCCCTTCCTAACAAAGATCTCAACAATGAGGTAGTAGGTAGAGGGGATGGGTTGTGAGATCTAGTATTATAGGGATCTATATCATCAATTCATTCCTAGAGATCAGCAAGAACCCTCATATGTTGAGACTACCCATTCCCAGAGGACACAGAGTTGTCAGTCAGGTGGCTCTGTGGGGATGAGGGCACCACGTCCACCAAGTGGACCCTTAGGATCAGGAGTAGGGGGAGATGATAGAGAGAGCACGGGCTAGTGCTTAGTGACACTTATGTGACATTTTTGACCTTTCAATGGATATATCATTGTACTCTAACTTGACACATTCATATATATATATATATATATATATATATATATATATATATATAAGATGTGATATTGGTGGTCTATGAATGTATATGCACTTTGATTATTATTTTATTATGTGATGGATGATGATGATTATGATTTTATGACATGTATGTGATCTAACCTATTTGTGATGCATGATGTATGATCATGATATTTATGCATGTGTTATGTATTTGATGGTCCTAACATGTTTGTGGATGTAGGATGCATATTTATGATGTATGCCTATATGATATGTATATGATGTTTATGGTGTATGATTATGACCTAATGATTGTGTAATATGGTTATTGATGATGTAATGCAAATGGATGTCCTATGTGGATGTAATATTATATGATGTGATTTCATGGATGTATTATGCAAATGTGATGTAATGAGATGATACTATATATGCACATGCAAAAAATGGGATTAATTTACCTAATAATAAAATGCACTCAAAATAATAAGTGAATAAATGCAAGTAGAATGATAGATGATAATGTAATGAATCTAAAATGGATGTAATTACTTATGATATTATGCACCTAAATGAATGAATGTAATAATGGCCTTGTAATGAAACGAGAACCCTTATTTAGCCACTAGTATTATAGACATAACAGACTGAAAGTGTGTCAAACTTATTCTTGACTAACTTACCAAAATGGGATTATTTTCAAATGTTTTATATTGAATAGTGTGATAATTGCAGAAAAGGAGGGCGATTAATGACTTTCACGACCATTCGTGTAAGATATTAATGTTTGAATGCGATTTTATTATACTTAGATCAGTATTTATTATGGATATAATAAACCTAAAGTGTAATGCATCTAAAATGAATATGCAATGTAAATGAAGATGTACTTAAATGGACAATGTAATGATATGCACCGATATGGAAAATGATAATGCAGCTATATGAAAGATAATAATGCAACTATATGATAATGATTTTTTTGAGAATGTACCAACCGTAATACAATGATACAAGACTAGATGAAAGTGAGGGAAAAGTAAATAAATTGAGGTCTCCAAAATGCAAAATGAGATGAAATACAAAAGTGTAATGGAGATGGGGGATATTTGTTGTTGTGCATATGTGGAGAGAAAATATAGTTTTGATATTGCCAAGGATGATCTACACTACTAATTATAGGAATCAGGATGTTGTGAAAATCTGAGGCATGCACTCTCTTATATAATAGGTATCCCTTGCACACAACCGTGTAAACACCATATAGATGTAGATAGAGGGTTGTAGGTTCATACAAGAGAAACCATAAAACACATCATACCACAAAAATGTGCCCTAGTATACACCCACCCAAAACATACCAAGCTATAGAATGATCCTGGGAGCCGTAGATAGGAGTAGTTGTAGGGCATAATGATGCAAATCAAAGCAACTGACCAAATCATGAAACAAAATGCACAAGGCTAACTAACATCTCTTTTCAAGAGTAGGACTTAGGATTATGGATAAACTATTGGACTCAGGAAGGATACATCCCAATGGGTAGGAGTAACTGATAGAATTGAATAGGCAATAGAGAATATGGTATGGACATAAGCATATGGATGTGGTGTTGACTGGAAAGATTTGATTAGGTTCATGTGGATGAGTGCTTGGATGACACGCAAGTCAAGAAGAAGCTCAGATTGATGGGGTAAGCTTAGTGTGATGGGATAAAAGCTTAGAATGATGGGAGGAAAGCTCAATGTGCTGGGATGAAAGCTCATTGTGCTGGGACGATACTTATTTATAGTTGGGACAAAGAGTCATCATCTCATGAAGATATAATTAACCTTGATATCTACTGGTGAGGTGTTCAAAGTTTTATGTGATGGCATGGATTGAAGAATGAAGGAGACAACCGAATACAAGAAAGTAGGGGTGGAGTTTGTGATTCAAAATAAGCTAATGTCTTTCATAGTGTATGAGAAAGTATTGGGAAATGAAGTGAGTGATAAAGATGGAGAGTTATCTTGCACAGATGGAATATGGATGGTGGGGAAGCTGCATGCCAGATTATTTGATTTAAGAAATATGGATATCAGGTGGGTGGGTGGGTGGGGGGGGAGGGAAAGGATATGGTGTAAAGAAGAATTTTTTCATGAACACTATAAAAGTGGCAAAACCACAAGACTGTGGCGGGGGGAGATGGAGATTTTTATAAGTCTCAACCCTCAATTTGTTTGAGTGGAAAATGGATCTAACTTATTTACCTTGATTCCTAAAATAAGGTTCTCCCCAAGGTACATGCCCATAGTGCCACAAAGTGGTTTTCACTGACGGATGGATTAATTTTTCTTTACTTTTTTTAATTTTTTTTTTTTCATTTTTCTTGATTTTTTGATTTTTTAATTTTTTTTTAATTTTTAATTTAATTTTTTATTTTTGAGAAACTGGCGACCTTCGAGGACTAGACATAAAATATTTCCAGGTGCAGGATTTTCATAGGCTCATCCAAGGGTTCTCCTTCAGGAGTAGCCAACTGATTGACACTTGATCCATACTTAGCAGTGATCACATATGGTCCATGCCAATTAGACTCAAACTTGCCTTTCCTTTCATGGTCTTGTAGGTTTCTTTGATTCTTCATAAGCACTAGATCACCAACATAAAATTCCCAGGTTCAAACCTTCTTGTTATAGCTCATCCGTAGATGGTTTTGATATACCCGGATGTGATTTAAGGCCTTGAGGCACCTTTTATCATCCAACAATTCAATCTCTTGCAATCTGGCAACATTGTATTCCTCATTAGGGAGGATGTTTTGCAGTGAAACCCTTAGTGACATGAACTTGATCTCAAGGGGTAGGATGGCTTAGGAATCAAAGACTAGGGAATATGGAGTGGATCATGTGGGTGTATAGATACTTGTGCGATAGGCCTAGAGAGTGAGATGGAGTTGTAAGTGCCTATCATGACCAGCTTCATTGACTCTTTTTGAGGATTTTGATAAGGGTTTTATTCAAAGCCTCAACTTGACTGTTACCTTGCAGGTAGTATGGAGTGGAAAAGTGGTGTTGAATGCCAAAATTCTGACAAATTTCCTTTACATCCCGATTCTTGAATGGTCTGCCATTATTTGTGATGATTGTTTTAGGAATTCTATATCGAAAGATGAGGTAATTCAGGATGAACTTAGAAATTTGTTTTCCAGTGGTGAAGGTGAGGGGTATGGCCTCCACCCACTTAGTGAAGTACTCAGTGGTGGTTATTATGAACTTGTGGCCATTGGATGAGTCAAGATGGATTTTACCTATGAGATCAAGACCCAATTATGAGAAGGGCCATGTTTTGATTAACGAGTGCAGATCCTAAGAAGGTGCATGAATTTTGTCATCATGCTTCTGACAAGGGACACATTTCTTTATATAATGGTATGTGTCTTCTTCCAATGTAAGACAACTTGAGTGTACTCCACAAATAAATTTGTGCACTTTGTGTAGTGCCCATTGAGCCTCCTCTTTGTCTAAATACCTTAGGAGGGATCCATCAAAATGCCTTTGAAAAAGGGTATCACCGAGGATAGTGTAGCGGGTGTGACAATGGATGAAGGTTTGCTATTGGGTTTTGGTGAGGTGTGGATGGATGATATTGTCTTGAAGATAGGCAAAGATTTCTTTATTATACCAAGGAGAGTCAGAACCAATGAGGCCACACACTATTTCAGACTCAGGGACATCGTATGCTATAATTTGGAGCTTCTCAACCAAGAACTCTCACTTTTGACTATTTTCCAACATCTGGAGGAGGGAACCGATTGTAGCCATAGCATCAACAACACGATTGTTCATTCTAGGAATCCGATCAATCTGGATAAGAGTATACTATTGCTTGAGGTCTTCTACCATGCTATGATAGGGGAGCAACTTGTCATCTTTTGTTTGATACTCATCATTTACTTATTTTATGATAAGTTGGGAGTAACCGTAAACATGTAACCTTGTTATCTTCCATTGGATGGCAAGGTGGACGCTAGTGATTAAAGCTTCATACTTTGCAATGTTATCGGTACATGAAAAGGCAAACTTATGACTTTGGGATGCAATCTCCTTAAGGTGTCACGAGAAAGATACCTGCCCCTGATCCATTATGTGTGCATGAGCCATCAAAGTACAACTTCCATTTCAAATATGTGGTGACAGTCATAATGACATCATCTGGAAATTCTATTATAAGGGGGTGATCACCTCAAAGAGGGGCTGTAGCTAGCTGATTAGCTTGATTGTCCTTTGATAGCTTTCCAGTCCACATACTCAATGTCAGATTCACTTAATAACATGAACCATTTTATGGTTCTTCCAGTGAGAGCAACTTTGGACAACATGTGCTTGAGGGGGTTAATCTTGGCAATTAGCTTAGTCTTATTGTTGAGAATGTAGTGTCTTATCTTCTGTGTGCTGAAGACCAACGCAAAGCAATCTCTTTCTATGGGGGTATAATTGAGTTGATACCCTAAAAGTGTTCAACGAATATAGTAGATTGTGTTCTCTTTTCCTTGGTTGTCTATCTATGCTAGTAATGCCCCTAGTGCCACTGTAGTTGTTGATATGTACAAAAGAAGCAAATGCCCTGAAATACAAGGCATCAAAATTGGAGGAGAAGCTAGATATTCTTTGAGCTTATCAAAGGCCTTTTGACAAAGACAATCCCACTTAAATTTGGTATCCTTTATCAGAAGATGTGCAAATGGGTGACACTTGTCTGCCAGCTGTGCAATGAATCTTTAGATGGACTGAAGTTTCCCTTGTAGATTGTGCAACTATTTGAGCGTCTTTGGGGGAGGAATTTCCATTATAGCTTTCACTTTTGTGGGATCCACTTCTATGCCTCTACGAGATATTATGAACCCAAGGATATTTCATGATGTGATTCCAAAGACACATTTCTTTGGGTTTAGACACAACTTATATTTTTCAAGTCTCTCAAAGATCTACCTCAGGATTGGAATGTGTTCATCTCTTGTTTTTGACTTGCCTAGGAATTCATCAACATAATCTTTCATTATTTGGTGCAAGATATCATAAAAAATTATGGGCATTTCTCTTTGATAGGTTTCTTATGCATTCTTGAGTCCAAAGGGCATGAATTGGTAGTAGAATATGCCCCAAGGTATTGTGAGTTTTTTCTTGTGTTGATCTTCTGTGATTTGGATCTAGTTTTAGTTGGAAAATCCATCCATGGGGGAGAGAATTTCGCGCCTCGCTATCAAGTTCACAATCATGTGAATGTTGGGTAAGGGAAGTCTTCTTTAGTGCATGCTTTATTCAAATCTCTGAAGTCCATGTAGATTCTGATGCCCCCAATGGGCTTGCTGACATGTACAATGTTGGAGACCCATTTAGGATAATCAATGGGTTTGATGAAGCCAATATCCAACATCTTTTGTCATTATTCTTTGACTAAGAGGGAAATATGAGGATGCATCTTGCATAATTTTTGCTTGATAGGTTTAGCATCTAGATGAAATGCAAGATTATGTATCACCATGTCAGGATCAAGACCTGACATGTCATCACATGACCGGGCAAAATTGATTTTTGTTCTAAAAAGTTCATGAAGTTCTATCTTTCTTGATCTATTAAAGACTTGGCTATGAGCACATTCTTCTAAGTGTCTTCTATACCCAAATTGATTGTGTCAGTTTCCTCAATGAGTAGAGGCAACTTTTCCTATTGTGGGGGAACCATGGTAGTAAGGTTAATTCCATCATTTTCAAGTGCTTAATCCAAGTTTTCACTTGAAGTTGTGTCCTTTATTTTTACTTTTTTTTGTGTCCAAAGGTGCCTTAGAGAATTTTTCACTAGGGGACTTTTTATTTTCATTTTTGTGATAGAGGGAATTGACCTAACTACCAAAGTAGTCATCTAGATGAAGTTGAATCCCATGGATAGTTGTTTGGTTCTGAAGGTCTTGCATGTTAAGTAATTCTATGAGCACATCATCATCAACACAAATGTCCAAAATAGGTGGTCCTCGTTGGTCCTAGTCAATGAGTTCGAGATGGACAAGCTTAAGGTCATATGGTGCAGAAGGGGTGATGGGGGTGGTAGCATTTATACATGTGTCATCAAATGTGTTGTTAAAGTACTCAAAGGGAATTTCATCTAATTCCTCTTCATCATAATTTTAAACTTCAGTAGGAGCTTTTGGCTGGGCACCAGTGATAGTGATCTTAGGTATTGGAGAGAAACCCAAGCCTCTATTGTACTTATAGGAGATTAGAGAGATGGGTTCTTTTCTGCCTTTTTATTTTGGTCCAAGACCATGTCCTTTGTAACCCATCTTATCTACCATGGTGGATGATTTTGGATACACTTGCTTTGGGATGTCTGTTGGTTCTTCTTCCTCTTCTTGGTATAACGAAGAAGTCACATCAGTTTCCAAGCTTTCCTCATCAAGCGGGTCCCACTGTTGGAAGGTGGTTTCCTTGCATTTTATAGTGGGTTTGTTTTACTTCTTGATTTCCTTTGGCTTGCCATATTACTTAGGAGAGGGCAGGAGTTGACCCACATAGAGGGTATTCTACAAGATATACTCTCCACAACTATTGTCTATAATTTTGACCTTGACCTCAAATTTAGATGAGGTGGATGCGACATTGGATGGATCAGATGGGGGAAGTGGAGCAAGCCTATTGAGTGGGAAATGGTAGGGGTTCTTTCCTTCATGAAGTTTGCAATATTCAAAGGGTTGCAGATCCACACAGATGGTGATCTCTCTACCATTAAATGGAAATTGAAGGCATTGATGGTATGTTGAGGGGATGACTTGGATGGAGTGGATCGATGAACGAACAAGAAAGATGTTATAAGGAAGATCAAGGTCCAAAACCTGACAAGTGGTATCAACAATAGCAGAGCCCACTTGAAGAGGAAATGTGATGGTACCTTTGAAAACTCTCTCTGCATCATCATATGCTTTAATCATGATCTTTCCTGATGTATCAACCAGATCTTCAGAGATTTCCAGTTGTTTGATTAGCCGATATGTACATAGATTCAAACCAAATCCACCATCTATGAGGACCCTCTTAACTTTATGTTTTTTGTACAAGGGCTTCAATATGATGGGGTTTTTTGTGGGATGGATCATAGATGGGTGTGTCCTTGGATGTGAAAACAAGATGGTTTGTACAACAAGATTTCCTATTAGGGCTTGAAATTGGGCTACATTGATGTTATCATGGATGTGAGATTCTAGGAGGGCCCACTCAAGGATCTCTTTGTGAACAAGGGATATTTTAAGAAGCTAAAGAATGTAGATCTATGCAAGTGTTTTCCCAAGATGATCAAGGATATCATAACGCTAGGTGGATGACATAGGGGGCTGGGGAGGAGGAGGAGGAGCTCCTTGGATAGTCACTCTTCCTCTTTGGGTAGTAACATTGTAATTGTTTTGAGAATTGGAAGATATGGCACCCTGAATGACTATCTCTGCTTGAGAAGAGTAGTTTGAGGGTTGGGGTAGAGGGACACCTTGAATGGTGACCCCAGGTCTATGGGTGGAGGATGAAGAATCAACTCCTTTGATGGTGATTGTGCTAAGGAAGGTGTCAACATGTTTTATATAACCCACCAAGGAGTCAAAGCCAAATATATAGTTGGTATAATCATAGTTGACCATATGAGATGATGAGGCCTCATATTTTCCATGTTTAGGGAATGGGTCCTGGTACATCTTGATTTTATCATTGGAGTTACTAGGCTTTGCAACATCAACCTCAATATCACCCTTATCAATAAGGGCTTAGATATATTTCTTAAGCTTCATACACTTACATGTGTCATGACCATTGATGCGATGGTAGTCATAATATTCATTATCATTATACCATTGGGGCTTAGGTTAGTTAAGATCAAAAGGGAATTTCATCGAGAAGACAACAACACCAGCCTTGACAAGCTTTTGGAAAATAACCTCAATGTGTTGACTTGGTGGGGTATACTCACACTGATTGTTGGATTGGGGAGCGTGGCCTTGGATGAAAGTAGTGTTGCAAGGTTGTGATTGATCATGTGAGTTAGATTGCTTGCAAGGATTAGATCGGTTATTGAATAAAATGCTAGTGGTGGTGAGTTTGGATGGTGCGGTGATAGTTTGGACACGCTTGGTGTCGGTGACCCCATTATTGAGAATATTTTTGTTTTGGGACCAAAATTTTGGCTTGTCATTATAAGAGGAGGAACTTTGGTTTGATTTTTGATAATTTTTGATAGTTCTATCCTCTAGGAGCACACACTCTAAAGATAGACCTTTCTTGGAAATTTCCTCAAAGGAGGTCAAGCATTGACAAGTCAATGGTTTGGATAATTCTGGTATCAAGCTACGTTGAAATAACTCAACTTGATTTGGCTCAGGTATGTCCCAAGGGAATATTTTAATGAGATGTCGCATGCTTTGAAGGAAGTTGGTGAAGGTTTCTTTGGGCCTCTACTTTGTGTTGTACAAGTCCATTGTGGAAGCATAATTCTCAATATTATAGGCATAATGAGCCACAAATTTTTCGGCCAAATCAAGGAATGATGTGATGGAGTCTTGGGGTAGAGTGGAGAACCAAGCAAGGGCCTCTTCAGTAAGGGTTTTTGGGAATAGTCTCTTGAGATAGATGTGACTGTAGGCGACTTCTTGGCATAAGACATAGAATTCATGAACATGATACCTAGGATCACCCTCGCCTTTGTACTTTTTAAACTTGGGCATCTCAAAACCAAGTGGATATGGAGTGACTGATATGGATGGGTCGTAGGGATATGGACATATTTCCTTGAAAGAGTAAGGTCTCTTGTTTGTCCTTTTGTTGATATTTTTGATGAGGTCCTTCATATCTTGAATCTCTTTTAGGAGATCTGGTTGTTGATTGGGGACATTAGGGAAATATTGACCCATGTTATATGTTTTAATTTGGTTTGATGAGGAGGGGATGCCACCACCACCACCACCACCAATATATTGATATGATGAACCAGGAGGTTGCAAAGTGTTAGGAGCTTGTGATCCTTGAATTGTGGTAGCAAGTGGAAAGCTTGTGTTGATGTAATTAGCCATATTGTGAAGGGGAATAGATGATCCTAGTGGATTAGGAATGTGAGGAGGGATGGAAAGTGGAGGTAAAGTGGTTGTGGGAATGGAAGTTGCAGGTTGAGGATGGAGAAGAGGACCAAGAATGGAATTGTTCACAAGGTCACCTTGTGATGGCCTACAAGGATAGATCTATCAAAGAAGGGTGGTGAGCATGGCCCTTAGGAGATGAGCTCAGCTAAAAGCCTATTAGCATAATGTTAAAAAATCTCTCCATCATGTCTTGGTTACAAGGATCATTTATTAATGATTGGACATGTGGAGAGAGGTTGGGTTGATCAAGAAGTTGCTCCTCTTTGAGTTGAGGATCTTGAATGAAAGAGCCTCTATACTCAGGCATATTATCATTATTTCCTTGGGCAACCATCTTTTCCTTTTGGGATCAAGTCAAGACCATGCATGGGTGACCTTGGGAATGATCAAGGATTGATGCGAGATTTAGACGAGAGGAAGTGATGAGTGGACTTAGCACATTTTGATGTTGATTTGAATTGTATTGAAATTGGTTTGGATAGGGTCCTTTGATTAGTAAAAGATTGATTAGATTAGAATGAAACCTTAGAAGATATGGGATTGATGTGAACCACACGTGAGGTGACAACTAGGCTAAGTACAATTTATACCTTAGGATTAAGATCTATTGATTAGGCCTTCTCTTACATGGGACAAACTTGTGTTCCCAAGAAAAATAGGGCAAAAGGATTAGGGTTTTGATCAACCCAACTGATTAGGAAAGCGTACTTGAAGTAGATTATTTCCCAAGCATAAAGCCAAAGGATGATTGATTTAAGATAAGGTATAAAATAAAATTTCACAAAGATGTTAACCTTTTGATGAGGTTAATTTGATTAATTGATTGATTGGGATTAAAATGATCAATTGATTAAATATAATGATTCATTGGATTTGATTGCACTAAGTCCTTAGAAGAGGATTGAATGGTGAGTATGAAAGAAAAGGAAGTTGATTATGGAAATGAAATTTGGTGAAAGGGAAAGGTCACCCTAGGATGACTCAATAGTTGATAGGATTCTCAAGTAGGTATGACAAATTGATGGGACCACTAAGGTTAGTACCTTGGGATAAAGCACTTCTTTGTTGGAGACCTCGAGTTCTTAATGACTCCTCATCAAACTCATTTCCCTAACCATGAAGGTAATTGTGGAACTTATGTAATAAGGTTCTATGCTTAATAAATAGTTTGCGATTGATATATACAAATTTTTGATGCTTGAGGAGTTGCTTGTAACTAGGTCTCTTCTTCTTGGCTTGATGATGGATTGACTTTTTGGGACATTTGATTGACTTGGGCTTATGGAACATGAAGGAAATTTATGGATTGAAAATGATTTGGACTTGAAAATTTGGTTTAGAAGGTTGTGAAATGTTTGGAAAATGTTTGGGGATGGATTATTGCCAACTAGTCTTGGCAAGAATACATCAAGAAAAGTATACACATTGGCCAAGTATAGCGTTTCAATAATGAGTGTGAAAGTGATGGGGGCCTAGATTAGCCCAAATAGATTTTACAGGTTTTGCACAAATGAAAACACACTTTAAGGCATACAACCTAAGGTTGGAAAGTGGAAACCATTCAATGGGGCCCCTGCAACAAAATACCTCCAACAAGCAGATAGATAGAGATTCTGGTAGCATTGGCTCCACTCCACGACATTCACTTCTTGGGCATACTAGATTCTCTTACCCCAAAGATTCAAGGATCTATGATATGGGGAATTACTATCTCAACATGTTGTGGTACATGAGGGGTATCTATGGGGTACAATTCGCACTCCCTAAACCATCAAATGTGGGATTTGGGCATCTAAAACAAAGGTTCTTAGTGTAATTTCTAAGGAATCACCAATCCAATGATGAATTCTCAAATAAATCCACTTAAGGCTCTAAATGAGCTTATCGGTGTAGGGAAGGCCCCCACATACATCAAATTTACTCAACACATTAGCCACTTGATCAACTTATTTATATAGCGGCTCAAAAAACCCCACTTGAGATCGCACTAGGAGAGTCAATATCCCCGACGTGTCCCAATTTGAAGTACCCTTTTGGGGTGATGAAATCCCCAATCAAGAATACCCCTCTCTACAAAATAAAAAAGATAGGTGGTGTTGATCAATCTTTCTCTTACACCCAAGGTGAACAAACATGAGGGGAGAGGATACTCAAGTGCAACGATGGGTCTACCCAAACATGTGTGCAAGCACACAAGACACAAAAAACACTTGTAAATTTTAGTCCCACATACAAGACTCTCTAATCTATATTGCAAAAAAAAAAGAAAACTAAGCTAGTGGGAAAAATATGTTCTTTGACAAGCGGGGCTGCAAAAATAGTTAGTATTTTCAGATTTTAGCCTTGGACTAATGAGAAATATCTGCAAGAACTAAAATTGTGATTAGTAACAAAAATCTCCTTAGGTTATAATACAGACGCTGAACCATAGGCACAGACGTTGAAATTCCTGCACAAAAATAAAAACGTATGCACGGTGTTAGGTCCCGGGAAGGACAACAGAGAGGGGGGGGTGAATCAGTTGTGAACTAGTTGTCAATAAATTGTAATCCAAATGCAAGTTATTCTAGTTTAACCTTAATGTCAGTAAACCAAACTTAAGTGCCGGTAAAATAGATTAACATATATAGTAGTACCGGTTCAATTTAATGCATGAAACATAAAGAGAAACAACATCCATAATACATAACACAAAGATTTTGATGTGGAAACCTAGTAAGGGAAAGCCCATGGTGGGAAACCTTACCCACAATTAGATGATAGTACTACAAATAGTATGTGTATACAAATGGGGTCTACACATGCATAAAGGCCAACTGCCTAGAGCTCACTGCTCAATCACAAATTAGGAGTCACACTGACTACACAATTGGATGGTTAAATCCAATGATAATGTACTGCTCAAAATAGCATCTCCAATGCTAGATTCAGTATCGATTAAGCTCTGAACATGAGTGTCAAAACACTTTCATAACCTTTCTTCAACCTTTAAATAATGTCTGCGTGATTCGCACAAGGATCTGCTTATTTTCACTCTTCAATATCCACACTCACTCATGATTACCATACCTACGATCTTCAATAAGATCTTACAATCATTTATACAAAACCTAAGACCGAATGAATAGGTCAGCTCACTAAAGATATTACAGTTAAATCAATTACAAATAAGTCTTGATGCGATACAATATGTCGGCTCAATACATTTACTAATTAATAAATCATCTCTATGATGTGCCATGCTGATGTGGAATAGATAACATGTATCGGTCCATAACCTAGACCTATCTGCCGGTAAAGGAAAAATTGTCAACCCGATTAGACCAATAAGCAAAACACCAAATCCAAACTTCCAATCCATGTCTTCGACATAACTAAATGATCTCCAAGTTATCATCATTGCCAGTGAACAATATAACTTGTTGGTGAACACATACCGATGACTGTGCATAAGCCACTAACCATGCCGACGAACATAATGTAAACCTCCAAGAAGACAAGTGTTGACATCAATGACACAACCAATGCAACACATGAAAAAGTCATCCATAATACCAACACATGGACATTAAAACAATCTGCCTACAACTCAAAAACAAAAAAGCAAGAAAAATACAGAGAAATTTGAAATTTAAAATTTTGAATTTTAACCTACTACCATGCAAATGCAGATCCTATACGCAGCGTCTGCGTAGATGTCAAAACACAAATTAAATGTAGAAAATAGTTAGTTGCAAGTTCAAAAACTTTAAATTTTAAATTCAAATTTAGGTGATCTTTTCCAGGTTCGATGTAGATGTTGAACTAGAGAATAAATTTTGACCATCTGCGCAAATGCCGATGCGCCAAAAAGCCCCAAAACTAGCCTAATTAAACTAAGAAATTGCAAAAACATAAACTAACCTAGAGTTATTTTGTTCTTTTTAACCTTTTTATATTGTTTTTGTGATTTTAAACTATAAAAGAAAGCAAAAATGTAAAATTTAAGCTCTAAAACCAAGTTTCAATAGACACTATGCATATACGTCAAAGCAGGATGGAGACGTCAAAGTACATAAATTTGCAAAAAAGGCAGTTAGAAAATTTGAATTTTTGTCCTAGATGTTGATGCGCAATGCATACGTCGATCCAGTGAGGCGCGTACGTGGATTTGCAGGCACAAACGTTGAAGTGGAACCTGCAAGCTAAAAATTCACAAAACACAAAATTTGAATTAGAAATTAAAGACGTGGGTCCCATCGGGTGTGCTAGAATGAAGAGGGTGAAAAAGCCAATAAAAGAATACAATGGTTAGATAATCAAATGAAGTATTCAAAACAAAAGAAAAACCATTATACTTTTCCATTTACCTTCTCTTTCAGATTGAGCTATGGATGAAGTGAAGAAGTGCCCTTGTCTCTACTTCATTTGATGAGCCCCTTGATTGAATGTGGGTTGCTCTCCAATGCACAACAACTTGGATGGATAAGATTAGTGGATGAGTGTCAAGATGATGGAGGATATGGAATGAATATAATTTGGATACTATTTGCCTATAATATGGATGCACTAAGGATAAATTCTAGAGCTAAATTAGCAGCATAAGATTGCACAAGATGAGATATTAAATGAAGGGGAGGAGACCCCAATTTATAGATTTTAAGGGGGAGAAATGGACGGTTGAGATTGAAAGTGGATCATGGGTTGAGATTGAAGGATGGAGATGGGTGAGGATTGAGGGGACATGGTGTGGATACCAAGAGATTTGTCATAAAGGCATTTCTTGTCTCCACCCTCCACAATGTGAATGGGGAAGATATCCTCAAGTACATTGGGAAGACAAAAAGGAATTAAAAATTCTTTGGGAGAGGAAAAGGAAACTAAAATTCCCAAATAATGAGATGCATGGGAAAATGAAAAGGGAAAAGTAATTAAAAATTCCTTGGGAAGATGAGAGTGCATAGGAGAATGAGAAAATTTGAAATCTTGAAATGACCAAAGTTGGTGCATTTAAGGTTTGGAAGGTTTAGGGGACGAACCATTTATGGCCATTGGTTGAATTTGTGGCTATTCATGAGGATTGGCCACTAGAAAATTATTAGAGAGGGTGATTAAGAAGATAAATGGGACATTAGAGGACAAGTGGGAAAGTTAGGAGGATTTGACATGAGGGGAGAGAATGAGTGGAGGAATTAAAAATTGGGAAATAATGTTAAGTGGGCTTCTAGAAGAATTAATTAGCTTAAGTGGGGATTATGAAAATTGATTTGTAGGAGTCACTTTATCTAAGTTAATTAATTAAAATTAGTTACTTTAAAGAGGATTAGAATAATTAAATACTTCAGTGACTTTAGAAGAATATGAATAATTAATTTATTTGATAAATTAATTATGTGGCTATAGTGACAGGATTAAGTAAATTGAATTTAATTAAAACTGAGAATAATAAGAGTATAATAATTAAACTAATAAATCATGTAGAAAGGACAAATTAATTAAGTATTTAACTTAATTAATTTTGGATGTCTACAAACTATACTGATCAACCACTTCACATCAACAAAGATAGATCATCCTTTTATAGTCAACTTCCTTCCATGGACCCTTCTATGTGTATTTCATTACAATCATTCTTTATATATACTGATCTCCAAATAGAATTTTCCAAGTCAACCAAGGAGATAATAAAACACAATTTAAAATAGGTCTTCACTAAGAATTCTTGTAGTGGAAAGGAATGAGAAGTGGACCATACCATAATGTAGAAACACGTTATCTAAGCACTGCAATCACTGGATGAAAAGATAGAGTCTTTGAGGTAAATCAGAACAGGAAATAACACAGCCAAAAACACATTTTTGGAGTAAATCAACACGTGTCAAATCATAATAACAAAGATACATGCATGAATATTATAAATCCAAAAAGACAACATGAGAATCGGAAATGCAGAGTAATGCAAAGCTCTGCAAATTCTGCCTAACAATCATCATCATCACTACATAACTTCTAGAACACAACCTCCGGACCACCAAAACATGAGAGTAGCATCTCAAAGAAATATCCAACCACAAGCCAACACATCATTAATATATCTATAATAAGTCAAAGAATCCAAAGAAAAACCAAACACTGAAATATAGAATCAATATGTTGACATCAATGACAACCATATTGAACCATCAATCAACTTCACATTTGCAACAATTGCCCCCTATTTCATCAATGACAACATTCATCAAAGAAAAACAATTTCTCAAACAAATCACTCTCCAAAAACTCCCCCCCTTTGACATCAAAGACAAATGTGAACAATACTTCAACTCAAAAATTACATTGCTCTCCCTAAGAGGAGCCCCAAACATTATCCCAGACTAATATATGCATGAAATATCCTGGATTAATGCACTTCCAAATGTACTTAGTTCAAATTAGGAAGGGGTATGACCCCCAACATTTTCTAGAGATACTCAAAATTATCTTTGCACAATGCCTTTGTAAAGATGTTTGTAACTAGCTCTTTGGTAGGAACATATTCAGGTTTTACTTCACTATCCAATACTTTTTCCCTTAGGAAATGATACCAAAGAGAAATATGCTTTGTTCTAGAATGCAATACTAGGTTCTCAAAGATATGGATTGCACTTGTATTATCACACATGATTAAGATAGGTTCATAAGATAATACACCAATATCCTTCAATGTTTATTTCATCCAAATCACCTAAGTGCAACATGAAGCAACTCCAATGTACTCAACTTATGTAATTGATAAAGATACAAAATCCTGCTTCTTACTTAACCATGAAACTAATTGGGAGCCAATGAAAAATTCTCCACCACTTGTGCTCTTCCTTCCATCAATACTTGTTGCCCAATTTGCATCAGCATAAGTTTTCAGAGTAAAGTTTGATCCTCTGGGATACCACAGTCCAAAATGTTTTGTTCCTTTCAAGTATTTGAATATCCTCTTTATTGCAACAACATGTGACTCTTTAAATTCTTGCTAAAATCTGGCTGCAAGATAGACAACATACATGATATCTAGTCTTGTAGCAGTCATATATAACAAACCTTGAATCATTGATATGTACTTGCTTGCATCAGTCTTAGAAGATTTATCATCATTAGTAAACTTTCATCTGGTAGTCATAGGAGTACATACCGGTTTAGAATTTTCCAATCCAAAATTCTTCAGCAACTCTCTAACATATTTTGACTGAGAAATGAAAATGCCTTTACTATTTTGATTCTCTTGTAATCTAAGAATTTTTTTTAGCTCACCAATAATGAAAATTTCAAATTCCTTTTGCATTTCACTAGCAAACCTTTTGCACATATCATCATTGCCTCCAAAAATTATATCATCCATATATATAACAACAATTAAGATCTTACTTGATTCAAATTTGAAGTAAACATTGTTGTTAGAAGACCCTTTAAAAAATTTTGATTTGGTAGATACTTATCTAACCTCCCATACCAAGCTTTAGAAGCTTGCTTGAATCCATACAATGCCTTCTTCAATCTGCAAACAACATCTGAATCATTTGATAACTTGAATCCTTACAGTTGTTCAATTTAGGCTTCTTCTATCAACTCTTCATTTAGAAATGTCGACTTCACATCCATTTGATAGACTTTGAAATCCCTATATGTTGCAAAAGCCAAAAAACATCCTAATAGCCTCCATTCTAGCAACATGAGTGTATGTTTGTACCCTTGTTGAACACTGATGCTCAACAACCTTGTGAAATATGGAAACAACCTCCAAGTGTGGGACCTTGTGCATGTGAGGTTGAGTCTCTCGAGAAGGTCATCTTCCTCTCCAATTAGAGTGCAGTGTTGGACTAACCCAACACTTATAAAGTCTACCCTAATTATTTTAAAGGGGAAAAGGAGAGAAGGAATGCTGAAAGGAAAATAAGAGGTGATGCACCTAGATTGAAATTTGATCCTCCCTACCCATAACTGCACAAGACATCAATAGAAACTACCCAAAGATATGAAAAAATTCCTCTTATTTAGCTCCCAAAGAATATGCAAAGGTTAGAATCCTGTAAGATGAAGAGAGGAATGAAGGCAATTCATAGACAATGTGTACATGGGTGTTAACACGATTACACAATCTAAGAACAAAAAAAGATGCATTCAGATAAAGAGGTAAGATACATTACACATAATATTTGAACTAGAAAAAGGCAAAATAGACAATTTTATTGATGCAAAGGCAAGGAAAAGCTTATAGTTACAGAAAATATGAATCCTATAAGACAAACAGGGAGAGGACCCACAAAAGGGCTACAAAATTGCCTTTATATATCAGGCATAACTCAGATGATACACTCGATTTAGAAACCCTAACCAACTAGGGTTAGGCTACAAAAGAGGATTCAATCAAAGCAGATTGATCTAATGGTTGCAGACCCTATAGATCCTCAGCGAACTGAGAAGGATCAACAATCCCTGAAATTAAGGGAGCTCTTGCATTAGGATGGCATCTGAACATATTTTGTTAGACTTGTATATGGTGAAAATGGATAACAATAATAATGATATTGAAAGGCTAAATGAATTCAACCACAAAACCCTAGCCTAACAACAACAAAGATCCACCATAACATATGAAGATTACCTAAGACAATGCAAATCAAATGAAATCACAAAGATTATACCATCACATGTCCAATAGGGTTTGGATCTCCATTCTTCCTATCTCCATTGATCTTGCTTGATATATTTGCTCTCAGATTTTATGTGCACAAGAGCTCAACAAAGAACGAAATGTGGTTGCAAGTAGGATCACCTATGTTCAAAAGCGTAGTGTAGTCAAGTAGTCAACGAGGGGTTTGATAATGAAGGAAGCATCTCCTTATATAGAAGACACTATATGAAATGGAGGGATAAGATTGAGAGGTGTAAAAGGAGGTCGGCTATGATTAGAGGGTAGGTAAAAGAAATAATAAAATAATGAAAGGGGTAGGTAGTGTAGGAATTAAGAGATGAATGACATGTGTCATAGGTAGAAAAGGTTAATGAATTAATTAAATAAATAAAGATTTATTTAATTAATAGAAGAAGTGGGATCAATTACATAAATAAGATATTTATTTAATTTAGGAAAAGGATAATTTAAATAAATAAATGTATTTATTTAAATGAGAAATAAGGCTAGAAGAGGATAAATGAATTAATTAAATAAAGAAAGATTTATTCAATTAATAGAAGAATTAGGCTTAAATAATTAAATAAATAAAATATTTATTTAATTAGACACGACAATTTTAGGTGTCTACAAGACCCATAAGTCTTCAATTTGCAATAAATGGCAATGGGTGGCTGAGGGAAACATCTGCAAGAACATGGTGGAGTAGTGGAAGTGTCCCTCGACTCTTTTGAAAGTAGTTGGAGTAGATCAAATTTGATTTGGTCCACTAACAAGGTCAGAAAATGGTTTTCGACCCATTAAGTCAACAACCACCATTGGGCAGATGTTTAAATTTCAACAATCATCTCTAGTTTGAATTTTGGCCACTATATCTCTATTTATTGCATGTGGATGGATGACCAAGATCATGCCATGAAAGCTGGTCCCATCAACTTAAACAATCTCACCATAGTATTGCAGCCAAGGATAGAACTTATTCTTTGACCATTGCAATACCATAGTGACAAATACTCATCATCATTAAAGTTACCGCAACCTCGCAGGGGGAAATCAATGCTATTCCCAAACTACCACGATGGAGCAGTAATAGACATTTACACCACTAGAAGACTATTTCCATATCACAGGGGTCAATCGGTGGTTAGGGATAACCATTGCAACCCCACGATACATATTATTCGCTCCTTCCTTGTCAGTCATTGCAATGGGGAGGGCTTCACAATTAAGCCTAGAGAGGTGGAAAGAATTGGCTTCCTTGTAGTTGGTGATAACATATGGGCCACTCCAAATAGCATCAAATTTGGAATTCCTACCTGGTTTGGCCTGGTCAACATCCCACTTTAGGAAAAGGTCACCAACATTGAAGGTCTTATGAGTGGCTCCTTTGTCAAAACTTCATTTGACCTATCCCTGATGAATATTGAGGGTCTGTATGGCCTTACTTATGATTTATTCTAGCTCCATTAGCTCTGGATATTTGACTATCATGACATCATTCTCTGAGAGCTCTAGCTAGTGTGCTAAGTCAAGATAGGAAATTAAAGTGATAAGGGAAGCCTTGCTTCCGTTCCATATACCAACATGAAAGGTGAATTACCAATTTCTCTCTTAGGTGTGATCTCGTCTGCCCATAAGACCGTCCCCAAATTCTAATGCCAAAACCTATGGTTCTCATCCAGAGTCCTCTTGATGATTCAGATGAGGTTCTTATTTGAGGACTCGGCTAGGCTTCTCCACTTGGGGTTGTAGTTTGATGATGTATTCAAGTATATGTCATGACTAAATGTCCATAAACTGATTTGAGCTTCGACAAAAACCTTGGAGTTGTTAGATATAATGGTAGAAGGGACACCAAATCTAGTTACAATTCCTTCTAGGAACTGAACCACTAAAATTTCAAGCCAACTACCTTTGTACACCTTGTGAAGTAATCTGTGGCAACCAAAAGCCACTTATAGCCAGTGCTTGACAGAGGGTTAATTGGGCCAATGAAATCTAGTCTCTATTGAGTAAAAGGTTGATTAGTCTATACAAGATGAAGAGGAAGGGTAGTGAATCTTTGTTTACCTAAGAAAAGGGCACACTCCTTGCACTTCCTTACCCACTTGTGTGAATCTCTGAATAAGGATGACCAATAATAGCTTGCCTTGATTATTTTCATGGCAGTGGTCCTTGTAGAAAAATGGCCACCTAATGGGACCATCATGAAACTCTTCTTATAATTTGCTAACTTGGTCTTCTTTGACGTATCTTAGTAAGACTCCATTTAGGTCCCCTTTGAACAAAATTCCATTCACTAGTACATAAGGAATAGACAAAAGTCTGAAGTGTCTTCTCTTAGTTTTGTCAAAATTTGGAGGGTAATTACCATCCCTCAAGAAAGCAATCATGTCATCAAACCAATTGGTTTGTCCACATTCATTGTTGGCCAGCTATTTCTCCTCCCCCTACAATTCAAGGACGACCTCTAGGTCCTTTTCAAAAGATGAAACAAACTGTTCACATAGGCCATTGCCTCTTACTAACTTGGTGATTTTGATATTGAATTTATATTCCTTGACCTTGGTGATCCATCTATCCCTTGTCTCACCAATATCCTTATTTAGGAGGAAATCCTTCACACTTGCATGCGACACTAGGAATTGAATGTGGTTATTAGAAAGCATATATCTGAACTGTTGGAGTCAAGGAACACTAAAAGGGGGGGTGTGAATCGGTGTTTTGCAATTTTTAATCTTCTTTAACTGTTCCTTAATCCACTTCATGCAAATGAACAAGAAAGATAAGCATAAGCAAATCACAAACAAAACCACCACCATAACACAGATTTTGTACATTGAAAACTTGATTAAGGAAAAACCACAGTGGGAATCCTACCCACAGTAAGATGATACTCTGTTAAAAGTATGTGAAAATTTGACAAAGGAATGCACATGCATTCAGACTCACTGCGTAGAGCTCACTGCTGAAATACAACAGGGCTACAACCCCAGAAGGCTCACTACCTTACAAAGGAGTTACAAAGGTAACATACATGAAAATGAACTATGAAATAACATCTACAAATTCCTAGAATAGTTTCAATTTAAGCGCAAAGTATAACTATCTCACTGCTCTATTTTGTTGAACTACTATAATTTGGATCAATAATCCTTCAAGGGCGCACATGAAACTGAACACAATCGCACATACACACAACTGACATACTTTCTGATATCCAAAATGAACTTCCTAATCATGAATTTATATCCACAACATGAATTAAAATTAATTCCATGTCGGCCCAAAAATGCATAACACACAACATGAAACGTGTTATCCAAGTTGGCTCAAATCAATCAAAACAACTAAGCTGACCAAACTAAAATGTCCACACACTTCCCACAGTTCCATTTACCAACCTTGAATGCATAATCAACAACAAAAATTGATCTGTAAAATGAATCATCACACGTTACCACTGTTCTACCCAAAAACATGAATAATGGACCTTCCAACTTACACAAAACTCATCACCCTAGGCTATAATCCTAGAATAAGATAAATTGTATAATCATAACACATCTCCCAAATCTGTGAAGCAAAATACTCATCCACAATAATCGGCCAACCAAAATACTATACACTCTGCTAGATACCTTGTTCATCTTATTGAACCTACCAGACTAAAGTAATCTCCATTGAATCCCTTAGAATGATGAAAAAATGAAGTGTGGATGCCAAATCTAATATGAGTTGCCATCAATGACAACATCTCTACACACACACAATGTCTCTTGCCAACATACATGAAAACACTTAATGCAAATGAACACTCATATTCCTTGACCTTGGTGATACATCTAACCCTCTTCTCACCAATATCCTTGTTTAGGAAGAAATCCTTCACACTTGCAGGCGACACTAGGAGCTTAATGTGGTTGTTTGAAAGCATATGTGTGAACTTATTCAATTCTCTAACCACTGTGATGACCTATTTTTTCATGCAGTTATACTTAAGCTTATAATCTTTCAAGCCCTCACTTAAAAAGGCAATGGGCCACTCTAACCCATCATCATTTTGCGTTAAGATAGTTGAGATACTTTCTTCTCCTCCCAAAGTGTAGAGGATGAAATCTTTGTCATAATTGGGATTTTTACCAAGGTAGGAGCCTAGGAAATTGTTTATTTGATTTGTTCAAAACCATATTTCCTCTCCTCGGTCCATTTGGAAAATATATCCCTCTTCAACATGGTTGTGAGAGGTTTAACCATAGTAGCCAAGTTTGGAATAAATGTCCTTACAAAGTTGATCCTTCTAAAGAAACTTTGCAAGCCATTTTTTTGACTTGGAATTTAAAGAGGCAGAATGGCCTCCACTCTTTCTAGATCTATGGCCAAACCTTCCCTTGATAAAATGTGTCCCAACAATTTTCATTGGTCTATGGTGAATACACATTTACTAGGATTTAAAGAAACACAATATTCCCTACATTTCTTGAATACTTGTTCAAGGTGACCAAAATGATCTGCTAAATGCTTGGAGTACAGAATTATATCATCTAGGTATACCAGCACAAATTCTGCTAATACTCCTTTTAAGACCATATCCATAGCTCTTTGAAAAGTTGTGCTTGCATTTGTTAGTCCAAAAGCATTTTATAATAGGCATAGGTGCCCCATTTAGTAGTAAATGCAGTTTTGAATTGGTCTAATTCTTGGATTGGGGTTTGATTATATCCTAAATACCCATCCAAGAAATAAAATCTCTCTGAACCACTCACCCTAGCTAAGATCTATTTCATGGAAGGAAGGGGATAATGATCTTTAAGGGAGACTCTATTGAGGTCTCTAAAAGTCTACACATAACCTAATTTCCCCATTCTTCTTCTTAACAGGAAAAATATGAGCTACCCAAGAAAAATGTTTTATTGGAAAAATTATATTAGATTCTATGAGCTTGGATAACTCCTTTCTAATTAAAGGTTCAACCTTGGGATTAAAGGATCTTTTATTTTGCCTGATCGACTTTGCATTTGGATCTAGTTCTATGGTATGCTAGGCCAGACTAGGGTCAAACCCTTTCAGATCCTGATAATTAAAAGAAAATACATCATTATATTCTTTATATAGGTTGACAAAGACTTCTTGGTCAATTTCGGAACATACATTTCCCAAGTTGAGAGCCTTCCCGTCAGCCACAAAGATTGGCTTGTAATCTCCTTTTCTTGTAGCCAAATTCATAGCCCTCCTTTTCACTTGATCATCTGAATTGAAGATCCCCTCTAAGTGTTGGAAACCAATAACATTGAGATGGGGGGTGAATCAGTGTTATACCGAAATAGTAGATTTTAGCCTTAACAAAACATTCATACACCAATCGGTATACCGGTATAAACAAAATTGAAAGAAGTAATGCACCCAATAAGCCAAACACATAAATTAGAACCTTAACACACAAATTTATACATGGAAAACCTCAAAGAGGAAAAACCAAGGTGGCATTTGTGACCGACAATATCAATTCACTAGCCATATGAAGAGATATTACAATATATGATGGGGCTGCACTTGCAGGAAGGCTTACAACCTAGAGCACACTGCTCATAACAATAGGAGTCTCACTAACTACATAAAAATCCATACAACAATCCAAAGAACTATGACCTGCTTAATATAGCGTCTCCTATGCCAGAATGCAGTTCTGGTTTAAGCTCTGTCTATTCCGGTAAAACCCTAAACCTTAGTACCGGAATAAACCTTACAATGAATTCCTCACATACATAGTCTCTCTAATATATTTTGCATTACATCACATCCATATATTCATCCTATCATCTTATCCTTATTCTTCTTGCAAAATGATCTAATCAATCTCCCCTATATACCCTATACAAATTGATGCCTTATGTTGGCTTACAAAGATATATACAATATCATATTTACATGTCAGCCATATAACATAAATGAATAAGCATTAAAACAAGTTTTCAATGCTGGATCCAAGATGTGTCAGCCTCCAATACCAATGACCTTTACCATACCATGTCGGCCTACATTGTCGGTGATCAAATAAATCTTCTATCTTTCCGGTGCCTGTGTTGGTGTCAGTGTAGAGTCTGTGAAGTGCCTGCCAGTACACCATATGAAGATGAAACCCAAAATCATGTTTCCATCAATGACAACATAATGAAACCAACCAATAGATTGTCAATTTCCAACAATCTCCCCCTTTGGCATTGATGGCAACACTCATGTGAAAAATGGTCATGGTTTCAACTACCGGTTTCATCCTGCCTTGCTCGCCCTGAGATGAATATGCAAAATGCTCCGATACACAAAAATTCCAAAAAATCTATAAATCCCCCTAATGTATGCAGCTTTAATTCTTTTTTTCACATCTATACTACTCCCCCTTTGAGATCAGTGCCCAAAAATTGTGAAAAAGAATGTCGAAGAATAATAACTATACACTGAATACCTCCAAAAATGTCTGACCGAAGCTTGACCAATTTCAAGATTTCTGGGTAATCTTTCTCTAATAACTCTACATACGTATCCCAACCAATTTTGAATGTGTCAGAGATAGATACAAGTCCACTCAGTAAATATGCAAGTGATTCCTTCTCAGTGACTTCTGCCTGTGTAGGCTTACCAAACATATCCATGCATTCCTTCTTATGTACGCCAAGTGAATCCAATCTTGGACTCACCAAACCTTTAATACTTATGGCTCTCTGAATTATCTTATCTCTTTCCTTTTCAAGAGAAGAAATTTGGTTCTCGAAAGTCAAAATTTGTCCATCAATAGATGTTGTCAGTGAAATTAGTTCGTCAAAAGAGTTAGCAATACTAGCAATTTTGTCCTGTATCTCTTTTATCTTTT
Organism: Cryptomeria japonica; assembly: GCF_030272615.1. Lineage (NCBI taxonomy): Eukaryota > Viridiplantae > Streptophyta > Pinopsida > Cupressales > Cupressaceae > Cryptomeria > Cryptomeria japonica. Next base: position 662,710,502 of record NC_081414.1, read on the forward strand.
CATCTACTTTTGTTGTAAGAATCTCAGTATTGCAACATACCCTATATATGTTAGTACATTGTTTCAAAGAATTTTCTATCAAAATTAGTTTCTCCTCAATATTTTTCTTCTCTCTCTCTCAATGATTTGGTCAAAAGAGGCTCTCTTAGCCAAAGTGAATTTTTCAAGTGCTTGCTGGTTAGAGATTTGCTGTAAGGATTGAAAATATTTAGAGACATGCTAATTTATTACCTTAAGCTTGCCAGAAGGGCTCGCTTCATTCTCGATCTTACATTCTGGGACCAATTTATGTAAAATAGTTATGGATTGATCTATAATCCTTTTATCTGTGGTTCCCTCCTTCATCAGTTTCTAAGTAGCCATCATCATCAGTTCCGTGGGACTCATTTCTGTGATGGTTTTCTTCTCAACTAGAGAAGTATCAATTATCAATAATGATGTGCTGACAACTAGTTACCTACCAGATTCCCCTGTTTTCTCTAGTGATTTAACTTTTATTGCCTCCTCACTTGCACCAGTGGGTTTGCCATTTGGTGTAGTCTGCGCAACTAGTGGTTCCTCTCTAGGAACAATATCCTCAACTTGTACATTAATATCTAGAGGAAAAGTGTCCTCAATGTTAGTATCCTATACAATGTTCTTAGCATTAACCGATGTCTTTGTATTTGTCTGTACATTTGTGTTAACTGGTGGCTCAATTTCCACTATCTTGATATTCTTCAAAATTGAGGGTGGAGTACCCTTGATTCCTTTACCTTTCCCTTCAACCAGTGTATCTACAGTATCAGTCTTTGTCTCCAATGAAGTGAAGAATCCTCTATGCTCTCCCAAAATTTTTATCCAAGCCTTTTGTGTTTCCTTTATTATCTCATTCATCCTTCCTGACATCAGGATAATTATTCTATGTTTTCTATTGAATACCTTTATGTCAGCAACCTCTGTTGTCTTTTCCATTTCATCTTGAGTTATAGAAACACATATAGCTAAAATTTCTTGCATCTTAATGTGTTTGTCTTCTTGCATTGTAGATAACCTTCTAGCATCTAACATGTTGTATAGCTCTGTCGGTATTTGATTTTCTATTTCAATTAATACTTTCTTATAGATATTTAAATATAGAAGAATTGCTTCCTCTACCTCTCTCTGTTCATCAACTTCTAATGTATCATAATAAGACTTAACATTTTTTAACACCTCATCCTTAGTAATTTCATCAGCAATTTCAGCACAAGTCATGGGTGGTATAATAGTCACATTACCAATTTCAAGTGCCAAATCAATGTCACTCTTCTTCCTCCTTTTGGCAGTACCAGATGTAGCTGATGGTGTGGCCTTAGGTGCCTACTTCTGTGCCAATAATTTCATGGTAACCTTCCTAACCGGTTGTTTCTTTGCTTCCATTTTAGGTTCTTCTAGTTTCTTCCTCACAACCCTTTTGAATGCTAATGGTGTGTCATCTTCAGATTTTGAGTCTACAGTCATAGGTTCAATGTGAACTACCAGATCCTTCCTCTTTCTCCCTTTCTTCGGGACAACATCAATGAGTGCCTTAATGTCCTTTGAAACTTCTTGTATAAACTTGCTTTCCTTACCTTCTTTTTTTTCCCTCTTCTTTCGGTTGAACTCAGTTTCAACCTCAAGAGTCTTTTGTTGTGCTATTCCACAAGGATTTTCTATTTCATCTATATCTACATTAAGTAGAATTTTTGCATATGCACCAAGAATTAATGCATCCACCTCATAGCCCATTTCAGCTATCGAAATCTTCCTGGGCTTGATTGGCTCCATGAGGGTCTCATCTTTCTTGACCATGAAACATATGTCGGTAGAGTATTTCTCTACTATATGCTCAAGTACTCTAATCCTATACCTCATAGATTTTTGAAAAGCCTTGAAGTAACCCCATACCTTATCATCTCTAAGAATTCCCAATGGAGCAATTGATTATTTTAGCTATCTTCCTACAGGGATGTCAAAAGCCCATTGCTTCCTTGCAGAACCAGGAGTATCATTCAAAAAGGATAAAGTTAAGTAGACTAATAGATTTCCATACTGGAAAGTGTCCTTTTTCTCACCTTTAAGCTTTCCTAAGCTGATCAATAACTCCTCAAGCATCCAGTCACAAAGATCTAACTTGATATTTTTTCTCATCACCCTATATGCGACCAAAATACATGAACTTGAAACTAAATTTAGTCGGTTAGACTGAGTTATTTTATATCCTATAACCATGCTTCCAAACTTGATGTTGGTGTCGGTGATGGTGCTCACCTTCATCGATCTCTTGTCTGATGTGGCGCCAGTGATCTTCCTTATGAAGTCATTTGATACTTTCTTATCTAGATTTTGTCCTACTGATGGCAAACCAGTAATTGCCTAGATGGCTTCCTTAGTGATTTTATAGGGTTTTTGCATCCATATGAATTCCCCATGTACTATTCTTAGTACATATATGACTATCTCATCCTCAAACTCTGGAATATCCAGAATATCAGTGAACCTTAAATATCTGATGTGTTTATATGCTAGTTTGATCTTACCAGATTCTCCCATGAGTTCATTCATATACATCCCCTTGATCTCTGAAGTGCCTAAGTACTCTCTATGACAATGAATATGGGCCCTAACATCTTCCACATATACCACTCCTTTCAAGATGCGAGAAAATGCTCCAAGCAAATCTTCCTTGGTAGCCACATGTGGATACCATTTGAAAAGTGGCCTGGGGTGGTTCTTAACTTCTACTACAGTTGGATTTGGAATGAAAATAGGAGCATAAAATGATCCTGATTCCATGATTCAAGAAAAATACCTTTAGAATGCTTCCAGTGAAAACCTCGAACAAATCCTTCCAGATGCTGGTGTGATCACTCAAGAAGAAATCTTATTGCCTCTGAATAGATTTTGATTGCACTAAATCACTTTGAATGTTGGGTGAATGGAAATGAAGTGTAATCAACCTTTTATCCATTGAGAAACCCCTAATCTTCTATTGACATAAATGACTGTTGGTGAATGATAGCAGATCTCATTTTGAATATATCAATGCCGGATAATCCTCTCTAATATCTGGAACATCCTCTAGAATCTCCTCCAGGGGTATATGCATCATCTTCCATGAAAATTACCTACCCCTAAGGCATCTGCCTTAGTTACCAGATGAGCTAATTGCTGGTGTAGGAGTAGCCTCTTCTATTGAATAGGTATCTGAGACATTCCCATCTGATGATTGCTCTTCAGTCTTTCTAACCCATCTCTGAGTATGATCTTTCCAGATTTCATTAACCTTCTCTTTACCTTTATCATTGATCCTCCATTGCCAACTGGTGGATTTCTGCTTCTACAAAACTTAGCAATATGTCCAACTTCATTGCATGCATAACATGTAACATTGTTCTTTTGAATTGCCTTGCTAAAACTGGTAAAATTGCTTGACTTGTACTGATTAGCCATATGTCCAAATTTTCCACAAGCATAACATTTTACATTCATTCTGCAATCTTCTATCTTATGACCAATTTTATTGCATTTAGAACATTTATCAAGAGCATAATCAGGGTTCTGATTTGCTCTATTTCTACATTGCCTAGCCATGTGACCAAATCTATTGCAAACAAAACATCTACCATTTAATTTATAAGCATTGAATTTCCTTACTGGAGCCTTATGATTTTGATCTTCATTAGTAGTACCAAAACTTTGTCCTTTCTCAATTCCAAGTCCACTGGAATCTCCAATATGCCTCTGTCTCTTCAGTAAGTCATCAAGCTATGCAGAGCTGATCTTGAATTTTTGTTTGTACTCACTTGCAGCAATTAAGTCATCTCTTAGTATTGACCTTTGTCTCTCAATCTCTTGCCCATTGTTCTGGGATTGTACCAAATTAGACCTCAACATCTCATTTTCATGAACCAACCTACCATATTCTTCAAATTTGTTCTTCAGGAATACAACAAGATTTTCTTCCTTTTTCTTTTTGTCCTCAATCTCCTTGGACATCCTCATAGTCATAGCTTGCATTTAATTCTTCATAACCATGTTCTCCTGACTCAATTTCTGACATTGTTCCCTAAGTGCATTTTTCTCTTCATCATCCGGATTTTGCAAAAGTTCCTTTCTCCTAGCTTGAATAGATGATAGTCTCTCTTGTAGGAGAAGAATAAATTCTTTAGCAGAATTCAACTCATCTTGTAGCTTTAAGTTCTTCAATCTTTCAATATCATAATCTTCAATTGCCATCTCAAGCTACTTCTCCAAAGCTATATTCAATGATTCTGGTTTCAGGATCTTCCTCAAGCTATTAAACTTCCTCTGAGGCACAAGGCTCTAATACCAATTGTTGGAAAGCAATAAAACTGAGAGGGGGGGTGAATCAGTGTTATACCATAATAGTATATTTTAGCCCTAACAAAACATTCATACACCAATCAGTATACCAGTATAAACAAAATTGAAAGAAGTAATGCAACCAATAAGACAAACACATAAATGAGAACCAAAACACATGATTTATACATGGAAAACCTCAAAGAGGAAAAACCAAGGTGGGATTTGTGACCCACAATATCAATTCACTGGCCATATGAAGAGATATTACAATATATGATGGGCCTGCACTTGCAAGAAGGATTACAACCTAGAGCACACTGCTCATCACAATAGGAGCCTCACTGACTACATAACAATCCAGACAATAATATAGAGAAGTATGATTGTTTGATATAGCATCTCCATTCCAGCTAAAACCTTAAACCTCAGTACAAAAATAACCCTTACAATTAATTCCTCACATACATAGTCTCTCTGATATATGTAACTTGATTGACAACCAACTCACTGTCTCCATGTGCATGTAAGGATTTTATCCCTCTTCTTTGTTCTATTTGGAGACCTAATATCAATGCTTCATACTCAACCACATTATTAGTGCAGCTAAAATGAAGCCTAAATGAAAAATATTATTTCTCCTTGTTAGGAGAGATGAGTAATACACAAATCCTTTGCACCATTTTTGTTTCTTGAGCCATCAAAAAACATGTTCCATAGTCCCTTGAAGTCACTGCACCATTTGGTGAGATTGGGAATAAAGGTTCCCTTCTCATGAATGTAGTAAGTACCAAGACCTATATTAGTGACCTCACTGATTGGGGAAAATTAAAAAAAAATAGATCACTCATCAAGAATGTAGTTAGGTACCTCCTCCACAAGATTAGCAGGTTCTCTAACTAAACTATCCTTTTCATCATGGAGAGTACAATTCATATTTATGGGGCTTAGAATATAAGGCTCAATATAATCTTTTGCAATGGGATCTACCTTTATGGTAACCTTTGTACCATAACTTGTTCTAAATATCATATGAGACGAGTCTAAAGATAGATATCCTCCTATCTGGGTAGTAAACTCCCTTGATAAGAAAATAACAAAGAAAGTAGGGAGGTCAATGACTAAAATATCTTGTAAGACACTACAACCAGGACATGCATGTAAGGTCAAACACAAATCCTTAATCACCCCCACTATCTAAATTGAAGTTCCATCAAGTTGCACAACTCCCCTAGCCATAGGTTCATATTTTATACATAGGCGGTTAGCCACATTCTTGGGCATGCCTGAGCTACTGGCCGCTGAATCAATCATGCAATTATGAACTAAATTATCTTTTATAATCAAGGAGAGATAGAAAGGAGAGGTCTTACTAGTCTTATTTGAATTCTCTACCTCCAAAGGTTCTACCAGACTCATTGGAGCGGATGAGTTGCAATCCTTTGTTGTCCCTTCTGCACCGTTGATATCCTTCAAGGCCTCTTGGAGTAGATCTCTTTGAGATGGAATAGAGAGTGCATCACACATAGAAACATTGAGATTAGCCTTCTTCATTTTATCTACAATGTTGAAGGGAACCATAGATTTAGCAGGAGCCTTAGCAGTGATAGGGGAAAGTCTCGCTACTAAAGGAGCCTTGGGCTACTCTTTCTCCTTGTCATTCTGAGTCACATCCTGATATTTGTTTGGAATAGCTATCTTATCTAGATATTTTGGATTTATAGTTTGTTTAGTAGCCTATGAAGCTTAGGTTGTTGTATAAGATGTATCATCACCTATAACTCTCTTATTTAAACCGGTGTAGTTGATCACAGGGTCACTATTCAATTTATTAACACCACAAAAATCCGCCTCTTGCTAATTCATAAGGATAGATCCCCCCTGTGCATAGGTTGGATAGTCATGATATTACCGACCTGAAGTGGTTGGTTCACATTGTGCTACTAGGTTTGGAGAGAGCTCTCCACTCTGACATGCAATCAAATTATGAGGTTGACTGCATGGAATGCACCAATCTTGGTCTTGGGTAAGGTTGTTATGCATTGGGACTATTGCATTTGAGCTACTTGTAGCCACAAGGTTCAAAATATTTAGAGGCCTAGTGTTACTCCATTGGTTTTTCCCTTGAGATGGTGGTCTATTTTGCTAGTAGTATTGTTTTTGTGCCTGGTAGGGTCTACTAGTCTGAGACTATTGTCTCTTCATTGTAACCAATTCATTTCCAAAGCCCTGCATCATGGCCTTAAGTTCCCAAATATATGTAGATGACAGAGTGGGAGCATGAAAAAGTTGATGACTTGTAGATGCTACTGGGAGAGGTGCCATAATAGGCTGTTGTGTAGAAACCTTTGGGAATAAAGGCATTATGGGTCTAGGAGCTATCTTCCCTGCCTATATTAGACAATTTTATGCCCTTATGGTTGTGTCATATGCACTTGGTAGGTTATCTCCTCCCATTGACTCTATCATGATAGAAATATTACTATTGAGAGCCCTAAAGAAATACAAGAAAGTATGAATTGGAAGATGGCTTGACTAAATCAAGGATTGTGTCCCAAGTCTTCTAAAATCTATAATTGAAATTTCTCATGAATTCATGAGGTACTCTCTCGATAGTGGTTAGTTGTTCTTCAAGAGATAAATGGTCACTCTTGTCTTCAAAGTGTTTACATGATTTCTCTCCCAACTCATCCCATTATGGATGGATTTAGAGGGTAATCTCCTATACCATTGTAGAAATTTACCCTTAAATAATAATGCAAGAAGCCTAATTGCTACATTATTCTTAGTTACATAAAATACAGTGCAAATGATAGCAACATCCTAAATATGCTCAGTCAGGGTAATAGAGTTTTTTCCAATGAAAAAGGGTATGGATTTTAAGGAAGCTATTGGTATATCATCCTTCTAGGCTAAAACCAGAGCACTACCTCCATTAAAGGTGTCAAAAGTATGATTTATAGGGACACCCCTAGGAAATAATGGTCTATTAACTTGAGAAGTGGGAGTCTTTCTAGGGACAACCATAAGAAATAATGGTCTATTTACTTGAGAAGTGGGAGTCCCAAGTTGTGATAGTCTTATAGTAGGGGGAGTAGAATGAGACCTAAGGGGTGTAGATGTAATAGATTCAATACCCCTAACTAGTGACAATGAAGGTTTACTCCTTTTAGAACTAGAATTTGAAAGTTCTCAATATTGAAAAATACCTATAGAAGATGCTCTTGTTTGAGTTCTTGGCATGAAAACAATAATAGTTCATGAACAAGAGACTGGATTTTTCGTCAGAGTCTCCAAGTTCTTGAATGGTAACTGCCTCCAAAGGCTAGAATACTAGGAACAACACTAAATCCCTTGCATATAAGTTAAAAATCAGTCCCAATAGACATGCCAAAAATTGTTGTCACAAAATTTTACACCCTTATTGAACACTGATGCTCAAAAACCTTGTAAAACATGGAAACTACCTCCAAGTGTGGGACCTTTCACATGTGAGGTTGAGTCTCTGGAGAAAGCCGACTTCCTCTCAAATCAAAGTGTAGTGTTGGAATAACCAAACACCTAGAAAGTCTACCCTAATGATTTTAAAAGGGAAAAGGGGAGAAGGGATGATGAAAGGAAAATGAGAGGTGATGCACCTAGATTTAAAGTTGATCATCCCTGCCCATAACTACAGAAGACGTCAATAGAAACTACCCAAAGATATGCACAATTTCCTATCTTAATTAGCTCCCAAAGAATATGCAAAGGTTAGAATCCTACAAGATGCAGAGAGGAATGAAGGCAATTCATAGACAACATCTATAGGGATGTTAACACAATCACATAATCTAAGAACAAAAAAGGATGCATTCAGATAAAGAGGTAAGGTATAACCTTACATAGAATATTTGAATTGGAAAAAGGGAAAGACAATTTTATTTATTTATGTAAAGGCAAATAAAAGCTTACAGTTATAAAAGAAATGAATTTCTATAAGACAAACAGGGAGAGGACCCTCAAAAAGGGTTACAAAATTGCCTTTATAGACCAGGCATAACTCAAATGATACACTAGGTTCAGAAACCCTAACCAACTAGGGTTAGGTTGCAAAATTAGGAAGATTAGATCCAAACAGATTGATTTGATGGTTGCGTGCCCTATAGATCCTCACCGAATTGAGAAGGAGCATCAATCCTTGAAATTAAGGGAGCTCCTACATTGGGATGGTGTTTGAACGTCTTCTATCAGACCCATAAGTCTTCAATTTGCAATAAATAAGCATGGGCTTCCGAGGGAAATATATGCACAAACATGGCAGAGTAATAGTAGTGTTCCTCAGCCCTTTTGAAAGTGGTTGGATTAGATAAGATTTGATTTGGTTTGTCGACAAGATCAAAAACTAATTTTTGACCCATTAAGTTGGCAACCACTATTGGGCAAATGTTTAAATTTCAACGATCGCCTCAAATTTGAATTTGGGCCACTGGATCTCTCTTTATCGTACGCGGATGGATGATCAAGATTATACCATGAAAGACAGGATTGTCAGCTTAAACAATCTCACTATGGTATTGCAGCCAATGATAGAACTTATTCTTCGACCATTGCAATATCACGGTGAGAAATACTCATCATCATTAAAGTTACTACAACCCCATAGGGGGAAGGCAATGTTATCCCCAAACTGCTGTAGTGGAGCGCTAATAAAAATTTACATCATTGGTGGACTATCTCCATATTGTAAGGGTCAAGAGACGGCTAGGGATAACCGCTGCAACCCTATGATACATATTATTCGCTCCCTCCTTGTTAGTCACCGCAACATTGCAAGGGAAACTAAACACCAAGATGTAACCATTGTAGCAGAGCGGTGAGCATTTCCTTTGGGCCCCACCAATGTCATTGCCATACCATTGGGGGCACACAAATTTCTTTTCAATCTACTGCAATAATGTGATGAAGCATTTAGTGGCCACTATGTTGGCAATTTGGAGTAATTGATTATGTCTTGCATTGATGTTTTGTCATTGATGTCAACACTAGTTGCTTTGGTTGTTTATCGGTATTTGGTTGGTCCCGGTAGGATGATTAGTTTCTGGTTGGTAAGATCATGTTGATGTGGTATATTCTGGTATGATTTGTCTTATGGAATTGGCTTAGATCTTCTATTCATGCTACTCAAATATATGTTCAGTTAGCTGGTATTTATTTGGTGATTGGATGCTATCTTATATATTGGTAAGCCTAGTTTATTGATCCGGTGAGGGTTTCACCGGTAGAGCTTTGTTGAAGATCTTTTGATATTATGTATAAGTGGTGTTGGTGTGGCTTCTAGGAGGGATTCAGGATGTTGATGGTGATCGTGTTTGAGCCTTTACTGATTGGGATCATTGCTTTAGCGTGTGTGGACCTAAATTGGGTCCGGTGCTATCTAGGTTATGGACCGGCTTAATGTAACATTTTGTTGGGACTTCTCGATGTGTTTCTAGAATGACTTATGGGTTGGATGATATTTGTTTTGCCTCAGGCTGCCATGTTTTATAATATGTAATAGGTTTTATTGTCTGGATGGCTGGCATAATTGTTTAAGGTCTAGAGTTTGTATATATATGTGTATGATCTCATTGTAGATCATGGTATGCAAGCAAATAATGTAATAATAATTCATGTAGAGGATTTGGTCGATCATAGGTGATCAAGTTGGGTTTATGCAAGAGGTTTAACACCTCTGATATTGAGGTTAATCAGAACTATATTCAATCATAGGAGATGCTATTATTGTAGTTCATTCTTCCTTCCGAATTGTAGTCTAGATTTTTTATGTAGTCAGTGAGACTCCTTTTGTAATGAGTAGTGAACTCTAGGCTGTTGGCCTTCCTGCAAGTGTAGGCCCCTCAATTTGTAATCACATACTTACTGCAGAAGTATTATCTAATTGTGGGTAGGCTTCTTACCATGGTTTTTCCCTTTACTGGGTTTTCCACGTACAAATCTTGGTGTCATGTGGATGGTAACTATTCTCTAATTGTTAGTTGTGCATAATTTGTATATATGTTATTTCGGTATTTGGTTTATATATTCCGGTATTGATCTTATGTGTTCCAGTATTAAAATTTTAAATGCTTAAGGTAAGTCCGAACCACCGTGATATTATGATAAGCAATACAATCCTCCCACCAACAAGTAGTGGGTAAAAGGGCAAGTAATATGAAATGAAGAAGACCCCCTCTAGCTAGTAGCCTTTTAGTGAAATGACCACCACAATTGGTCAAAACCAATAAATAACAAGACCAAAGATGACTAAGGAAAAAATGCCTTAAGGGTTTGGGGTTTAAGCCTTAGGGAAATATGCAAGGTTTTAGCCATTGATGATTTTCTTAGATCAGTTATTTTCATGGCTAAGGTTGAGACAAAAAATGGTCAACAAATACCTGTAACTTTTGAAATGTTCTCATCAGCCTTCACATTTGCACTTTCAATGATTTTATTCAACCTCTTGTTATAACATCTATAAGCCTTTCTCTTTGTAGAATAACCAAGAAATATACCTTCATCTACTCTGTTATCAAACTTCCCAAGATTTTCTTCATCTCTCCCAATATAGCTTCTACTTCCAAAAAATTTAAAGTACTTCACAAATGGGATCCTTCCATACCATATCTCATAAGATGTCTTCCCAAACTTCTTCCTGAGTAGAACTCTATTAAGGGTATACATAGTTGTGTGTATAGCTTCTCTCTAGTAAATTTCCAATAGATTTTCTTCTTTGATCATAGTTCTTGCTGCCTCTTGAATAGTCCTGTCTTTCAACTACGCCATTCTGCTAAGGTGTCCTAGGAGTTGATAAATGTCTTCTAATTCCATATTTCTCACAAAAAATATCAAATTCATCAGAAATAAATTCTCCTCCCCTATCAGATCTTAGACACTTAACCCTTATGTCAACTTCATTCCCAACTCTAGCTTTAAATATCTTAAATTTTTCTAATGCTTTTGAATTCTCTCTTAGAAATGCAACCCAAGTCATTCTAGAATAATCATCAATTAAGAGCATGAAATACCTCTCACCTTGCAAATTCCTTATTCTGATCGGACTGCATAGGTTTGTGTGTATCATATCCAATAAAAGCTCCTTTTATCTGCTTTCCCACTTGACATTCTTTGCAAATACTATTATCCAATGTAGTTAGTCTTGGTAAATCTCTCACGACTTTTATCATACAAATCTTTACCAAATTGTCAAAATTGATATGACACATCCTCCAGTGCCATAGTCAACTCTCATTGATTTGTGATAATAACCAATGTCTAGTAGATTGATACATGTTTTCACCTGTCTTTTTCCCCACATGAATAATAGTTCCAAATCTCATAGCCACCATCTTGAAAAACATTGTAACCATTTTTAAACATTTATCCAACACTCAAGAGATTATGATGTAATCCTTTCACATAGTAACAATTTTTAGTGTTATGCTTTCCATCATTGACAATAGAACCAATTTCAACAATTTAAGTAGTTTGATAATCTCCAAATATAACAGAACAACCATCATATTTTTTAAGCTTTACAAACTTACTTTCGTCACTAGTCATAATTTGAACAACCACTATCAATCAAACAATCATTTATATCTCTCCTAACATGCAATGCTAAAGCAACGACCTTAACAATCTTAGAATAATTAGATTTAGGTCCATCTTCTTCTACTAGAAATAAATAATCATGATCCTCATAATCTGGGTCATCATCTAAAATACCAACATCATCTTTAACATAGTAGGCTTTCTTATTGAATTTTCCTTTGTTTTCCTTAAACTTCTCTTTTGATCCTCTTTTAGGACATCTAGATGCATAATGACCAATCTTTCCACATTTAAAACATTTATGGGGTAACATACCTTCATATTTGTTGGTTCCTCTCTTCAAATTTCCCATAAAGTTTGCTTCCATTTCATCCAGGCTCTCCTCATCATTCAAATCTTCATCTGCATCTTTTGATGCTTTAAAGGTCATTTCTGATTTTGTTTTATCTTTTTAAAACTTCCTCAGCTCAATTGTAGTCAAGGTACCAAGCAGTTGTTCTCTAGTGAATTTTGTTGGATCATACGTTTCCTCAATAATTGAAATCTTGTCATTGTAACACTTTGATAAAGTCCTCATGATCTTCTATATCACATCCTTCTCATTCAAAAAACCACCAAGATCTCTTATCTCATTTACAACATTGTCAACCTTCTGAAAATAATTTTCTACACCTTCACCTTCTTCCATTCTCAAATTTTCATATGTTCCTTTAGCAGTCAGCATCTTAGATAGCTTGAATCTTTCATTTACTTCATAGATATTTTATAATCTTTCCTAAACTTCATAGGCAGTATCTAAAGCAACAACCTTCACCAATTCAGTTTTAGATAAAGTAATAAAGATAACATACATTGCTTTCTCATTTTCTTCATAGGCTTCAATCTCATCCGATGTAGTAGGTCCATTTTTCAGTAGCAAATACTTGGTCTCCACAAATTTTCAAGTCTTGTAACTTAGAGAAATTGAATAAACTCACATCTTTACTCTCCAAAAACTATAGTTGGATCCTTCAAAGTTAGTAATAGTCAATTTATGTACCATCAGATCTCCTCGAGCAATTAGAATTACTTTCTAGGAACCAAAGCTCTAATACCAAATGTTGAATATTTTGGACAATGAGAGGGGGGGGGGGTGGTGAATCAGTTGTATATTAAAAATATATTCATTTTCCCACATAAACAGATTTGGTATAAGATTAAACTCAGATTACTTAACCATAAACAAATATACACATGAAAGAACACATACATGGAACACCGAATATGACGTGGAAAACCCAAGGAGGGAAAAACCATGAAGAATGTTAGTTGTCGATATGAAAACACTTGTTAGGGTGACTCCAGTTAAGGCAAGTTTTACAAACATGACTCATTGCAAGTGGGCTCACTTCTCAGAGGAAGAAGGAAAGAGTTCACCATAAAGGCACAAATGCCACATAGTTGTAACGCCAAAAGAAACCTTAAGCTCACTGCCACCAATATCAAACATCATCAACATACAACCATAATGATCAACTATTTCACATAAATAAAGATAGATCTTCCTTGTACAATCAAATTCCTTCTAGAAATACCTCTATGTGTATTTTATTATAATCATTCTTTATATATATTGATTTCAGAAACACAATTTTTTGAGTCAGCCAAGTAGATAATAAAACACAATTCAAAATAGGTCTTCACTAAGAATTCCTACGTTGGAAAGGAATGAGAAGTGGACACACCATAATGCAACAACACACTATCCAAATGCCGCAATCACTGGACTAAAATATAGACTATTTGGGGTAAAATGGACTAGGAAAGAACGTAGCCAAAAACAAATTTTTGGAGCACATCAACATGTGCCGAATCATAATTACAAAGATACATGCATGAATATCATAAATCCAAAAATGCAATAGGAGAACCGAAAATGCTGAGCAATGTGAAGCTTTGCAAATTCTACTAGATAATCATCATTATCACTACATAGACTTTTGAAACACAAGCTCTGAACCATCAAAACATGAGAGAAGCACCTCAAATAAATATCCAACCACATGCCAACACCTTAGGATTTTTATCTTTACCATTTTTTATTTGAGGGTGAATGATAGGATCCTTCAAAGATTGATACCGATTTGAGGTCTGGTTTTTATATTTAGAGCTAATATGACCATATTTCTTGTGGTTTTGGGTAAAGGTCCTCGAATTCAAATATTTAGTAGGTTGAAGCAGTAGCTCATCTTAGATTTCAACAAAATGCTCGTAGGGAGAACAATGTTAACATGAACATTGACACAAATTCTGAAAAAAAATCAATCTTGAGTTTTGATGCTTGATTCTATTTGTAGACACTAAAAAATGGTCAACACTCATGTCTCCTATTTTTAACATATCATGTGCATAGTCTTTAATTAAACCCCCTTTTACTAACAATTCTTCTCATTTTTAAATAAATAAATTTAATAATTTATTTATGTGTCCCCTTTGTCCATTAATTAAATAAATTCATTTTATTTAATTAACTAACTCATAAATATGAGCAATAGATTAATAAATCATATTTATTAATTTATCATATTCATCTTCCTCCAAAATAAAGGTAATTAATAAATTTTATTTAATAATTCATCTTTATTTGCTTTTTGTGAGGAGATAATTAATAAATCTTGTCTATTAATTATCTCTATTTATCCTCTCATGTGAAGATATTTCATGCTTTTCCTAATTTTTTATTCTTTTGTTTAATCCTCTTATATGAAGATATTTAATAATTTCTAATTATTAAATCTTCTCTTAAAATCCTCCTAATTTTAGAATTGGAAACTAATATCTTTTCTTGATTTTCAAAAATCAATTTTTTTTGACAATATCTCATTAATCTTAATTTTTAAATTAAAAAATGAGGTATGCATCTTCACAAATTTTCTTTTTGTGAGAGGATATTTTATTTATTTTTAATTCTTCTATTTATCTTTTCGAATGAAGATATTTAATAATTTTTAATTATTAAAATCTTCCTAATATTTTCAACTTGCTAATTTGGTATTTATGAGAAGATAATTAAAGATTTTATTATTTGTTCTCATAATATCTTCCCATTTGCTTTCTTTTATCTTCATTCTTCCCTAAATGGCAGCTCTGTCATGCACTCAATCAGGTCCGTTCATCTAACCAAAAATCTTTTCAATCTTAGCCATCCAATCAATCCCCAATTTTTCTATAAATTGGACTTGTTTCTCATTCAATTTTAATCATTCTTTGAGTACCCTTATTCTATCAATTTCACTCTATCTTCGCGATCTTGTTTTCCAATTGCAGTTGTCTTGTAGGTAAGATCCACAAAAATACCATTTGAAGGTGAAAGAATAACAATGAAGGTCAATGAAGGCAACACATTGGGATGGTTTGTGTATTTATTTTAATGTTTTGCTTTTGTTCTTTCATTGAATGTATTAGAATTCATTTTCACAACTTGTTGGTTTTTGTGGTTAGCTAACTCATGTTTTATGAATCTTATGTCTGATTTGCTAAGTACATTTTTTGGTAAACCCAACGTGAACTAACCGATTTTCTACCTTTTGCATGTTTGCAAGTTTGTTTGTAGGTTTCTTAAAGAAATATCATTACCAACCATGTTCCCTGCAAGTATTTGCATTCTTGAGGCAATATTTGTCTTAAGGCATCGTGTTAGACAACTCACAAGCCTTCCGTCCACATACTTTGTTTATAGTTTTTGCATTTTGTTAGTGTTTTAATGCCTTGTTTGTGCAACTTATGGTTTTAGTATTATGTTTTAAAATGGTTTACATGCTTTGTTTGTGATTCCATGTTTTGCATGTATGTCTACAAGGGAGGAATTACATTTGTTTAAAAGTTTTTGAGGTCTACACATTTCAGCATTCATACAATAATCATTGCACTCTACACAATAATGTTCCTCAAGCATTTGGGTGAACTCACAATGTTGGTTCATACTTTTTTTGTACATCCTGATTTTTGCTGAAATCATACATTTAAAAAAATATATAATGATTTAAGCTTTAAGAGGTCCCATTTGAAGTAATGAATTGAAGAGAGTTAGATCAAAGGCTCTTAGATCAAAATTTCTTGGATAGAACCTATCTACTCCTAAATCATACATGCAATGGAGTCTCCTTTGCATCTATCAAATGCTGATAAAAAAATAATTTTACATTCGCTTTTGGAGGGTCAAATGAATTCATTTAGAAGCTTTGTTTTTTAAGTATTTATCCCTTATCATAATCTTTCCCAATAGTATAATTTTTAATATATTTAATTTCATTAATATATTTTTATTTTATTTTTTATGAATGTAGGGTTTTCACCGAACATGAACTTCTTTGTTCAGTGCTTATGGAAAAATAGTAAACGTCACCCAAAAAATTCTGAAAAATATTTACGCACTAGGTATTGAATTTATCTTTCCAACAAAAATAAATAAATTTATTTTCATTATATATACAAGAAGTTATGTAATATCAAATGGGCATATGTCAAAATTACAATTAGCTCAACTTCAAATCTTAATAAAATATGAAATGTTGAAAATAATGTTACAAAACTAATTGAAAACACTAGATATGGATATTAAAAAACCAAATTCGAAAGACTCACATTCATAACTATTATAGAAAAAAAGTTATGCTATACAGAGTGAGTATCACTCTTTAAAAATGTTGTTTTTTGAAAAACAACTAGTTTTCGAGGGAGATAGAAAAATGGAAGCAAATTGATTCCAAAAATTATCAAAAAAATATTTTTGGAATCTACATACAAAATGACATAAATCACTTGTTTACATCATCTACAAATTCCTTATGGTTTAGAAGTAATAGGTGTCTGAAGCTGAAGTTTTTTCTAATAATGAATATTGCAGTGTCAAAGTTGGCAAAATAGCGTAACCCACTATTGTGGGTTCACCCATTTATAAAATAGTTCACATGTCTTGTCTACGTTTGACAATTTGAATGCATGCACTAACATATTTCAAAATATGTGAAAAACACCTCAAAATCTGCCATATACATTTTAAACTTGCAAGTCCTCCTGAGCACATTGAAAAAAAAACTTTGCCAATACATTTAAAATCTGTCCCAAAAGATAATAAAAAAACGTTACAAAATTTGGTCAATGCATTGCAGGTTTCATTGTCTATGATTTTGTTGGTTCCCCAAAATGGGGTTTACACTGCAAGAGGGTAGAAACCAAGTTGATTCTTCATATTATCTATGGAGAAGCCAACTCCAACTATCAATATCTTTAAGAACTTGGACCAACATATGACAAGGATTCTGACAAGATCCTTTTACACTTTGGGCTTTGCAAGACCCAGGAGGGTGATCCCTTAGTGAATCCGTGATCTCTGCACCATACTCACAATCTTCACCAAAACTAAGTAGATAATATCATATAAAGACTCAACAAAGAGGGAGAATGCTCAAGAATGGCGAGTTCTTCAGTAATCCTCAACCTATTGGAGCATGAGATGGACAAAACATGAAAAAACATAAAAAAAATAAAGTGATATTCTAATATTTAGCAAATTATAGCAAGTTGTCGATGAGTCTGAACACAAAATTGACATTAAAGACATTTACAAGCTGTGATCAATGCTTTACTCCATTAGGCACCTGAATTTATACGATGTAAAATGAAAATATGACAGAATTTTATCTAATAGCATAGAATCTACGATAATATTGCCTTACAATATATCTTATCTGCAATCCCAATCCAAACTACTTATCGAAATCCTTGCATAAGCCCTACCAATCTGCAATTCCACTCAAGCATTTAATCGACCCCTTAGATCAAAGCATGAATAGAAAATGCATACACCATAATAATGCGATGCATGAAAAAACCCTTGATTCTACTCATTCGAAATATGATAGAATTATACACTGGAGAAATGGATCAGAAACACATTTTTATTGAATATGTTTGCTACTTCTATCACAAAATAATTTACATATAACTCCTTCAAGAACCTGCAAAACTTAGACACTAAAAATCTTTTTATTCCTCTGTAAATGGCTTTACAGCTTGCTCATTTCACCTAGACTCACTACTAGGACTTATCTTATCCTAAAATAAAGCTCCTAGAACCAAGAATTTGGAACAAAAATTTGAAACCAAAAATTCTCGACACCCGCCTCATGGCCTTGAATTCCCTTTTATAGAAACAAGGGAGCAAACAAGCTTTGAGCTAGAGGAGACACCTATCACAAGCCCATAAGACTGCTTGGGATTCTGTTACAAAATGTTCTTTATGATTTCCCAAAAATTGTCCATACTAGCATTCATGGTGAGGTAGAACCACAATTTCTAATTGCATTTTGGTAGAAACAAAAACTCCTTGAGTCATGCCATTATCACCCTTGACGCCTCTAGATGGACCATAATATGCGTCATTCTGCCCTACAGAGTATTTCCCTTCCCAGAAGGGAAACTAGAACCTGACAAGAAGTAAAGTTGCCCTCAAACTAGAGGAAGAGCTCCACACTTCATGCCTAGGATCATTGAAAGTGAAAAAAGGGGCTCCTAGAGGAATATAATAAGAGGGGAAGGGGTCGCAACTTCCATGCCATTGCACAACTAACTAGTTGCTACCCCTTACCCAACCTTGTTCTATTCCTACCCCTCTATGAGATCCTTCCGAAAACCCCTTTCCAACTAGTGGCAAAGGAGAAGCAAAGGATGTGTCATGAGGGGCTCCTTCAGATGAGAAATGAATTTTAGGCCTCCACTGATTATCCTCCCAAATTTCAAGGCTCCACTGACTATAAGAATAGTCACTCAGAAAAGGGGACTTCCATCCAGGATCACAAAGTTCACTCCTTGCATGATATTGCTCAAACATCTTCCTTATCTCTAATGAAACCTCTCAAGAAAATAACGAGGTCTTTGTTCTTTTCTACCCACTCAACCACCACCATGTTGTATTTATAATCAAAAAATCACTTCATTTGGTGGTGTTCATTCATGTGAAAAATAATCATTATGATGCTCTGTACTCATTATGTCAGCTATGGACTTGAGAAATCATGTCTATCAAATCCAGGACTCCGTCACATTTAAGCTATCATTCCACCACATTCTGTCAATGCTCACTAGTCTAGAGCACCTAGCTCAAAGTCGTCTTTTCTTGAATTTTAGAGTTTTTGTGTGATTTCAAGTTATTTTATGTTGTAATAAGGCGGAAGAAATCCTATGATGCTTTTTGAAGCCATAGTTTGGTTGTCCACACTTTTATTGTGCTCAGGATCCAAAATTGTCATTATCTTGAAATGTTGTCAAAATGTCAATTTTTGGTTTGTACCAAGTGGATGTCTAGAAACTTGCTATAATGTTTGGAAATGGTTTAAATCCATTGTGGCAAGCCATTTTAGTTATGTTTGGGCCTTGAGAGCCTTGGAGTGTGTTTTTGCACTCATAGGTGAAAGTTGTCAAAAATTGGTCATGACAACTTTTCCATTTTTAGGCAAAAGTTGTCCATGAAGGAAATGGCATTGGAAGTTGGTTGGAACCAACTTAAAATGGTGTATAAAACCTTCTAAGAATCTCCAATAACAGGTTAATCAACTTTTGGTTTGCATTCAATTCATTTGCCAAGGGTTTCCTATGCTTTTCCTCACGTTTGGATTGTTTTTGCTTTGAATTTATGCTTTTGTATGACCTGTATGGTCTGGTATGATGCTCATAATAGAATAGGAAGTTAGTAATTTGTTTTATGAATCTAACAAGTATAATATGAAGTTCTGAAGTGTTTTGGATCAAAAGTTATCACTGTTTTTGTAAAAGTTGCTCACAAACCCTTGAAACTTGGGGTTTTGGTTGTAACAATGCATTTTACCCAAGCATCCATGAATGGAACAAGTTGCAATCTAGTGGATGGCTTGGGTAGGCTTTGTAAATAGTTTTAGAGTAGTCATTTTGTGTTTTTGTAGGCCACAAGGAGGAGAATGGGTGAGATGAATAACACACAAGCTTGTAGCTAGTGTGTGAGGGCAACAAAGATTGCTCATTTCCA